>NW_024070185.1:57878397-58129034 GCF_014754425.2 Oryx dammah
TATTTCAATTAATAACTTTAAAATTTCATGTTTTTAAGCAGGTTTGTTATAAATTATTTTCTCAAAAAAAGTATCACACCAGAAGCATATTTTTTAAATACACCACACTGTACAGCTTATCCCCATTGTTTGTTTTTATTAAATTCTCTATCTCAATCTTAAACACATTTGTCATTTGGGCAAACTAAGAAATTAACTTCCTTCTCAAGTACAAATCCTTGTGGGGGCAGTTTTTCCAGCATGGGTGTCTGTTAGTCCCAGATGTATTAAGAGAAAAAAAGTGCCCATGCTGTACAATACTGTTTTCCTAAACAGTGGGCAATTAAACTAAACAGTTTCAGAACTGCATAATTTATTAGTTTAAAACCAAAGTATATATCATAACAATCAATCCCAAATGATAAAGAATTTTATTTTCCAATTATTGGAATAATTCATCTCTTTTTACAGAATGCAATATGTTTCCATAATACAATAAACTCGTTACCCATCTGCTGCCTTCAAAGTGTAACACATATTTTGTAATCTCCAGTAGGTCAGACATTATGTCTCAAATCCTATTCTCCTGTGCCACACAGCAAACAAATACTGTTTTGGCTTCTTAGTGGCAGTCAGAATTGTGATGTTTACAAGTTTACTATCTTATAAACTCAATGAGGCAGTTAGAAAGGAAAAACAATAAAATTCCCGGCCAAATGTCTCCAGGAGTCTATCTAAAGAAAATGTTAATTATCAAGTCACCTTGTGCTAATAGTGAGGAAAGGCTAATTCCAGCAATAACCATGCCTTCTTCCTGTAATTCACTCATAGCCCAAAAAAACAATTCCTAAGAATTAGAAAGTATTTTTGCCTTATTATGTTGTTATGAATACTACTCAACAAAAATAAAGCTCAAGTATAGTACACCTACATTCAGGATCAGCTAAGGAATCTGCCAGGCCTAGTACAAACTGAAACTAAAGGGTGACTGTCTATGTTCACGTGTCACCCTCTCACATGGGGGACACGTCGGAGACTACCACAAATCCCCAGTGAAATACTTTTCACCACTCCTCACTAGGCCTGTCCCTGAAACAGACACAATGCCACTATTTCCCTATCTCATTTCTTTTATTTCTATATCAAGTGTTTGGGTGAATTCCTTCACAATCACCATTTAGCCACTGTCAAATTAGACATTTTATCTTTAAATTATCCAAAATATCTGTTTTGCACAGAAAAAAAAAAAAAGGCCTTTGTGGGTCTTCTCAAACACCAGTCATGAGAACTAGCAGTTGGTTCACTTTTCAGGGCCAGACACAAAGCTGGATGGCCCTTCATTTTCATGGACAAGTTGGTGGGTTTGGGCAAGCAGGAATGAAGGTACATCTGAGATGAGCACAACTGTTCTGCGTAAAAGTGGGAGAAGAATTTGCTGTTTGAGGAGTAATTTAGGAAGGCTAGAACAAGGAGAAGAGGGGGAGAGAAGATGCAGGAAACAAGCTTTGTGATATGCTGTATGATTCTTTTTCTTAACCCCAAGGTTATCAACAAGATGTGTGTGACTGGGTATTTCTGAAACTCCGAAGAAAGAAAACGCAGAGTGCTACCCTGGGATTCTATGGCACAGAACTGTGGCAACTAATGCAAAAGAAACAGAAGGATGACTAAGGACTCTTAAGAGCAAGAGAAACTTCAGCGATTAGTCCCTCTTATAAGGAAGAATGGGAATTTTGGACTTCCACGGGCCATGAAATTAAAGAACTAGAGGCACACTTTCTAGTTGCAGAGGTAATGGGTATTCCAAAGTCCCAAGTGACTCACATTAATAATCATGAGAGCTTTACTGTGTGCCAGCCCTCATGATCACAACCCCACACCCATCAGCTCTTCTACTCATTCAACAATCCTATCAAAGAGATACTATTTTGCAGACAATGCAAATAGGACACAAGGAGATTACAGAATTTTCCCAGGATCAGACACTTACTAAATATTGGAGGTTAGACCAGAAAACAGGCAGTCAACTTCCAAAACTAATGACTAGTCTAAAACTCTATCTCTTGTGATGTCCCAGGGGGTCCAGGAAAGTAGATATTATCATTCAGAACTTACAAGTGAAGCAACTGAAGTCAGAAACATTAAGTACTTATTCAAGGAAGCTAGTCAGTGGCAGAATCAGGATCAAAATAGATGTGGCTGATTCCACACCTTTGCTTTTCCTCCCTTTTGGCTCATCTGGACATAGCACCAAGGTTTATATTCTAGCCCTGTCCTTCATGGTCTGTGCAACCTGAGCAAATCACCAAGCCTGCTGGACTCTTCTTTTTCTCATCTGTAATGTTGCAATTATAACTACTTTGAAGTATTTCTTATAGGATATAAAATAAGACATGTGACAGGAATGTATTATGCAAATATATAGTATATTTGCTGCTGCTGTTTTGGAATGAGAGGACAGTACTTCCCATGATGCTTTTCACCACCACCACCACCCCCCCATTGCTCAGTATATACTAAGGAGAGAAGGAAGAGATATATCTTTTGAACAATGTTAATTTCATCCCACGACTTTTGATTATTCATCCCTCTGAGTGATCCAGTCTCATTACATTCAGTCATTCTCTCTAAATGCTTGGCAGGCATCCAAACAGTTATTTGTTCAACTCAATAATCTAAGTTTATTGTCTTAAATAAATCACACCTGACAAATAACTCATGCTTCAAAATGATCTTTAAAAATGAGTACTAAAAAAATAAAAATAAAAATTAATAAAAATAATAAAAATAAAAATGAGTACTAAAGTGACATTGTCAATTCCAAAAATCACAGGTAATTTTAAGGCTTTTAACAAAACAACTTAAAAGCTTGACATTTTAATTTATTGCTATACTGCTTCCTATAACTGTACTTTGACTGGTTTTCACTACATACTAGGCAGTAATTTTTTTCATGTGAAATATAATTTACACTTTAAGAAGATATGAGCTATCAGGGGTGTAGGCACGAGCAAGGTAAACATAAAACTCTTCTTGAGGAGCCAATGCTTCACTTCATTTAATTTTCACATTTTTGAAATGTTAATATCAGAGGCCACAAATGTATAAAAAGCAGGGTATATCTAAGTTCCATAAAAAGATATTGGACACTGATTTGTATAATCTTGGAAGCACACCAAGGAGTGTGACAAAATATACTTCTCACTGTATGTTATAAAAATAAAAGAAAACCAGATTAATAATATGAATTGTCACACATATTGGACTTTAGAAGCTACACTAGGAACAGATAAAGTAATAAAATAATGTCTAATCAACTTGAACAATGTAAGGTTAAAATCAGGCTTCCTGATACACCATATTAAAAAGTTGAAAGATAAAAAACAGAAGATTTCTTTCCTTCTACTAATTTTGGGCATTTTTTTCTTCCTCTTTCTTCAGTTGCTTTAGGTGTAAAGTTAGGTTGTCTATTCTCTGTTTTTCTTGTTTCTTGAGGTAGGATTGTATTGCAATAAACTTCCCTCTTAGAATTGCTTTGGCTGCATCCCATAGGTTTTTGAGTTGTCATGTTCTCATTGTCATTTGTTTCAAGAAATTTTTTTTATTTCTTCAGTAACCTGTTGGTTATTTAGAAACGTTGTTTAATCTCCATGTGTTTGTGTTTCTTACCATTTTTTTCTTGTAATTGATATCCAGTCTCATAGCATTGTGGTCAGAGAAGATGCTTGATATGATTTCAGTTCTCTTAAATTTACTGAGGTTTGTTTTGTGACCCAAGACATGGTCTATCCTGGAGAATGTTCCATGTGCACTTGAAAAGAAGGTATATTCTTCTGAATTTGGATGGAATGTCCTGAAGATATCAATGAGATCCATCTCATCTAATGTATCATTTAAGACTTGTGTTTCCTTATTAATTTACTGATTTGATGATCTGTCCATTGATGTGACTGGTGTGTTAAAGTCTCCTGCTGTTATTGTGTTACTGCCAATTTCTCCTTTTATGTCTGTTAGTGTTTGTTTTATGTATTAAAGTGCTTCTATGTTGGGTGCATAGATATTTACAATTTTTATATCTACCTCTTGGATTGACCCCTTGATCATTATGTAGTGTCCTTCCTTATCTCTTGTAATCTTCTTTAAGGTCTATTTTGTCTGATATGAGGATTGCTACTCCAGCTTTCTTTTGCTTCCCATTTGCATGGAATATATTTTTCCATCCTCTCAGTTTCAGTCTCTATGTTTCTTGAGGTCTGAAGTGGGTTTATTATAAACAGCATATATATGGGTCTTATTTTTGTATCCATTCAGGCAATCTGTGTCTTTTGGTTGGAGCATTTAATACATTTATATTTAAAGTAATTATTGATATATAGGTTCCATTGCCATTTTCTAATTGTTTGGGGTTGGTTTTGTAGATCTTTTTTCTTCTGTTGTATTTCCAGAAATAAATGAAAAAGAAATGAAAGAAACAATAGTAAAGTTTCATAAAACTAAAAGCTGGTTCTTTGAGAAGATAAACAAAATTGGCAAACCCTTAGCCAGACTCATCAAGAAGAAAAGAGAGAAGAATCAAATCAACAAAATTAGAAATGAAAAAGGAGAGGTTACAACAGACAATTCAGAAATACAAAGGATTATAAGAAACTATTATGAACAACTATATGGCAATAAAATAGATAACCTGGAAGAAATGGACAGATTCTTAGAAAAGTTCAATCTTCCAAGACTGAACCAGGAAAAAATAGAAATTATGAACAACCCAGTTACAAGCACTGAAATTGAAGCTGTGATCAAAAATCTCCCAAAAAACAAAAGCCCAGGACCAGATGGCTTCACAGGAGAATTCTATCAAACATCTAGAGAAGAGCTACTGCCTATCCTTCTAAAACTCTTTCAAAAAATTGCAGAGGAAGGAACACTTTCAAATTCATTCTACGAGGGCACTATCACCCTGCTACCAAAACCAAAGAACACAAAAAAAGAAAACTCTAGGCCAATATCACTGATGAACATATTTGCAAAAATCCTCAACAAAATTTTAGCAAACAGAGTTCAGCAACACATCAAAAAGCTCATACATCATGATCAAGTTTGGTTTATTCCACAGATACAAGGATTCTTCAGCGTATGGAAATCAATCAATGTGATACACCATGTTAACAAATTGAAAGATAAAAACCATATGATCATCTCAATAGATGCAGTAAAAGCCTTTGACAAAATTCAGCACCTATTTATGATTAAAACTCTTCAAAAAATGGGCATAGAAGGAACCTACCTCAACCAAGGAAAGGCCATATATGATAAGCCTACAGCAAACATTATTCTCAGTGGTGAAAAACTGAAAGCATTCCCCTTAAGATCAGGAACAAGACAAGGGTGTCCATTTTCATCACTATTATTCAACATACTTCTAGAAGTCCTAGCTGCAGCAACCAGAGAAGAAAAACAAATAAAAGTAATCCAGATCAGAAAGAAGAAGTAAAGCTCTCGTTGTTTGCAGATGACTGACACTGTACATCAGTTCAGTTTAGTTCAATCATTCAGTCATGTCCAACTCTTTGCGACCCCATGAATCGCAGCACGCCAGGCCTCCCTGTCCATCACCAATACCTGGAGTTTACCCAAACTCATGTCCATCGAGTTGGTGATGCCATCCAGCCATCTCATCCTGTGCCGTCCCCTTCTCCTCCTACCCCCAATCCCTCCCACCATCAGAGTCTTTTCCAGTGAGTCAACTCTTCACATGAGGTGGCCAAAGTACTGGAGTTTCAGCTTTAGCATCATTCCTTCCAAAGAAATCCCAGGGCTGATCTCCTTCAGAATGGACTGGTTGAATCTCCTTGCAGTCCAAGGGACTCTCAAGAGTCTTCTCCAACACCACAGTTCAAAAGAATCAATTCTTCGGCGCTCAGCTTTCTTCACAGTCCAATTCTCATATCCATATATGACCACTGGAAAAACCATAGCCTTGACTAGATGGACCTTTGTTGGCAAAGTAACATCTCTGCTTTTTAATATGCTGTCTAGGTTGGTTATAACTTTCCTTCCAAGGAGTAAGCGTCTTTTAATTTCATGGCTGCAATCACTATCTGCAGTGATTTTAGAGCCCCCCAAAATAAAGTCTGACACTGTTTCCACTGTTTCCCCATCTATTTCCCATGAAGTGATGGGACCAGATGCCATGATCTTCATTTTCTGAATGTTGAGCTTTAAGCCAACTTTTTCACTCTCCTCTTTCACTTTCATCAAGAGGCTTTTCAGCTCCTCTTCACTTTCTGCCATAAGGGTGCTGTCATCTGCATATTTGAGGTGATTGATATTTCTCCTGGCAATCTAGATTCCAGCTTGTGCTTCCTCCAGCCCAGCACTTTTCTTGATGTACTCTGCATATAAGTTAAATAAGCAGGGTGATAATATACAGCCTTGATGTACTCCTTTTCCTATTTGAAACCAGTCTGTTGTTACATGTCCAGTTCTAACTGTTGCTTCCTGACCTGCATATAGGTTTCTCAAGAGGCAGGTCAGGTGGTCTGGTATTCCCATCTCTTTCAGAATTTTCCACAGTTTCTTGTGATCCACACAGTCAAAGGCTTTGGCATATCAATAAAGCAGAAATAGATGTTTTTCTTGAACTCTCTTGATTTTTCCATGATCCAGCAGATGTTGGCAATTTGATCTCTGGTTCCTCTGCCTTTTCTAAAACCAGCTTGAACATCAGGAAGTTCATGGTTCACGTATTACTGAAGTCTGGCTTGGAGAATTTTGAGCATTACTTTACTAGCATATGAGATGAGTGCAATTGTGTGGTAGTTTGAGCATTCTTTGGCATTGCCTTTCTTTGGGATTGGGATGAAAACTGACCTTTTCCAGTCTTTTGGCCACTGCTGAGTTTTCCAAATTTGCTGGCATATTGAGTGCAGCACTTTCACAGCATCATCTTTCAGGATTTGAAATAGCTCAACTGTACATAGAAAACCCTAAAATAGTATTAGAAAATTACTAGAGCTAATTAGTGAATTTAGCAAAGTTGCAAGATACAAAATCAATACACAGAAATCACTTGCATTTTTATATACTAACAATGAAAAGTCAGAAAGAGAAATTAAGGAATCAGTCCCACTCACCATTGCAACAAAAAGAAATAAATATCCAGGAATAAACTTACCTAAGGAGATGAAAGAACTGTACACAGAAAATTGTAAGACACTAATGAAAGAGAAGAGATGGCTGGATTGCATCACTGACTCAATGGACATGAGTTTAAGTGAACTCCGGGAGTTAGTGATGGACAGGGACTCCTGGTGTTCTGTGATTCATGGGGTTCCAAAGAGTCAGACATGACTGAGTGACTGAACTGAACTGAATGAAAAAAATCAAAGATAACATAAACAGATGGAGAGATAGTCCATGTTCCTGGGTAGGAAGAATCAATACTGTGAAAATGACTATACTACCAAATTCAATCTACAGATTCAATGCAATCCCTATCATATTTCCAATGGCAGTTTTCACAGAACTAGAACAAAAAATTTCACAATTCATATGGAAACACAAAAGACCTCGACTAGCCAAAGCAGTCTTGAGAAAGAAGAATGGAGCTGGAGGAATCAACCTTCCTGACTTCAGGTTATACTACAAAGCTACAGTCATCAAGACAGTATGGTACTGGCACAAAAACAGAAGTATAGTCCAATGGAACAAGATAGAAAGCCCAGAAATAAACCCACGCACCTATGGGTACCTTATTTTTGACAAAGGAGGCAAGAATAAACAATGGGGAAAAGACAGCCTCTTCAATAAATTGTGCTGGGGAAACTGGACAGCTACATGTTAAAGAATTAAATTAGAATACTTCCTAACACCAAACACAAAATAAACTCAAAATGGATTAAAGACCTAAATGTAAGACCAGAAACTATAAAACTGTTAAAGGAAAACATAGGCAGAACAATTGATGACATAAATCAAAGCAAGATCCTCTATGACCCACCTCCTAAAGTAACAGAAATAAAAGCAAAAGTAAACAAGTGGGACCTGATTAAACTTAAAAGCTTTTGCACAGCAAAGGAAACTCTATGCAAGGTGAAAAGAAAACCCTCAGAATGGGAGAAAATAATAGCAAATGAAACAACTGACAGAGGATTAATTTCCAAAATATACAAGCAGCTCATACAACTCAATACCAGAAAATCAAACAACCCAATCAAAAGGTGGGAAAAAGACCTAAACAGATATTTCTCCAAAGAAGACATACAGATGGCTAACAAACACATGAAAAGATGCTCAACATCACTCATCATTGGAGAAATGCAAATCAAAACGACAATGATATATCACCCCACAATGGTCAGAATGGCCTCATTAAAAAGTCTACAAACAATAAATGCTGGAGAGGGTGTGAAGAAAAGGAAACGCTCTTGCACTGTTGGTGAGAATGTAAGTTGATACAGCCACTATGGAAGATGGTATGGAGATTCCTTTAAAAACTAGGAATTTAAGACACCATACGACCCAGCAATCCCACTCCTAGGCATATACCCTGAGGAAACCAAAATTGAAAAAGACATATGTATCCCATTGTTCATTGCAGCACTATTTACAATAGCTAGAACATGGAAGCAACCTAGATGTCCATTGACAGATGAATGGATAAAGAATTTGTGATACACATACACAATGGAATATCATTCAGCCATAAAAAGGAATGCATTTGAGTCAGTTCTGATGAGGTGGATGAACCTAGAACCTATTATACAGAGTGAAGTGAGTCAGAAAGAGAAAGACAAATACTGTATTCTAACACAAATATACAGAATCTAGAAAAATGGTACTGAAGAATTTATTTATAAGGCAACAATAGAGAAACAGACTTAGAGAATAGACTTATGGACGTGGGGAGAGGGGAGGAGAGGGTGAGATGTATGGAAAGAATAACATGGAAACTTACATTACCATATGTAAAATAGATAGCCAATAGGAATTTGCTGTATGGCTCAGGAAACTCAAACAGGGGCTCTGTATCAACCTAGAGGGAGGGGATGGGGAGGGAGGTGGATGGGGGGATATATGTATACCTATGGCTGATTCATGTTGAGGTTTGACAGAAAACAGCAAAATTCTGTAAAGCAATTATCCTTCAATAAAAATAAATTAATTTTTTAAAAACCACATGATTATCTCAATAGATGTAGAGAAAGCCTTTGACAATATTCAATACCTACTTATGATAAAAAAAAAAAAACTCTGGGGTGGGAGGTGGGAGGGGGGTTCATGTTTGGGAACTCATGTACACCCGTGGTGGATTCATGTCAATGTATGGCAAAACCAATACAGTATTGTAAAGTAAAATAAAGTAAATATAAAAATTTTTTAAAAGATATATTTACAAGAAAGAAGAGGACTAGATTATTAAAATAAAAAAGAAAAAACAGAAGAAAAGCATCATAATGAAGAACTTATAAATTTCAAGATAGAAATGATTTTTTAAAAAATTTAATTTCACAATTTCCAATGCTCTCTTAAAACAATTTTAAAGTTTTGGCATTGCAGCAGAAATAAAGAACGTACTCTGGATTTTGTTAAAAAAAAAAAAAAAAAACCTCTCCAGAAAGCAGACAGGAACATACCTCAACATGATAAAAGCGATATATGACAAACCCACAGAAAACATTATCCTCAATGGTGAAAAACGGAAATCATTTCCTCTAAAATAGGAATGTGACAAGGGTGCTCACTCTCAGCACTATTATTCACCATAGTTTTGGAAGTCCTAGCCACAGTAATCAGAGAAGAAAAAGAAATCCAGATTAGAAAAGAAGAAAACTCTCACTGTTTGCAGATGACATTATCCTCTACCTAGAAACCCTAAAGATATCACCAGAAAATTACTAAAACTAATCAATGAATATAGTAAATTTGCAGGATGTAAAATTAATGCACAGAAATCCCTTGCATTACTATATACTAACAATGAAAAAACAGAGAAATTAATGAACAATCCCATTCACCATTACAATGAAAACAATAAAATACTTAGGAATAAATTTACCTAAAGAAACAAAAGACCTTTTATAGAAAACTATAAAACACTGATGAAAGAAATCAATGATGACACATATAGATGGAGAAATATACCATGTTCATGGATTGGAAGAATCAATATAGCAAAAATGAGTTTACTCTCCCAAAGCAATCTATATATTCAATGCAATTCCTATCAAGCTACCAATGGTATTTTTCACAGAACTAGAACAAATAATTTCACAGTTTGTATGTAAACAAAAAAAAATCTCAAATAGCCAAAGCAATCTTGAGAAAAAAGAATGGAACTGGAGAAATCAACCTTCCTAACTTCAGACTATACTACAAAGCTACAGTCATCAAGACAGTTGGATACCTTATTTTTGACAAAGGAGGCAAAAATATACAGTGGAGAAAAGACAATCTCTTTAACAAGTGGTGCTGAGAAAACTGGTCAACCACATGTAAAAGAATGAAACTAGAACACTTTCTAACACCATACACAAAAACAAACTCAAAATGGATTAAAGATCTAAGACCAGAACTATAAAACTCTTAGAGGAAAACAGAGGCAGAACATTCTCTGACATAAATCCCAGCAAAATCCTCTATGACCCACCTCCCAGAGTAATGGAAATAAAAACAAAAATAAACAAAAGGGACCTGATTAAACTTAAAAGCTTCTGCACAATGAAGAAAACTATAAGCAAAGTGAAAAAGCAGCCTTCAGAATGGGAGAAAATGATAGCAAATGAAACAACTGACAAAGAATTAATCTCAAAATATATAAGCACCTCATGCAACTCAATTCCAGAAAAACAAAAAACCCAATCAAAAATTGGGCCAAAGAACTAAACAGAAATTTCTCCAAAGAAGACATCCAGGTGGCTAACACACACATGGAAAGATGCTCAACATCACTCATTATTAGAGAAATGCAAATCAAAACCACAATAAGGTATCATTTCATGCAAGTCAGAATGGCTATCACCAACAAGTCTACAAACAATAAATGCTGGAGAAGGTGTGAGGAAAAGTAGGAATGCGAACTGGTACAGCCACTATGGAGAACAGTATGGAGATTCCTTAAAAAACTGGAACTAGAACTGCCATATGACCTAGCAGTCCCATTACTGGGCATACACACCAAGAAAATCATAAGTGAAAGACACATGTACATCAGTATTCACTGAAGTGCCGTTTACAATAGCTAGGACATTAAACAACATCTACCAGCAGATAAATAGATAAGGAAGTTGTGGTATATATACACAATGGGATATTACCCAGCTATAAAAAAGAACATAATTGAGTCAGTTCTAATGAGGTGGATGAAACTGAAGCCTATTATACAGAGTGAAGTGAATCAGAAAGAGAAACACCAATATAGTATATTAACACATATATATGGAATTTAGAAAAACAGTAAACACGATCCTATATGCAAGGCAACAAAAGAGACACAGATGTAAAGAACAGACTTTTGGACTCTGTGAGAGAAAGCAAGGGTGGGATGACTTGAGAGAGTAACACTGAGACATGTATATTACCATAGGTAAAATAGATGACCAATGCAAGTTCGAAGCATGAGGCAGGGTACTCAAGGCCAGTGCTCTGGGACAACCCAGAGAAATGGGGTGTAAAGGGAGGTGGGAGGAGAGTTCAAGGATGGGGAAACACATGTGCACCCATGGGTGATTCATGTCAATGTATGAAAAAAAAACAATATTGTAAAGACATTATTCTCCAATTAAAAGAAATAAATTAATTAAAATAAATTGGGCTTCCCTGGTGGCTCAGACAGGGTTGGGAAAATCCCATGGAGAAGGGAACGGCAACCCACTCCAGTATTCTTGCCTAGAGAATCCCATGGACAGAGGAGCCTGGAGGGTACAGTCTATGGGGTTGCAAAGAGTCAGACACAACTGAGCAACTAAGCACAGTGCAAGATTAAAATCAATGAATAAGTAGATGTTTTTATTTACTCTTTAATCATAAAGAATGTTTATAATTTCAATAAGTGAAAGTTATTATGTCTTAGTGGAGGAATGTATTGGCATGAATAACCCACAAGAGGATATCATCAAAACAATTTATACTAAATATATGAGTTCTTTGCTCTTTATTTGGATGTAAGCTTTGGGCACAACCAATTTTGTGTGATGTTAGGCAAAACGGTTGTCTGCGGAGGTCTTACAAAAAGCTGAGAAAAGAAGAGAGGTGAAAGACAAAGGAGAAAAGAAAAGATATACTCATCTGAATGCAGAGTTCCAAAGAATAGCAAGGAGAGATAAGAAAGCCTTCCTCAGTGATGAGTGCAAAGAAATAGAGGAAAACAATGGAATGGAAAAGACTAGAGATCTCTTCAAGAAAATTAGAGACACAAAGGGAACATTTCATGCAAAGATGGGCTCAATAAAGGACAGAAATGGTATGGACCTAACAGAACCAGAAGATAGTAAGACAAGGTGGCAAGAATACACAGAAGAACTATACCAAAAAGATCTTAATGACTCAGATAACCATGATGGTGTGATCCCTGACCTAGAGCCAGAATTCTGCAGTGTGAAATCAAGTAGGCCTTAGGAAACACCACTATGAACAAAGCCAGTGGAGGTGATGGAATTCCAGTTGAGCTATTTTAAATCCTAAAAGATGATGTTGTGAGTGTGCTGCACTCAATATGCCATCAAATTTGGAAAACTCAACAGTGGCCACAGGACTGGAAAAGGTCAGTTTTCATTCCAATCCCAAAGAAAGGCAATGTCAAAGAATGTTCAAACTACTGCACAATTACACTCATTTCACATGCTATCAAAGTAATGCTCAAAATTCTCCAAACTAGGCTTCAACAGTATGTGAACCATGAACTTCCAGATGTTCAAGCTGGATTTAAAAAAAAAAAAGAAGAAGATGATCCAGAGATCAAATTGCCAACATCTGTTGGATCATGGAAAAGCAAGAGAATTCCAGAAAAATCTTTTTCTGCTTCACTGACTATGCTAAAGCCTTTGACTGTGTGGCTCACAACAAACAATATAAAATTCTTTTAAGATATGGGAATACTAGACCACCTTACCTGCCTTCTGAGAAACCTGTATGCAGGTCAGAAGCAACACTTAAAACTGGACATGGAACTATGGACTAGTTCCAAACTGGGAAAGGAGTACATCAATGCTGTATATTTTCATCCTGCTTATTTAACCTATATGCAAAGTACATCATGTAAATATGCCAGGCTGGATGAAGCACAAGCTGCAATCAAGACTGCCAGGAGAAACATCAATAACCTCAGATATGCAGAAGACACCACCCTTATGGCAGAAAGTGAAGAAGAACTAAAGAGCCTCCTGATGAAGATGAAAGAGGAGAGTCAAAAGCTGACTTAAAATTGAACATTCAAAAAACAAAGATCATGGCATCTGGTCCCATCATGTCATGGCAAATAGATGGGGAAACAATGGAAACAGTGACAGACTTTATTTTCTTGGACTCTAAAATCACTGCAGATGGTGACTGCAGCCATGAAATTAAAAGATGCTTACTCCTTGGAAGAAAAACTATGACAAACCTAGACAGCATATGAAAAATCAGAGACATTACTTTGCCGACAAAGATCCATATAGTCAAAGCTATGGTTTTCCCAATAGTCATGTATGGGATGTGAGATTTGGACCATAAAGAAGGTTGAGTGCCAAAGAATTGATGGTTTTGAACTACAGCATTGGAGAAGACTCTTGAGAGTTCCTTGGAGAGCAAGAAGATCAAACCAGTCAATTCTAAAGGAAATCAACCCTGAATATGCATTGGAAGGACTGATGCTGAAGCTCCAATATTTTGGCCACCTGATGTGAAGAGACGACTCATTGGAAAAGACCCTGATGCTTTGGGAAAGATTGAAGACAGGAGGAGAAGAGGGCAACAGAGGATGAGATGGTTGGATGGCATCACGAACTCAATGGACATGAGTTTGAGCAAGCTCCAGGAGATGGTGAAAGACAGGGAAGCCTGGCATGCTGCAGTCCATGAAGTCACAAAGAGTCAGACTCAAGTGAGGGACTGAACAACAATAACTAAATAATGGATATAAACTGGAAATATCCAATTAAGAATAATTGGTAAAACTGGTACAATTTCCCATTTTTTTTCCTAGCTCATTAATCTTCCTCTTCCATGACAGAACAGAGAATATGTTATGATTAATCCAAAGCGCTAACCTAAAACTAACCTGCGTTCTCCCCCTGACTGCTTAACTACTTTCTCACTCAGTTAGAAGAAGTCAATATAAAACTAGGTAGCTTAATTTAAATGGTCCTCCCTTTGGTCTGTCCTCAAGTAATCATCATCCTCATCTCCAAAAAAGACAGAAAGAAGGCAAATTAAGTGCCCATGTAAATACACTGGAATCGAGATATGCTGTAGTCCATGTTCCAGCAGATAACTTAGAACAGAATGTTTTGTGATTAAATATAACACATTCCATGCAATGTTATGTCTCAGTAAGCATAATTTTGTAATATAGTAACTAGATCCAAAAAGAGAGCCTTAAATTACTTAGATAGAAACTTATTTACGTTGAACTTTTCTGTCAGATTCAGATTGAGATGAATTGACTTATAATTTTATTATTAGTTTAAAATATTAACAGAATAGGTTTTCAAATGTATTGCTCAACATTTGCCTCATATTAATAATTAATGTAATAGACTGTTAAGTGCTTATGTAATAAAAATAACAATTCAGGGTTATTTTGAATACCATGTATTGACTGTTTAATTTGTTTTCATATTCAACCACCTACAGGGATGCCTACATTTCTTTAGGAGGAATAAATATGTTTCCTCCACATAGGAATATTTCAGGTCACCCTAAGGAAGTCAAACTCTAGTACATGACACAGTTACCTGGTACTATGGGGACTATCCACCAAAAAACCCAGGTAATTTAGATACAAAGATATAGGCTTCTTTTTTTAACTTGAAATTATAGGGTCAGCAGAGTAGAAGGTCCTATAGGCATCGGCTAATTAAGCAATCCTCTGCTGCACTGGGGCTATTTAGAGATTTCATTTTAAAAGTAACCCATGGATCAAATAGTGTATAACTATATAGACACACACACACATACATGCATGCATACACAGACACAGGTAGATGAGTGCATGTAAAGACTGGGGAAAGGAATACGATCTGGAATCTAGTTACTAGCATTGTATTAATGTCAGTTACCTCATTTTTATATTGTAATGCAGTTACATAAGATGTCACCATTTAAGAGAATGTAGTCAAAGGGTACATGGGACTCTATGTACTGTTTTTGTAACTTTCTGTGAATAGACAATTATTTCAAAATAAGTTTTGTTGTTGTTGTTGTTTTATGAAGTATCTCCATAGATAATTATGCTTCAGTGAACTGACACTACATTTTGAATTCTAGATCAGTATCATGGGAAAAGATCTAAATGGAAATTATTAAAACAACAAGGCATTAATTTGCTGTCATTGCCACCATTTTTTGATCCAAAGACCTGGGTTCAATCCCTGGGTTGGGAAGATCCACTGGAGAAGGGAAAGGATACCTACTCCCGTATTCTGGCCTGGAGAATTCCATGGACTATAGTCCATGGGGCCGCAAAGAGTCAGACACAACTGAGCGACTTTCACTTTAAAAAGTAAACAACTAAATTTAGATTAAGATTAGCATCATAATTAGTGGTGTGCTTTTAAATGTTTTAATAACCAGTTCTTGAGTAGGGAGCCCTGGGATTGTAGCATTTGTCATATGCCATAGTGTAAATGTTCCGCCATGGCCAGCTGCAAACTACAAATGTAATAAGTGGCTCACAAATTCCTAAAATTTAGCAATCAGTTCTCATATGAAAACTGCTTCATCAGGAAGGAAAATGAGCTCTTAGTGGGTATATATCCTTGGTTCCTTTGACTCTCTGTCCCACAAGGAGGGTCACAGCAGGACAAGGGCCAGAACTGAGCCTCTGTGACTCAGGTTCCCTCTTGTTTAGCTCTAAATCATCTTATAGAACAGCTTCATCTTGCCCAATTCTCTTCTGTCCATTTATTTTATAATCTGAACCAGAATTCAGCCAAGATCAGAAGTATCTGATAAGAGTTATAGAGACAAGCTCATCATGAATTATTTACTGGGGCAATTTCTATTTCAATGGTTTTCCTACCATATCACATAGCAGAAACATGCCATGGGCTGTAACCAATTTGCTTATCACTGATTTTAAAGAATCAAAGCACCTTTTTATATTAGTACCCAGTACATTCCAGTAATCACTCTCACAAATGAAGAATGAGAGCTTCTTCAGAGACTTTGTGTTCCTGGCTGAAAATTCATTTCTCTTCTGTCAGAAAGAATCATGCTTTATGATAAAGCAGGTGTCTTTGCGGGATAGGACAGCAACTGAGCAGTGGGAGAGTCCAAGGATACTTAGCTAGGCAAACCAGATTCTTCTTAGCATTGACATGTGGTGATTGGTGCCAACATCAACCTAACCATAGCTGGCTAGTCCCATATAAAAAGTTTAATACACATACAGAAGGCTAATAGGCACATGAAAAGATGCTTGACATTGCATATTATTAGAGAAATGCAATCCAAAACTACAATGAGCTATTACCTCACATTGGTCAGAATGGCCATCTTTGAAAAGTCTACAAATAACAAATACTAGACAGGATGTAGAGCAAAAGGAACCTTCCTATACTGTTGGTGGGAATGTAAGTTGGTGCAGCCACTATGGAAAACAGTATGGAGGTTCCTCAAAAAGCTGAAAATAGAGTTGGCATATGATTCAGTAATCCCACTCCTGTGCAAATATCCAGACAAAACTATGGTCCTAAAAGATACATGTTCCCCACGTTCATAGCAGCACTGTTAACAATAGCCAAGACATGGAAACAACCTAAATGTCCATCAACAGATAAATGGACAAAGAAGATGTGTTACATACATACAATGGAATATCACTTAGCCATAAAAAAGAATGAAATAATTGCATTTGCAACTACATAGAGGGACCAAGGATTATCATACTAAGTGAATGTAAGTCAGAAAGAGAAAGACAAATACTGTAGATCATTTAACTGTGGAATCTAAAACATGACACAAACGAACTTATAAAACAGAAATAGACTCACAGACATAGAGAACAGACTTGTGGTTTTCAAGGGCAGGGGTGGGGGAGAGTTGGATTGGGAGTTTGGGACTGGCAGATGCAAAATATACAGAATGATTAAACAAGGTCTTATTATATAGCACAGGGAACTGTATTCAATATCTTTTCATAAACCATACTGGAAAAGAAAAAAAACTTCAATACAAAATGGACTAACAAAACTCACAAAGAATGATTTGATACCACATTTTAAACAATGAGCTTCTCTGGTGGCTCAAATGGTAGAGAATCCACCTGAAATGCAGGAGACATGGATTTGACCCCTGGGTCAGGAAGAACCCCTGGAGAAGGAAATGGCAACCCACTCCCAGTATTCTTGCCTGGAGAATTCCATGGCCAGAGGAGCCAGGCTACAGTCCATGGGGTCACAAAGAGTCAGAAATGACAGAGTGACTAACACTTTAAACAATGACTTTAAATGTTAAGACAGCAAAATTGAAGGATAACTACCAAAAATCAAATTGATTTTAAATTATTTAGAGGCCTGATTTGCATTTAGTCTTTCCAAAAAACATCTGCTTCATTGACTATGTTAAAGCGTTTTGACTGTGTGGATCACAACAAACTGTGGAAATTTATTTTATTGGCTTTTATTGTCTCCTGCTTGTTTAACTTATATGCAGAGTACATCATGCGAATATGCCAGGCTGGATGAAGTACAAGCTGCAATCAAGACTGCTGGGAGAAATATCAGTACCTCAGATATGCAGATGACTCCACCCTTATGACAGAAAGCAAAGAACTAAAGAGCCTCTTGATGAAAGTGAAAGAGGAGAATGAAAAAGCTGACTTAAAACTCAACATTCAAAAAACGAAGATCATGGCATCTGGTCCCATCACGTCATGACAAATAGATGGGGAAACAATGGAAACAGTGACAGATTTTATTTTCTTGGACTCCAAAATCACTGCAAATGGTGACTGCAGCCATGAAATTAAAAGATGCTTGCTCCTTGGAAGAAAAGCTATGACAAACCTAGACAGCATATGAAAAAGCAGAAACATTACTTTGCCAACAAATGTCTGTCTAGTCAAAACGATCATTTTTCCAGTAGTCATGTATGGATCTCAGAGTTGGACCATAAAGAAGGTTGAGTGCTGAAGAATTGATTATTTGGAAGAATGGATTATTTGTGGTATTGGAGAAGACTCTCAGTCCCTCAGACAGCAAGAAGATCAAACCCGTCAATCCTAAAGGAAATCAATCCTGAATATTCATTAGGACTAATACTGAAGCTGAAGCTCCAACACTTTGGCCTTCTGATGTAAAGAGCCAACTCATTAGAAAAGACCCTGATGCCAGGAAAGATTGAAGGCAGGAGGAGAAGGGGGTGACAGAGGATGAGATGGTCGGATGGCATCACTACCTCAATGGACATGAGTTTGAGCAAGCTCCAGAGATGGTGAAGGACAGGGAAGCCTTGGCATGCTGCAGTCCATGGGATTGCAAAGAGTCAGATACGACTGAGCAATTGAATTACAAAGTTGAGTGGATGTCAAGGAAACTATGCTGGGTGAAAAAAAAAGTCAAATCCCAAAAGTTATATACAGTATGATTCCACTGATATAACATTCTTAAGTGACAAAATCATAGAGATGGAAAACATGTTAGTGATTCCCAGAAGTTAGAGATAAGAGGAGGAGGGGCAGGAGGTAGGTATTGTCATAAAAAAGGCAGCACAAACACAAGAAATGCTTGTGGGAATGGAACTGTTCTGTGTCTTGACTATGGTGTGATAATGCAAATCTCACATGTGTTGAAACTGCATAGAACTAACACAAACACACACATATACACAAATGAGTGCACATAAAGCTGGATAAGTCTGAATAAGATGGTGGGTTGTATTAATGTCAGTTTCCTGGTTGTGATGTTTTCCTATAGCTATGTAAGATGTTACCACTGGGGAAATCTGGGTAAAAGTTACATGGAATATTATATTATTTCATACTGTTGCAGTTGAGTCAATAGTTATCTTAAAACAAAGTTTAATGAAAACAAGTTTTCCAATGAACATAAAACAGCACCCTATTTATTTAGAACTTTAAATTTTTTTCTCAGACATGTGTTATATTTTTTATGTAAAGGTTAGATTGCTAGGTGGCTGAGGTTTTAACAATACTGTAAATGATACCATTTTTAAAAATTTATTTTCTAATTGTTCACTGCAAGTGTACACAACTGATTTTGTATGTCTATTTGTATATTCAGTAATCTTGCTACATTTGTTTAATTATAATGGTTTATTTTTACATTATTTTATATCTTCAATAAGCATAATTATATCTATGAATTATGATAATTCTATTTTTTTCTTTAAAAGCATGTTTTTCTTTCTTTTTTAAATTTTTTCAGTTTTATTGGGATATAATTGACATATATCATTCTATAAGTTTAAGGTGTGAAATATAGTGGTTTGACTAACATTTATTCTGAAATGATTACCAGAATAGATTCAGTTAGCATCTATTGTATGCTAACTCACATAGATACAAAAAAAAATTTTCTTCATGTAAGAACTCAGAATTTATTCTAACATTTTCATATGTATCATAAAGTACTGTTAACTATAGTTATATTATACATCTCTAGTACTGTTTATCTTATAACTAGAAGTGAGTAACTTTTGACCTCCTCCAATTCCCACATCCTCATCCCTCCACCCCCACAGCAACCACAGTCTTATGTCTTTCTCTATGCATCTGGTGTTTGGTTTAGAGTCCACATATAAGTGAGACCATATAGTATTTTTCACTGTCTGACATATTTCACTTAGCATAATACCCTCAAAGTCCATCCTTGTTTTCACAAATGGCAAGATTTCCTCATTTTTTACAGCTAGGTAATATTTCATTTTATGTATATGTACACCATAACTTTTTTAGTCCTTTTCTTGATTCACTGTACTAGCTAAGATCTCCAGTAAAATACTGATTAGAAATTGTATTAGGACAGATCCTTGCCTTGTTCATAAACTCGTGAGAACATGCTTATATTTTACCACAGCATGTTAGCTATAAGTTTTATCAAATGTTTTTATTCATCTTTTTATACTACAATATGATTTTTCTCATTATTCTGCTGCTGCTAAGTCGCTTCAGTCATGTCCAACTCTGTGTGACCGCACAGACGGCAGCCCACCAGGCTCCCCTGTCCCTGGGATTCTCCAGGCAAGAACACTGGAGTGGGTTGCCATTTCCTTCTCCACATTATTCTGCTAGTGTGAGTGTTTCACAAGTATATTCTACTCTTTCCATTTTTTTCTCAGTGCAGTTCAGTTTGGATATTTTTTGATGACTAGCTTTTTAATTTACTAAGCCTATCTTCTGCTCTATCCAGTCAACTCTTAATCCAATCCAGTAAGTTCTTAGTTTCACAAATTACTTTTTCAGTTTTAATATACAGTTAGTTTTTTCATTTAGACTTAAATTCTCTTCCAAAATTCTCCAAATTTTTACCGATTCTGTTCATGGTTTTATCTATTTTCTTTAATGTATATTTAATAGTTATTTTAAAATACTTGACTGCTAACCCCAAGATTTCAATCATCTTCCATTGCTTGTTTTTTCCTTTATCAGTCTTATTTTTCTCCCTTTTTCATACCTGGTCACTGTTTTATTGTATCTAAGAAATTGTGACTAAAGCAATCATGGAAGGATGCCAGGGATTCAATCTCTGGTCAGGGAGCTATATCCCACATGCCCACAACTAAGAGTTCACATGCAGCAATGAAGGCCCAGTGAAGCCAAGTAAATTAATTTTTTAAAAAAAAAGGATCATGGAGACTGAAGTCAATGTTGTTTTCCCCCAGAGAGGGTTCACTCTTTCCTCTGTTAGGCAGATGGAGTGAGGAGCTGATCTGAGTGAGGACAGACTGAAGCATCAGATACTCTCTCTACTTCTGGTCTCAAGCATCCTGAGCATGAGATCAGTCTTAGTTGCCATTCTATCTACCAAACCAGAAGACCATGGGATGCTGGCCTTGTATCAAACACCCCATCAGGCCTTCAGTTCAGTTCAGTTCAGTTCAGTCACACAGTCGTGTCCAACTCTTTGCAACCCCATGAATTACAGCATGCCAGGCCTCCTTGTCCATCACCAACTCCTGGAGTTCACTCAAACTCACGTCCATCGAGTCAGTGATGCCATCCAGCCATCTCATCCTCTGTCATCCCCTTCTCCTCCTGCCCCCAATCCCCCCCCCACGCCCAGCATCAGAGTCTTTTCCAAAGAGTCAACTCTTTGCATGAGGTGGCCAAAGTACTGGAGTTTCAGCTTCAGCATCATTCCTGCCAAATAACACCCAGGATTGATCTCCTTTAGGATGGACTGGTTGGATCTCCTTGCAGTCTAAGGGACTCTCAAGAGTCTTCTCCAACACCACAGTTCAAAAGCATCAATTCTTTGGCACCCAGCTTTCTTCACAGTCCAACTCTCACATCCATACATGACTACTGGAAAAACCATAGCCTTGACTAGACGGACCTTTGTTGACAAAGTAATGTCTCTGCTTTTGAATATGCTATCTAGGTTGGTCATAACTTTCCTTCCAAGGAGTAAGCCTCTTTTAATTTCATGGCTGCAATCACCATCTGCAGTGATTTTGGAGCCCAAAAAGATAAAGTCTGACACTGTTTCCCCATCTATTTGCCATGAAGTGATGGGACCAGATGCCATGATCTTCATTTTCTGAATGTTGAGCTTTATCCAACTTTTTCACTCTCCACTTTCATTTTCATCAAGAGGCTTTTTAGTAAGCAGATAGATGTTTTTCTGGAACTCTCTTGCTTTTTCGATGATCCAGTGGATGTTGGCAATTTGATCTCTGGTTCCTCTGCCTTTTCTAAAACCAGCTTGAACATCTAGAAGTTCATGGTTCACGTATTGCTGAAGCCTGGCTTGGAGAATTTTGAGCATTACTTTATTAGAGTGTGAGATGAGTGCAGTTGTGCAGTAGTTTGAACATTCTTTTGCATTGCCTTTCTTTGGGATTGGAAAGAAAACTGACCTTTTCCAGTTCTGTGGCCACTGCTGAGTTTTCCAAATTTGCTGGCATATTGAGTGCAGCACTTTCACAGTATTATCTTTCAGGATTTGAAATAGCTCAACTGGAATTCCATCACCTCCACTAGCTTTGCTCGTAGTGATGCTTCCTAAAGCCCACCTGACTTCACATTCCAGGACGTCTGATTCTAGGTAAGTGTGAATGATCACACCTTCATGATTATCTGGGTCGTGAAGATCTTTTTTATACAGTTCTTCTGTGTATTCTTGCCACCTCTTCTTAATACCTTCTGCTTCTGTTAGGTCCATACCATTTCTGCCCTTTATAGAGGCCATCTTTGCATGAAATGTCCCCTAGGTATCTCTAATTTTCTTGAAGAGATCTCTAGTCTTTCCCATTCTGTTGTTTTCCTCTATTTCTTTGCATTGATTGCTGAGGAAGGCTTTCTTATCTCTCCTTGCTATTCTTTGGAACTCTGCATTCAGATGCTTAATCTTTCCTTCTCTCCTTTGCTTTTCGCTTCTCTTCTTTTCCCAGTTATTTGTCAGGCCTCCCCAGACAGCCATTTTGCTTTTTTGCATTTCTTTTCCATGGGGATGGTCTTGATCCCTGTCTCCTGTACAATGTCACGAACCTCCATCCATAGTTTATCAGGCACTCTATCTATCAGACCTTAGAACTAAGCAAATTTTACACAGAGAAAATTGGACAAATACTTAGGGATTTTTTAAGATTCTAGTTCATAATGCCAGTCCACATAAAAATACTTGCTGGTTTTTCTTCCTTCCAATAAAGCATCTATGCCTACGGCATGCTCAATCCTCAGCCTGCCCCCAGACCTGGCAGATGCCCCTAGGCATGCATATCTCAGCACATCAAAAAAAGAGCTCTTCAAACAACCCAACTTAAAAAATGGACAAAAGACTTGAATAGACATTTCTTCAATACACACACACACACACACACAATTGCCAAAAGCACATGAAAAGATTCTCAATATCATTAGTCATTGGTGGTTTAGTCACTAAGTTGTGTCCAACCCTTGCAATCCCATGGACTGTAACCCACCAGGCTCCTTTGTCCATGGGATTCTCCAGGCAAGAGTACTGGAGTGGGTTGCCATTTCCTTCTCCAGAGGATCTTCCTGACCCAGGAATTTAACCTAGGTCTCCTGCATTGCAGGCAGATTCTTTACCAACTGAGCTATAAGGGAAGCTCCATCATTAGTCATTAGAGAAATGCAACTCTAAACCACAAGAAGATATGATCTTGTACCTGTTGTGAAAGTTGCTCATTCGTGTCATACTCTTTGACACCCCATGGACTATATAGTCCATGGAATTCTCCAGGCCAGAACACTGGAGTGGGTTCAGTTCAGCTGCTCAGTCGTGTCCGACTCTTTGCGACCCCATGAATCACAGCACGCCAGGCCTCCCTGTTCATCACCATCTCCCTGAGTTCACTCAGACTCATGTCCATCGAGTCCGTGATGCCATCCAGCCATCTCATCCTCGGTCGTCCCTTTCTCCTACTGCCCCCAATCCTTCCCAGCATCAGAGTCTTTTCCAATGAGTCAACTCTTTGCATGAGGTGGCCAAAGTACTGGAGTTTCAGCTTCAGCATCATTCCCTCCAAAGAAATACCAGGGCTGATCTCCTTCAGAATGGACTGGTTGGATCTCCTTGCAGTCCAAGGGACTCTCAAGAGTCTTCTCCAACACCACAGTTCAAAAGCATCAATTCTTCGGTGCTCAGCTTTCTTCACAGTCCAACTCTCACATCCATACATGACCACTGGAAAAACCATAGTCTTGACAAGATGGACCTTTGTTGGCAAAGTAACATCTCTGCTTTTCAATATGCTATCTAGGTTGGTCATAACTTTTCTTCCAAGGAGTAAGCGTCTTTTACTTTCATGGCTGCAGTCACCATCTGCGGTGATTTTGGAGCCCAAAAAAATAAAGTCTGACATTGTTTCTACTGTTTCCCCGTCTATTTCCCATGAAGTGATGGGACCGGATGCCATGATCTTTGTTTTCTGAATGTTGAGCTTTAAGCCAACTTTTTCACTCTCCTCTTTCACTTTTATCAAGAGGCTTTTTAGTTCCTCTTCACTTTCTGCCATAAGAGTAGTAGCATCTGCATATCTGAGGTTATTGATATTTCTCCCGGCAGTCTTGATTCCAGCTTGTGTTTCTTCCAGTCCAGCGTTTCTCATGATGTACTCTGCATAGAAGTTAAATAAGCAGGGTGACAATATACAGCCTTGATGTACACCTTTTCCTAGACAGAACTTTATTGGCAAAGTAATATCTCTGCTTTTTAATAAGCTGTCTAGGTTGGCCATAACTTTTCTTCCAAAGAGTAAGCGTCTTTTTATTTCATGGCTGCAGTCACCATCTGCAGTGATTTTGGAGCCCCCAAAAATAAAGTCAGCCACTGTTTCCACTGTTTCTCCATCTATTTCCCATGAAGTGAAGTTGGTAGCCTTTCCTTTCTCCAGGGGATCTTCCCAACCCAGGGATCAAACCCAGGTCTCGTGAATTTCAGGAGAATTCTTTACCAGTTGAGCCACAAGGGAAGCCCTGTACCTGTTAGGGTGTATATTATCAAAAATACAAGATATAACAGATGTTGATGAGTAAGTAGGGAAACTGCAGCCCTCTGACATGGCTGATAGGAATGTAAAATGGTTCGGCCCCTGTAGAAAACAGTTTAGTGATTCCTCAAAAAATTAACACCGAATTACCACTATTTTCATTTCTAGGTATATAGCCAAAGAAATTGAAAATAGGTGCTCAAACAAATACATGTACATATGTGTTCATAGCAGCAACCTTCACAACCATCAAAATATGGAAACAATCCAAATATCCATCAATTAATGAATGGATAAACAAATTATAGTATATATACACATATATATGGAAAAATATTATTCAGTCTTAAGTATGAAGTGATGGTACATACTGTAAGACAAGTGAACTTTGGATTATTATGATAAGTGAAGGACAGTGGATGCAAAAAGACCAATATCATATAATTCCATTTATATGAGATAGCGTAAAGAAGTAAATCTGCAGTGATAGAACATAGACTGGTTGCTTCCAGGGGCTGGGGCAAATAGAAGAATGAGGAGCAACACCTTGGTGGACACAGGGTTTTCTTTGGGGATGATGAAAATGTGTTGGAACTAGGCAGAGGGGGTACAACACTGCAAACATACTAAATGCCACTGGACTGTTCATTTTTAAATGTTTAATTTTATGTTTTGTGAATTTTGACTAAAAAAAGAATGGGTTCTTCCCTTTAGGGAAGTTTAATTCGAATACCTCTCTATGCTTCATTAACTCTACAATGTCTTTTAAAAAATGATGTAAAAGTTTTTCCACATCTTTCTAGTTGGTGCAGTGAAAAGAATAGCCTACCCAGAAGTAAACCTCTACATGTTACCTTTTTAAGTGTTTTTAATCATTTATGACTTTGAGGAATTACTTTGTTGAGGTACTTATTTCCTTCTTTATTTTCTGTCTCTGATGATCCTTTGCATCCATGCCTTGATGCCCCTTCAGACTCTCTCAGAACAGGGACCTTGTGCTTTTTCTTCATTGCTTTCTCTGTACACCTAGTGTGCTAAGTCACCTCAGTCATGTCCAGCTGTTTGTGACCCCATGGTCTGTAGCTCGCCAGGTTCCTCTGCCCATGGGATTCTCCAGGCAAGAATACTGGAGTGGGTTGCCATCCTGCCTCCAGGGGAGCTTCCCAACCCAGGGATCAGACCCTTGCCTCTCACGTCTCCTGCATTGGCAGGCAGGTTCTTTACCACTAGCTCCACCTGGGAAACTCCCATACATCTAGAGCAAGCTTCAAGTCACAGCCAGCACTCAACAGACAATTCCTGAATACACAGAATGTTTTCAGGAGGAACAGCACCTTTCTCTTTTAATATTAGTTCATAAAGTGGTGGTTTAATTGCTCAGTTGTGTCCTACTCTTGTGACCCTATGGACTGTACCCCACCAGGCTCCTCATTCCATGGAATTTCCCAGGCAAGAATACTGGAATGGGTTGATATTTCCTTTTCCAGGGGATCTTCCTGACCCAGGAATTGAACCTGGGTCTCCTGCATTTCAGGGATTCCCTTGTAGCTCAATCGGTAGAGTTTGCCTGCAGTGCAGGAGACCCGGGTTCAATCCCTGGGTCAGGAAGATCCCCTGGAGAAGGAAATGGCCTTCCACTCCAGTATTCTTTTTTTTTTTTTAAATGAACTTTGAACTTTATGCTAAATGATATAAGCCAGGCACAAAAGGACAAATACTGTATGATTCGACTTACACAAATTGCTTAGGGTAATCAAGTTCATAAAGATTGGAAGTAGAATGGTCATTTCCAGGGCCCGAGGGAAGGGGGGAAATGCAGAGTTACTGTTTAATGGGTACAGAGTTTTAGTTTTGTAAGATGAAAATAGTTCTGGAGATGGATGTTTTCCGTAACAGCTATACTATTTTACATTCCCAATAGCATTGCCATGAACATTTAGTTAGGTTGTCTTCAATTTCTTTCAAAAAGGTTTTGCAATTATCCTTCAGTTAAAAATAAAAGTTTTTAAATGTAAAAAAATGTTTTGCAGCTTTCAGAATATAAGTCTTGTACTTCCATTAAGCTTATTCTTATTATTTCATTGATTTTGATGCTATTATAAATGGAGTTGCTTTCAAATTTTAATATTTTCACTGTTAGTGTATAGAAATACAGTTGACTATTGTATATAGACCCTATGTCCTGCAACTTGCTCAACTTGTTTATTACTTCTAGCAGTTTTTAGTGGATTCCTTAGGATTTTCTAGTCATAAGAACATGTCATCTGAAAATAAAGACAATTATATTTCTTCATTTTCAATCCAGATACATTTTATTTCTTTTTGTTACCTAACCGCCCTGGCTAGAACCTCCAGCACAATGTCTATAAGAGCAGACATCCTTGTTTTATTCTTGATCATGGGGGAAAACATTGTCTTTCACCATTAAATATTATTCAGTTCAGTTCAGTCGCTCAGTCATCTCCGACTCTTTGCGACCCCATGAATCGCAGCATGCCAGGCCTCCCTGTCCATCACCACCTCCCGGAGTTCACTCAAACTCACATCCATCGAGTCCGTGATGCCATCCAGCCATCTCATCCTCTGTCGTCCCCTTCTCCTCCTGCCCCCAATCCCTCCCAGCATCAGAGTCTTTTCCAATGAGTCAACTCTTCCCATGAGGTGGCCAAAGTACTGGAGTTTCAGCTTTAGCATCATTCCTTCCAAAGAAATCCCAGGGTTAATCTCCTTAAGAATGGACTGGTTAGAGCCCCTTGCAGTCCAAGGGACTCTCAAGAGTCTTCTCCAACACCACAGTTCAAAAGCATCAATTCTTTGGCACTCAGCCTTCTTCACAGTCCAACTCTCACATCCATACATAACCACAGGAAAAACCATAGCCTTGACTAGACAGACCTTTGTTTGCAAAGTAATGTCTCTGCTTTTGAATATGCTATCTAGGTTGGTCATAGCTTTTCTTCCAAGGAGTAAGCGTCTTTTAATTTCATGGCTGCAGTCACCATCTGCAGTGATTTTGGAGCCCCCCAAAATAAAGTCTGACACTGTTTCCATTGTTTCCCCATCTATTTCCCATGAAGTGATGGGACCGGAGAAACCCAAGTAAGATGGTAGGTGTTGCAAGAGGGCATCAGAGGGCAGACACACTGAAACCATACTCACAGAAAACTAGTCAATCTAATCACACTAGGACCACAGCCTTGTCTAACTCAATGAAACTAAGCCATGCCTGTGGGGCAACCCAAGACGGGTGGATCATGGTGGAGAGGTTTGACAGAATGTGGTCCACTGGCCACTCCAGTATTCTTGCCTGGAGAATCCCATGGACAGAGGAGCCTGGAGGGCTACAGTCCATGGGGTTGCAAGAGTCGGACATGACTTAGTGACTAAACCACCACCACCACCCCTGCATTGCAGGTGGATTCTTTACCAACTGAGCTACAAGGGAAGCCCATTAGTTCATATAAAACTCCTATTTATCTTTGTCCCTGAAATAAGTATGCAGTTGTTGAGGGTTATATTTCTATTGTCTCTAGGGCAAAAGGGCTCAGCTGGTAAAGAATCTGCCTGCAATGCAGGGAACCTGGGTTCGATCCCTCGGTTGGAAAGATCCCGTGAAGAAGGGAGAGGCTACCCATTCCAGTGTTCTGGCCTGGAGAATTCCATGAACTGTATCCCCAAAGGGGTCGCAAAGAGTAGGACACAACTGAGTGACTTTCGCTAGAGAAAAATTCAGAGGGGAAGAATGAAGAATAATTTTTTCAAGTCTTGGTCACAACATAATAAAAGGAGATTCACTGACACCAAAGATTCACACATGAAACAAGTAAGCTGAACAACTATCGAATGAAGCCGAAGTGAAGGTAAGTTGCTACTGTTATCCTAGAGCATCATAAGATCATGGCAACCTAGAAGCCTTCATATAAAAGACTGCTCTGCAGACAAGACTCAACAAGAAGTGGCATGAATTAAAGTGGCCGGGTCAGGTGCTAGTTTGTCAAGCAGTTCTTGAGATCAGAGGGTGACAGAAAATATTTGCTTACCTGATCTCAACTGACTGACCAAAGTCTGAAGGACCAAAAAGAGATCTTTCCAATCAATGAACCCACTCTGAGCAGTGGTTTTCAAGAGCTTCTCAGCTCTCCTTTAGCTCAAACTGCAACATGAAAACAGCTCTGAAGATATTCACCCAGCCTTGCTTCATTAAATGTTCTCGCCAAATTTAGATCTCACTTCAAGCGTGTGGGTGCTTAGGTTTCCAACCAACCTTGATTTTGGAATTTATGTAACAAGTTCCACTGACCTGGTGGGAAACTGGACTTAATATTTCTAAATAAATTGGACTTAGCAGACAAGAAAATGGTTAAGGAGACTTCTAAAAAATCAAATAGCTGTTTTGGAAAATGGAAACAACTTGAATGCATTAAGATCACCCTTGAAAAAGTATTTAGTTAAAAAAATATACAATTCAAGTTCCTGGTGCTTACTTATTCCTCTATCTTGTACTTCCAATGGAATTTTAACCAGAAAGGTAAGAGTTGGAATATATCATTATATCTTCCAAGATTGTATTTCCATGTAGCTTGCACTGACTGAATAAATTGTTCTTTATTTTCATATGCTTTTATGTATATAATCTATCATCCCCCATGCCAAATTTACTCATTTTGGGTTTGCTGTACCACAAACATCTAGCAACACATTCAGAACAGTCTTTAAATAGATTTCATATGATGTGTGTATTGCCTTATAGGTAGTATTTTATGTGTGAAGTAGCTTTAGTAGATCAAATAAAAATATATACTAGCTAACAAGAACAGCCCTGGGATTTCTTTGGAAGGAATGATGCTAAAGCTGAAACTCCAGTACTTTGGCCACCTCATGCGAAGAGTTGACTCATTGGAAAAGACTCTGATGCTGGGAGGGATTGGGGGCAGGAGGAGAAGGGGACAACAGAAGATGAGATGGCTGGATGGCATCACTGACTCAATGGACTTGAGTCTGAGTGAACTCCGGGAGTTGGTGATGGACAGGGAGGCCTGGCGTGCTGCGATTCATGGGGTCACAAAGAGCTGGACATGACTGAGCGATTGAACTGAACTGAACTTGTACAGGCACTATGGAGAACAGAGTGGAGATTCCTTTAAAAAAATGAAAATAGAACTGCCATACAACTCATGCATTGCTGTGCATACACCCCAAGGAAACCAAAATGGAAAGAGACACGTACCCCAGTGTTCGTGGCAGCATTATTTACAATAGCCAGGACATGGAAGCAACCTAGATATCCATCAGCAGATGAATCAATAAAGAAGTTGTGCTACATATACACAATGAAATATTACTCAACTATAAAAAGGAATTCATCTGACTCAATTCTAATGAGGTGGATGAAACTGGAGTCTATTATACAGAGTGAAGTAAGTCAGGAAGAGAAACACAAATACTGTATATTAACACATATATATGGCATTTAGAATGATGGTAACAATGATCCTACATGCAGAGCATCACAAGAGACACAGATGTAAAGAACAGAGTTTTGGACTCTGTGGGAGAAAGTGAGGGTGGGATGGTTTGAGAGAATAGCATTGAAACGTGTATATTACCATATGTAAAATAGATGACCAGTGCAAGTTTGACGCATGAAGCAGGGCACCCAAAGTCAGCGTTCTGGGACAACCCAGAGGGATAGGGAGGAGAGGGAGTTGGGAGACAGGGTTCAGGGTGGGGGCACATGTATACCCATGGCTGATTCAAGTCGATGTATGGAAAAACCATCACAATATTGTAATTATCCTCCAATTAAAATAAATAAATATACATATATATACACTAAAGTGTTACAATAACATGTTTACCTTACCACTTTAATATCATTCGTTATTTTTGAGAGTCTTTCTTAATTCTAGATAAAGCTTGGATTTTGACACATTAATAACATATATGATAATTTTATAAGTTCAACTCAGTGAGACTAAGTTTAATTTCTGTATAAACTATAGACCTGACATTCAATAAGTCATTAAAATCTGAAAATAATAATAGAAATAATAACTAATAAATGATTTAGCTTTTTTCCTTTTTCTCAAGAAGGTCATGTTTAATTGCTTCCCAAAATGACTCCAAAGTCTTGGGATCAATAAATCTGATTTATAGATCATTTCAAAACATTCTTCAAAACAGAAGAGTACCTTTCTAACACTGGTGTGGTATTTTCCCTTTAATTCCTATTTTTGCCTGCTAATCTTCACTGTGTGAGAAAAAGTGGTATTGATTTTATCTACAGTTTCAAAAAGCACCATTTGCAGAATCCTTACAATTAACCCTCCTTGGCATATATTTCTCATTTTATTTATGAATGACCTCTATTTGTGAATGCATTTAGTAGAAAGCAATCACAAACTCTGAATACTACTGGTGGCCAATGATAGAAATAGGTAACAAAATTATCCTTTTCATCCTTTGTAGGATGAGGGCTTCCCTGACATCCAGGAGTTGAAGAAATGCTCAGGACAGGCATTTCCATTTCAGGTTGTTCCTGGGCGAGCAAGTACTGCAGGGCAGGAGCAGAGAGTACAATCTCCACCCACAGGGCCACCAAAAGGCCACTGGGACAGAAGGAACAACCATTTCTACCAAAAAAAAATGTGGTAACATTGCATGGGTTGTGGGATCACTGGATCAGTGCAGTGATTTTCTCAGTTGAAACTTGTGGTTTATAAAAACAAATGTGTCCTCTTGTTTGAAAAAAAAAAATCACTTCTTTAATTTTGAGGGCAATGGGTGCTGAAAACTATATACTGCAGGCCCTAAGCTCTCTAGTCAGGGCCTCTGGTGTAAGCGGCTGGAAATTACCCCACCACCACCACCACCTTTAAACACATTCTGATTTTGTTTGTGCCTTTACTTCATTTACAGAGATTGTTTCCTTATCAAAATTCACTTTTTATAAAAATGAGATAGATCCAGAAACAACTCCTGTTCCCCCTCCAAAGTTTAAACTGTTTTTGTAATTTCACTTCCGTAGGTTCTGTTCCTCCTTTTGGATCATCTACTTTTTGGTGACTCTATCTTTCTGTGCAGAAACAGCAGTATGAGTGATAATCAGATGCTTCCCCAGATATCCTTGGAGGTGTTGAGTAATCCATAGTGAATTATCTGTCTAAAATTGGAAAAATCATGAATACCAAAAGTTTGGGGTAGGCAGAGGCTTCTGTTGGCCTATTTCAGCAATGAAGCCTGTGTGTGCATGCGTGCTCAGTTGTACCTGACTCTTTGCAACCCCGCGGACTGTAGCCCTTCAGGCTCCTCTCTCCATGGTATTCTCCAGGCAAGAATACTGGAGTGGGTTGCCATTTCCTTCTCCAAGGGATCTCCCTGACCCAGGAAACACACATCTCTTGCATCTCCTGCATTGGCAGGCAGGTTCTTTACCACTAGCACCACCTGGGAAGCCTGGAGTCTGAATGAAGCCAGAGAAGTAAATAAACCTTTACCGTGTTCACTGAGACTTTGTTGTTCAGTCGCTAAATTGTGTCTAACTCCGTGATCCCATCCTGGCTGATATGGCTCCAATCCAAAAATCTTAATTTGTCAGAAAGGTATCCCTTTTCATATGCTATTAATCCATATAAATTAAATGGCATATGTTAAACAGGATAAAGTTTAAATATATCTGTAAGTTGTACTTATTAAAGATGTATTAAATAAACCTTAAAATGAGTTATTTGAGATATTCTGATTCAACATATTTTTAATTAACAGAGTACATGATTTTCGGTTAGTTTCAAGGAGGATTTCCAAGATTGTATATTACTGGGAAAGAGTAAGGGTGAGCCCATAGTCTCATCAGTTCCTTGCAACCCTGTTTTCTCTGACACTGTTCTTTGATGAGTGCCAGGACAGAGGCTGCCCTCAGCTTTTACAGTGGCTTCTCATCAAAGGGATGTAACAGAAGGGAAGCCTTGGAGCTCAAGCATCACTTTGGTTGAATCCTAATAACTTTCACTTCAGTAATCTACCAAGGCTGTACAGTAATTTTGAAGAAATTACTTCAGCTGAAAACCAAAGAATTGAGGCTTTTGAACTATGGTGTTGGAGAAGACTCTTGAGAGTCCCTTGGACTGCAAGGAGATCCAACCAGTCAATTCTAAAGAAAATCTATCCTGAATATTCATTGGAAGGACAGAGCTGAAGCTAAAACTCCAATAATTTGGCCACCTGATGCGAAGAGCTGACTCATTAGAAAGACCCTGATGCTGGGAAAGATTGAAGGCAGGAGGAGAAGGCAATGACAAAGGGTGAAATGGTTGGATGGCATTATCAACTCAATGGACATGAGTTTGAGTAAGCTCCAGGAGTTGGTAAAGGAAAGAGAAGCCTGGCATGCTGCAGTCCATGGGGTCACAAAGAGTCGGACATGACTGAGTGACTGAACAACAACAAATTTTGAAAAAAATTACTACCTGTCTCCCCTTACAGTGCATAGAAATTGTTTAGTAGTAGAAGAATTCAAAGAAAATTCTCTATGTAAAAATTTCATTGCTAGTACAAGATCTATTTATTAGGAAACATGATCATTGTTCAAATTTAACTACGTCTTTTTAAAAGCTATTACCTTGAATTAGAGTTCCAGCTTCAAACTGCTTGATCACGGAGATCAGGTATGTGGGAAAGAAGGTTCTTTGTATAAACAAAGTAATGAACTGTGAGATTGGGGTAGGGGGCGCTGTTTCTAGCTTCCTCCCCACTGAAATCTGCACCAGAGTTAAGTCAAATTCTCATGTGTTACATCAGCTCCTACTACTTCCCCAACCCTAAGTTAGTTGTTACAGAGATTGCCAAAAAATATTTAGAAGGCAAATTTTAATTAGGTGTCAAAAGTCAGAAATATTCAGAATTGCACTATTTCACTGCTAGAAATTTATTCAAATGAAATAATTATTGATATACAAAAATATTTTTCTATCAAGATGTTAATCATAGTTTTTTTCATTTTAATAAAATCAGTGAAAAGATGGTGATAACGTAAATGTCCAAGAATAGAAAATTGTTTAAGTAAATTTCCATGTAAAACAAATGGAGTCAACAAGCGCAAGTCTTTGCAGTCACGTGTAGTAGGATTGGAATGACAGCTTCACTCTTGACCAGTTCAATCTTGGGCAAGATACTTAGCTTCTCTAACAGCTATTTTCTTGTCTGTAAAATAGGGATAACATTTTATAAAAAAAACAATTAGGGGGAGTCAAATTATATAAGTTAGGTACACTATGTACCACAGAGTCTAGCATATAGTAAGTACTCATCATATAATTAATATTTATTGCTGTAAAAATAAAACAGGATACAAGTATTAAAGTTATATTGTAGAAAAATGTTTTCCTATAAGAAAATATTAACAATTTATTGTTAAAGTAGAAAAAAATATTAATGAAATAGAGTATAGTTAATGACATTATCTTTTTTAAGAAACCTACACAATTATCCATTTGGACATAAAATAGCAGAAAAGATACAACATACTTTAATAGTGTTTATTCTTAATGGTAGAATTATGGATGAATTTTGCTTTATATTTTTTAGGTGTTTTGCTTCCATAATTAGTTTATGTACTGCTTAACTGAGGGCTTCCCCTGTGGCTCAGCAGTGAAGAATCTGCCTGCAATACAGGAGCTACAGGAGACACAGGTTCAATCCCTGGATCAGGAAGATCCCCTAGAGAAGGGCATGGCAAGCCACTCCAGTATTCTTGCCTGGAGAATCCCATGGACAGAGGAGCCTTGTGGGCTACACAGTCCATGGGGTCGCAAAGAGTCAGACACCACTGAAGTGACTTAGCACGCACGCACTGCTTAACTGAATAAACATGTTTATGCAAACATAGAAAGGTGACTACTGCCACAAAAAATAAGATAATTTGCTGTAAGGAGAGGAAGAGATTGCTTCCAGCTAGGGAGATTTGGCTCAGCTGGTAAAGAATCCACCTGCAATGTGGAAGACCTGGGTTTGATCCATGGATTGGGACGATCCCTTGGAGAAGGGAAAGGCTACCCACTCCAGTATTTTGGTCTGGAGAATTCCATGGACTGTATAGTCAATGGGGTCACAAAAAGTCGGACACTACTGAGTGATTTTCATTTCACTTCAGAGGGATAGGGAGGCTATCACATACGTAAGGGTCCCCAGAGTATATGTGGGATTTGGTCAAGCTTGGACTTGGAGGACACTTCCAAGAGAAAATAGAAGGAAGGGAAATGCAAAAGGGCTAAATGTTTAGGCTTGTTTAGAGAAGAACTCATTAAGTTTAGGTTGCATGAAGTAAGGAAAGGGTTTCCCACATCCATATCAGAAAGAGTTTGAAGGTCCAGATTTAAAAAAAAAGGAAACAGTAAATGAAGAGTCTCTTAAATATATATATATATTTTTTTAAAAAAACTCCTGGCAAATAAATCAAGGAAAAAGCTGTAAAATATTTGATGAATATGTTAAAAGTAGAAGATCTTCATAAGAGATCTGATAAATGAATGATTGTTGTAGTTCAGTTGCTCAACTCTCTGAAACCCCATGGACTGTAGCACAATAGGCTACTCTGTCCTTGTATGAATGATTGGAGTCTCTGAAAGTAAAATCACACCAAAGATACACAGAAAATATTAAACATTATGATGCAAAATTTTCTGGACAAAAAAAAAAAGAATTTGGACTTTATTTTACATCTGAAGGTTCTAAGCAAAAGGTTAATAATGCTCCTGGAAAGAAAAAGAAGAGAACTGCAGTCAAGTAAGTTAAGGAAGAGCTTCACGTTTTACCCTATATATGTACCCTTTTATATAGTAGATATTCCTAATGTGATTTTAGTGTATTAAAAGCTTTGCCAAATTGTACCTTTACGACAGAAAAACAAACCATATTTAACTTTGTTTAATTCAGTAGTTGTATATGGATCAAAACACTCTTTCTCTGTGCCACCTGAAGAATGCCATCAAGTGCAGATGAACTTCGATAGAGAAGGAACGGAAAGATGGTTCTGAGTATGGGAGTCCTGTTCATGTGGGGAAATCATCAATGAAATGTTCCAGAGAGGCTTTTTTAGGACCCCAAGAAGCAGAATGTTGGGAAGGAACACACTAAGGGATGAAAGAGAGAAGGCAGAAAACAAACGTTGTCTCCTTACTCGTCCTGCCTGAGCTGACCTCATCTGCAACATCATGACCCAAAGGCTCTGTCATGAGAAATAAGGTGGGAAATCTTTATGGCATAAGATGCAATGGGAATAAGTTCATCTGTATATTATTTTTCAGAGTCCACATATAAGAATAACATGATATTTGTCTTTCTCTGACTTACTTCACTCAGTGTGACAATCTCTAGGTCCATCATTGTTGCTGCAAATGGCATTATTTCATTCTTTTCTATGGTTGAATGGTATTCCATTGTATATATGTACCACGTCTTCTTGATCCACTCCTCCACTGATGGACATTTAGGTTGCTTCCATGTCCACTATTGTAAATAGTGCTGCAATGAACACTGGGGTGCATGTATCTTTTCGAATTGTGGTTTTCTCGATATATGCCCAGGAGTGGGATTGCTGGATCATATGGTAGCTCTATTTTTAGTTTTTTAAGGAAACTTCATACTGTTCTCCATAGTTACTGCAACTTTCTCCACATCCTCTCCAGCATTTATTGTATGTAGATAAATTGGGAGATTGAGATTGACATACACACACTACTAAATGTAAAATACATAATAATAACCTATTGTATAGCATAGGGAACTCCACTCAATACTCTGTAATAACTGTATGGAAACAGAATCTTAAAGAGTAGATATATGTATATGTGTAGTTGATTTACCTTGCTGTACAGCAGAAACTAACACAACATTGTAAATCAACTATCCTCCAATAAAAATTATTTTTTTAAGAAAAAGATACAATAGAAGATGTCAAGAGGGTCAGTCTTGGAAAAAGCAAGCACTTAGCTCCTAGTCTAACCCACCCTTTCCAATCCCTCATTAGACACAGTGACAAAGGGGAAGGTCGACAGCTCTCCGGCTGCTGACCAAGTGAAAAGGAGCAGCAATGAAGTCCCGTGTGGTTCTTCATGCCCTTTTCCAACCTGCTCTCTTCACATCACTACCTTTATCTGCATGGCACTATCCACACGTGTCATTTCATTAATAAACGTAACAACTCCATTGAAGAAAGTGGAGCAGATAACCTCCATTCACAAGTTTGTTAAAGTTAAGACTATAATGAATACACTCCTAAAGAGGTCTCTACCACATGGCCACAAGGCAACAATTTAATCACAAAGTTCTGAAAGCATTTACTAACTGTGATTAATAAATACTAGCAATTATAAACATACAACATAAATATACAAACAGGTATGCTAACAAATATAAATATTGCTTAAGTCATAACTGTAAGATGAAAAATGCCAGTATTACATGTGTAAAATGTCCAAAAACAGTGTAAAAATATGGGAGACTTTGGCACACAATGGGAGTAATCAGAGAAAACATGCACAACCATCACATCAAAATCAACTGATTTCTAAAATGCGCTTAGTTGTGTCTTGAATAACATAGGCACACTTAAAAGGACTGCTCTGGAACTATCCCAACTTGTTAAAACACTTTATACATTTTACTTTTTTAAATTACAGCATATACCACTGTTCTAACAAACCCATCTAGTTTCTTTCTCATTGATGACTTGATAGGGTCAAATCAATTTTAGTGACAAACGTGGGGGCAGGGAGTGACATGAAAAACAACACAGTAGATTCTTATATCCCATGGAATTTCCTTCTCTAGAGACAAACACCAAGTTAGCAGTCTAGTTTGTAAACTAGAGAAAAAGCACAGGTCCTGAAAGATCCCTTGTTGAACTTTTTTGTAGAATGAAGTTAAGGCAATATTTTTACTAAGTCATGGGGGAAAAGAGAGTTTAGAGTTTGGATTTGTTAAATTATTAGGTAATTGCTTGTTGTTCCACAGAAATTATGAAGTTGAACTGCAGCCAATTACAAATTAAATTTTGCCAAATGTACTCGCAAAACTCTATACATTCGGGTTCAGGGCAAGTGCCTAGAAACTAGAAACACTTTAGTAATGCTTAAAGATAGGAAAATCAAATTTATTAGGTCTTGTCATAAGCATATCAAGCACATTTTGTAATAATTTTTATAAAGAACCCACTACAGTTTAATGGACACTTCAGGGTGTGACTAATTATTTAACTTTAGATATCTGAGACAAATACAGTGGAAAGTTCTCTGAAGAAAAATGAGATTCAGATGATTAGACTTTTTGTGTATGTGCATGCAAAAAGCCTCTTGATGAAAGTGAAAGAGGAGAGTGAAAAAGTTGGCTTAAAGCTCAACATTCAGAAAACGAAGATCATGGCATCTGGTCCCATCACTTCACGGGAAATAGATGGGCAAACAGGGGAAACAGTGGCAGACTTTATTTTGGGGGGCTCTAAAATCACTGCAGATTGTGATTGCAGCCATGAAATTAAAAGACGCTTACTCCTTGGAAGGAAAGTTATGACCAAACTAGATAGCATATTCAAAAGCAGAGACATTATTTTGCCAACAAAGGTCCATCTAGTCAAGGCTATGGCTTTTCCAGTGGTCATGTATGGATATGAGAGTTGGACTGTGAAGAAAGCTGAGCACTGAAGAATTGATGCTTTTGAACTGTGGTATTGGAGAAGACTCTTGAGAGTCCCTTGGACTGCAAGGAGATCCAACCAGTCCATCCTAAACAAAATCAGTCCTGGGTGTTCATTGGAAGGACTGATGCTGAAGCTGAAACTCCAATACTTTGGCCACCACATGCTAAGAGTTGACTCATGGAAAAAGACCCTGATGCTGGGAGAGATTGGGGGCAGGAGGAGAAGGGGACGACAGAGGATGAGATGGCTGGATGGTATCACCGACTTGATGGACATGAGTTTGGGTGAACTCCAGGAGTTGGTGATGGACAGGGAGGCCTGGTGTGCTGCGATTCATGGGGTCGCAAAGAGTCAGACACGACTGAGCCACTGAACTGAACTAATGCACGCATGTACATGGACATATGTACAGAGATATGGAGGCGGTGGAGAGAGAGAACCATAAGTTGAAAAATAGGTGGGAACAGAGATAGAAATTATATTTATTTTCCTTAAAGATATTAACAAAAAGCAGCTCTGAAATATATTTAACTGATCACTCCTTATTCTAAATTTACTCCATCAATACTTAAAAACAGTTTCTTTGCTAGAATATTATAGTATCCATTTTTGCCTGAGTTTATAGAATCTCATGAGGTTTTAAAAACTCATTAGCTAATACAATTGCTCTAGATCTGGAGGTTCACTAATAAAATAAAATTCTCTAGTGTTTAACTAGCAAATTGTACTTGATAATTGGTTCTTTGTAAATTGCACTTTGATGGACCTTGTCCACAGCATATTTGATGGAGGGGAAAATACATATAATTCAATTAAAAAATCAGTGTCCCTATATTTATACCATGAATAGCTTAAATTCTATGTTTCCTGAACACATTAACTATTGAAATACAAGGGCTATATATACCACTCTATTTTACATCTTATATAAAAGTTTGTCCTTTAAATATATGAATGTCATGTATTTCTTTTCTTGATTCATATTTTAGTAATTTGCATCTTGAATACTTTCATAAAGAGCCAAGTCCAAAGGACTGGATCATCTTGAATGAAGTTAACCTGACAAGATTCTCTCTAGCATACAAACAATTTTCACGTGAAATTTGAGATTACTTCTAGGGATTTAACAAGTTTGGCTGATCTGGAAGGAATAAAGCTACACTTTTGCTATTATAGAAAACTCAGTGTGGTCAAAACAGGATTTCTACAAACCTGGAAAGTTTTTCTCTTTGGCCTCAATTCTTTAAGAAATAATGTTATTTCTGTTTTTTTAATTTCCTATGATCCAGTCTTTTTTAACTTGACTGACTTATACAGGTTTACCACCAAATATTGTTATTGATCTGCTTATTAAGAATACAATATTCTGATCATGAAAAGGGAGGCAGTATTCCTCAGAATATGGACATTTAACAAAATTCATTTTCCTAATTTCCAAGTAATATAAGGAAGTCCATTTGGAGAGAACACAACTTATGAGACAATCTATACTTAGAAAAAATATGGCAGGATTCTCTTCTCTCATTTATTAACATACATAGATACTTATACTTTAATAGTTATCTATGTACATGTATACAAAATGAATATAAATGTATTTACAATAATCAAATATACTTGTACTAATTTATTGGCAGTAAAATATTAGTTTATTTTTAATACTTTGGCAATTGCAAAGCTTTGTCAGAGAAAATGACCACACAATTGTGACATTTATGTTTTCTCTTTTTATCTCCTGTGTGCAAGTGATGTAGTAGGTACAGTTGGGAAAGGAAGGATGGTAAGATGGAGGCATTTGATAAGTATACTGAATTCAGTTCAACAACTTATCAAATGCCATCCATAATTAATATAGCAATAAGCTTCATTGTTGTAGAATATATGAAGGAGATTATATGAAGACTGGATATACAAAACTACTTAGGGAAATAAATCATTCTTAACATTCAGGATGGCTATGGTTTTACCTGTTTAAACTCACAATTACCCTTTATATTTCTTACATACAATGATTTCTCATATCTACAAACAAATGGATTTAGATTATTTAGTCTGCTCTTATTTCCATATCTTTACACTAACACCATGTTATGTAATTCAATACAGTTTTATAATAATATTTTGAGATTTCATACAACAGGCTCCTCTTTGTCATTCTTCCTATTCAAATTATCTTATGTATTATTAAGCATTTACCCTTTCATATGAATCTTAAAATTCTTTTCACAACTTGAGTGCAAAAAATTTGAGAATTTTGATTAGAATTTCACTGCCTTTATAACATAGTTTGTATAGAATTGACATCTACTAAATACTAAAATCACTGCAGTGGTGACTGCAGCCATGAAATTTAAAACACTTACTCCTTGGAAAAAAGTTATGACCAACCTAGACAGCATATTAAAAAGCAGAGATGTTACTTTGCAAACAAAGTTCTGTCTAGTCAAAGCGATGATTTTTCCAGTAGCCATGTATGGAAGTGAGAATTAGACTATAAAGAAAGCTGAGCACCAAAGAATTGATGCTTTTGAACTGTGGTGTTAGAGAAGACTCTTGAGAGTCCCATGAACTACAAGGAGATCCAACCAGTCCATCCTAAAGGAGATCAGTCCTGAATATTCATTGGAAGGACTGATGCTGAAGCTGAGACTCCAATACTTTGGCCACCAGATGCGAAGAACTGACTCATTGGAAAAGATCTGGAAGCTGGGAAAGATTGAAGGTGGGAGGAGAAAGGGATGACAGAGGATGAGATGGTTGGATGGCATCACTGACTCAATGGACATGAGTTTGAGTAAACTCTGGGAGTTGATGATGGACAGGGAGGCCTGGCGTGCTGCAGACCATGGTGTCACAAAGAGTCAGACATGACGAGTGACTGAACTGAACTACTAAATATTTTTATCATTAAATATGGCATATCTCTCCATATATTCAGGTTTTACTTTGTGTTCAATAAAATAATTTACTCATTAAAGTCTTATATGTGATTGTAAGAAGTGTTCTTAAAATCTCTGAAAGTTTTAATGTGGTGCTTAATAAATCCTTCCAGCCATATGAAAGGGCTTCTAGAAGTCTCAAGTTTATTGTCTCAAAACAACATGAAATATCCAGAACAAGACTAAGTCCAGATTAAGAGATATGACTCAGAAAGAACTATACATGTGGTTTGGCACATAGAGTGAAATAGATGCAAATATGCTGAAAATCCACTGGTTGAGACACCTCTAGGCAAAAGAGTTACCATCTTGTGGTAAAAGTAACTTAAGCTAAAAGGCTTAGGCTTTTAAAATGTAGAAAAGGCCTCTGGACTCTCAGTTTCCTACAGGCAGGAAGATGGTTGAAGAAAACATTGCAAAGGGTGTATTCTTTAGTGCCCTCTTCACAATGGCCAAGGACAATTATGGAAAAGGAATAAGTCCCAGAAAGCAAAGACAGGAACAATGGAGAATACTGGACTGAGAACCTACATCAGGAAAGAGAACCACAGCCTAATAAATGAATAATTCCCATCCCAGAATAGAAAGACCTGGCAATATTTGACCAGTAGAATTTCAAATTTTCTATGGACCAATGTCTGTTAAAGTGCCTCATGATCTCTTTTTCAAATGTGAGGATTTATTTGGTTATTTTTATCCTGTCTTATTATTATATTTTGGATGTGTAGTGGTAAATAATTTATCTTTTAATTATAGTTCAAAAAATTTTTAATCAAAAGGAGCCACATGTGGACCCTATAAAAATCATTACACCCTAGACTTTGAGCCCAATGCCTTGAATGGAAAGTTTTGAGGTATCTGAGATAAGGATGAGACTATCTTGCATTTGATGAGTTGAAAATACTTGTGGTCATAGGAGTGGACAGTGGCAGATTGTACTCTGCATACCCTTACATTTTGCCAAGTAACTGCAATACCTTACCTCCATATGGGGGTAATCTACCACATTTCTTTTCATTGGGCTCAATCACCTAGACATGGTAATGAACCCAGCCAAGATTATTCTAACTGCCTAACCAATCACAGCTGACAATAGACACGTGTACCATAGAGTTTAATATTTTTGTCACTGAAATGAGTGTGGTGGTTTGTTATATGAATTATTATTCAAAACACTAAGATCATTGCATCTGGTCCCAATGCTGCTGCTAAGCTGCTAAGTCGCTTCAGTCGTGTCCAACTCTGTGCGACCCCATAGACAGCAGCCCACCAGGCTCCACCATCCCTGGGATTGTACAGGCAAGAACACTGGAGTAGATGGGGGGGAAATGGAAACAGTGACAGACTTCATTTTCTTGGGCTCCAAAATCGCCACAGATGGTGACTGTAGCCATGAAATTAGAAGACACTTGCTTCTTGGAAGAAAAGCTATGACAAACCTAGACAGCATATTAAAAAGCAGAGACATCACTTTGCCAACAAAGATTTGTCTAGTCAAAGCTATGGATTTTCCATTAGTCATGTATGGATGGGAGAGTTGAGCCATAAAGAAGGTTGAGCACCAAAGAACTGATGCTTTCAAACTGTGGTGCTGGAGAAGACTGTTGAAAGTCCCTTGGACTGCAAAGAGATCAAATCAGTCAATCCTAAAGGAAATCAGTTTTTAATATTCATTGGAAGGACTGATGCTGAAGTTCCAATATTCTGGCGACCTGATGTGAAGAGCCAACTCATTGGAAAAGACCCTGATACTGGGAAAGATGAGGGCAAGAGGAGAAGGGGGTGACAGAGGATGGGGAAGTTGGAGGGCATCACTGACTCAATGCACTTGAGTTTGAGCAAACTCTGGAAGATAGTAAAGGAGTTGTAAAGCTAATAGACCACATAAGTTAGAATACCGTAAAAGTTGTATTCTAAAATTACATTCCCAAATTTATACTCTGTAAATTGAAATACAAAAAAAAAAAATCTTATGAACCAAAATTTGGTAGGAAAGGATGGCCAGAAGAACAAAAATGGAGAACAAATAGTAAGTCTTAAACTCATCTATATCAAAAATAACATTAAATGTAAATACACTAAATAAACTGAGGTAGAGAAATTTTCAGACTGAAAGAGCAATATCAAATGACATGTACCCTACAAAAAATATTTTTTAAATATAAAGACACTCAGAGGATGAAAGTAAGAGGGTAGAAAAATATACAACATGAAACCAGTAAGTATAAAAAAGTTTGTGTGCCTATAGAATGGCATAGACTTCAAGAAATTACTAGGGGTAAGGAAGAATATGTCATAATGACAAAAAGGGAAATTTATCAGTAAGAAATATCAGTCTTAAACATGTGTAACACCTAAATAATCAGCTTCAAAACATAGGGGGAAAAAATTGATGGAATAACAGATAAAAATCAAAATATCCAAATTCATACTTGTAGATATTTAACACCCTTGTCTTAGTAATTGATATTAATAGAATAAATAAAAACTCAGAAAGGCTGTCAACAGGCCAAACAACAGAATCAGCTAATTTGACTTAAGTGATATTTGTAAAACATAACTCCAGCACCTGCAAAGTATACAATTATTTTCAAGTGCACGTGGAATGGTCACTGATATAGACCATATGCTAGCCTACAAAATAAGTCTTAGTAAATCCCAAGCCTGGAAATCTTGAAAGTATGCCCTCTGACCACATTGTAATTAAATTCAAAATCAACAAGTTGTATATAATAAAATTCAAAGTATTTTGAAATTAAGTGACAGAACCCTAAATAAACCATGGATCAAGCAGGAAATCATTACAGGGATTTCCCTGGTGAACCAGTGGCTAAGACTCGATGCTCCCAGTGCAAGGGGCCCAGGTTCAATTCCTGGTCAGGGAACTAGATCTCACATGTCACAGCTAAGAGTTGCTGCAACTAAAGACTACCCCATGCAACAACTAAAAGATCCTGCATGCCACAAAGATTCCACATGCCACTACTAAGAGTTGGCACAGCCAAATAAATAATTTTTTAAAAAAATACTTTTAAAAGTAAATATTTTATATAAAATAATACTAAAAACACAACACTTCAAAATTTGTGGGATAAAGCTAAAATGTTGTATAAGAGAATCTTTATAGTTTTTAAAGACTATATTAGAAATACAAAGTTTAAAATAAATGATTTACATTTATGCTTTAGAAAACTAGAAAAATAAAAGCAAATTAAACCAAAATAATTAGAAAGATCATAATAAATATAACAATAGAAATCAATGAAATTAAAAAGATACAAACAACAGAGAAAATAACATTTTTGAGTCTTTGAAAATGTCAAGAAAATTAATAAAACCCATAAGTACTGGTCAAGAAAAGAAAAAATTTAGTGCCAATAATAAAAGATGAGATATCACTATAGATCCCCATGTGACTGCAGCCATGAAATTGAAGAACATTTACTCCTTGGAAGGAAAGTTATGACCAACCTAGATAGCACATTAAAAAGCAGAGGCATCACCTTACCAACAAAAGTCCATCTAGTCAAGGCTATGGTTTTTCCAGTGGTCATATACGGATGTGAGAGTTGGACTATAAAGAAAGCTGAGCGCCTTCCAGTAGTCATGAATGGATGTGAGAGTTGCACTATAAAGAAAGCTGAGTGCTTAAGAATTGATGCTTTTGAACTGTGGTGTTGGAGAAGACTCTTGAGAGTCCCTTGGACTGCAAGGAGATTCAAACAGTCCATCCTAAAGGAGATCAGACCTGGTGTTCATTGGAAGGACTGATGTTGAAGCTGAAACTCCAATACTTCAGTCACCTGATGAGGAGAGCTGACTCTTTGGAAAAGACCCTGATGCTGGGAAAGATTGGGGGCAGGAGGAGAAGGAGACGACAGAGGATGAGATGGTTGGATGGCATCACTGACTCAATGGACATGGGTTTGGGTGGATTCTGGGAGTTGGTGATGGACAGGGAGACCTGGCGTGCTGCAGTTCATGGGGTCACAGAGTCGGACACAACTGAGTGACTGAACTGAACTGAATATAAAAGGATAATAAATGAACAAAATGAACAACTTTTGCCAGTAAACCTGATAACTTAGAGGAAGTGGATATATTCTTTGAAAAGTATTATTTACTGTTAGTTCCATCCATAGGATTTTCCAGGTAAGAATACTGGAGTGGGTTGCCATTTCCTTCTCCAGAGGATCTTCCTGACCCAGGGGTCAAACCGAGGTCTCCCGCATTGTAGGCAGACGCTTTACTGTCTGAGCCACCAGGGAAATCCCACCAAAGTTATCTCAAGAATAAGCAGAATAGAAATCTTTAATATATTTATTAATGATATTAAGTTAAAAAGGAAAAGAAAAAATTTTCCAATAAAAAAAACTCCAGAGCTAGATGGTTTCACTAGTGAATTTTATCATATATTTAATAAGGATTAGTGACAATTTTACACAAGATCTTTCACTTACTAAAGAAAAGAATGCTTCTCAATTCATTTTATGAAGGCAGCATAACAATAACAGAATCAAACAAAGATATCAGAAGAAAACATTATTATAGATTACTATCTATTGAGAACAAAAATGCAAAAATTCTCAACAGAATCATATCAAATAGAATCAGCACTATGTACCAAAGATAATACTTCATGACTAAGTGGGGTTTATCCCTTGAATGCAAGGTTATTTAAACATTTAGAAATTGGTCAGTGTAGTTCATCACATCGACCGAACAAAAGAAAAAGTCAAATTAATATCTCAGTACTTTAAGAAAAATCACTGGAAAATTCAAACAGTTATTTATAATAAAAATCAGAAATAGAAGGGGCTTTTCTTAACTTGATAAAAGGTGTACATAAAATACTTACAGCTAACCTACTTAAAGATCAGAAACGGAACACTAAGAGCAGAAATAAGGCAAGAATATCCACTCTTCCTCCAGATCAGGAACAAGGCAATAGTGCCCACTCTCACTACTATTATTCAATATAGTTTTGGAAGTCTTAGCCACAGCAATCAGAGAAGAAAAAGAAATAAAAGGAAATCAGATTGGAAAAGAAGAAGTAAAACTCTCACTATTTGCAGATGACGTGATACTCTACATAGAAAACCCTAAAAATGCCACCAGAAAATTACTAGAGCTAACCAACAAATATAGTAAAGTTTCAGGATATAAAAGTAATATGCAGAAATCCATGGCACTCTTATACACTACCAGTGAAAAACTAGAAAGAGAATTGGGGGGGGGGGAGGAATCCCATTTACCATTGCAACAAAAAGAATAAAATACCTAGGAATGAACCCACCTAAAGAGACAAAGTGAAAGTGAAGTCGCTCAGTCATGTCCAACTCTTTGCAACCCCATGGACTGTAGCCTACTAGCTCTTCTGTTCATGGGATTTTCCAGGCAAGAATACTGGAGTGGGTTGCCATTTCCTTCTCCAGATGGTCTTCCCAGCCCAGGGATCGAACCCGGGTCTCCCGCATTGCAGGCAGACACTTTACCATTTGAGCCACCAGGGAAGAACAGGAATAAATCTACCTAAAGAGACAAAAGACCTGTATAAAGAAAACTATAAGACACAGATGAAAGAAATTAAAGATGATGCAAACAGATGATGTTTCATGTTCTTGGACTGGAAGAATCAATATTGTGAAAATGAATATACTACCCAAAGCAATCTATAGGTTCAATGCAATCCCTATCAAATTACCAACTGCATTTGTCACAGAATTAGAACAAAAAATTTCAGTTTTTATGGAAACACAAAAGACCATGAATAACCAAAGCAATGGTGAGAAAGAAAAATGTAGGAATCAACCTTATTGACTTCAGACTATACTTCAAAGCTACAGTAATCAAGACAGTATTGTACTGGCACAAAAACAGAAATATACACCAATGAAACAAGATAGAAAGCCCGGAGAAAAATCCATGCACCTATGGGCACCTTATCTTTGATAAAGGAGGCAAGAATATTCAATAGAGAAAAGACAGCCTCTTCAATAAGTGGTGCAGGGAAAAGAATGAAATTAGAACACTTCATAACACCTTACACAAAGTAAACTCAAAATGGATTAAAGACTGAAATGTAAGGCCAGAAACTATAAAACTCTTAGAGGAAAACATAGGCAAAACACTCTTAGACATAAGTTACAGCAAATCCTCTTTGACCCACCTCCTAAAGTAATGGATTTGAAACAAAAATAAACAAGTGGAACCTAATTAAATTTAAAAGTTCTTGTTACAGCAAAGGAAATGATAAGATGAAAAGACAACCCTCAGGATGGGGGGAAATAATTGCAAATGAAACAACTAATGAAGGATTAATTTCCAAAATATAAAGCAGCTCATACAGCTCAATACCAGAAAAATGGAAAACTCAATCAAAAAGTAGGAGGAAGACCCGAACAAACATTTCTCCAAAGAAGACATAGAGATGGCCAACAAACATAAAAAGATGTTCAACGCTGCTGCTTATTCACTTCAGTTCAGTAGCTCAGTTGTGTCCGACTCTCTGTGACCCCATGGACCACAGCTTGCCAGGCCTCTCCATCCATCACCAACTCCTGGAGTCCACCCAAACCCATGTCTATTGAGTCGGTGATACTATCCAGCCATCTACTCATCTGTCATCCCCTTCTCCTCCTGCCCTCAATCTTTCCTAGCATCAGGGTCTTTTCCAATGAGTCAGCTCTCTGCATCAGGTGGCCAAAGTATTGGAGTTTCAGCTTCAACATCAGTCCTTCCAATGAACAAACAGGACTGATTTACTTCAGGATGGACTGGTTGGATCTCCTTGCACTCCAAGGGACTCTCAAGAGTGAGACAGCAAAAGAGACACAGATGTATAGAACAGAATTTTGGACTCTGTGGGAGAGGGAAAGGGTGGGATGATTTGGGAGAATGGCATTGAAACATGTATACTAACATGTAAGAAATGTATCACAAGTCTAGGTTTGATACAGGATACAGGATGCTTGGGGCTGGTGCACTGGGATGACCCAGAGAGATGACATGGGGAGAGAGGTGGGGGGCTGGGGGTTCAGGATTGGGAACTCATGTACACCCGTGGTGGATTCATGTCAATGTATGGCAAAACCAATACAGTATTGTAATGTAAAAAAAAAAAAATTTAATTAATTTTTTTTTTTTTTAAAAAAAGAGTTTTCTCCAACACCACAATTCAAAAGCATCAATTCTTTGGTGCTCAGCTTTCTATAAAGTCCAAATCTCACATCCATACATGACCACTGGAAAAACCATAGCCTTGACTAGATGGACCTTTGTTGACAAAGTGATTCCTCTGCTTTTGAATATGCTATCTAGGTTGGTCATAACTTTCCTTCCAAGGAGCAAGCATCTTTTAATTTCGGCTGCAGTCACCATCTGCTGTGATTTTGGAGCCCAGAAAAATAAAGTCAGCCACTGTTTCCACTGTTTCCCCATCTATTTCCCATGAAGTGATGGGACCAGATGCCATGATCTTCGTTTTCTGAATGTTGAGCTTTAAGCCAACTTTTTCACTCTCCTCTTTCACTTTCATCAAGAGGCTCTTTAGTTATTCTTCACTTTCTACCATAAGGGTGGTGTCATCTGCATATCTGAGGTTATTGATATTTCTCCTGGCAATCTTGATTCCAGCTTGTGCTTCCTCCAGCCCAGTGTTTCTCATGATGTACTCTGCATAGAAGTTAAATAAGTAGGGTGACAATATACAGCCTTGACATACCCCTTTTCCTATTTGGAACCAGTCTGTTGTTCCATATCCAATTCTAACTGTCACTTCCTGACCTGCATATATATTTCTCAAGAGGCAGGTCAGGTGGTCTGGTATTCCCATCTCTTTCAGAATTTTCCAGTTTATTGTGATCCACATAGTCGAAGGCTCTGGCATAGTCAATAAAGCAGAAATAGATGTTTTTCTGGAACTCTCTTGCTTTTTCGATGATCCAGTGGATGTTGGCAATTTGATCTCTGGTTCCTCTGCCTTTTCTAAAACCAGCTTGAACATCTGGAAGTTCATGGTTCACATATGGCTGAAACCTGGCTTGGGAATTTTGAGCACTACTTTACTAGTGGTGAGATGAGTGCAATTGTGCTTCCTAAAGCTCACCTGGCTTCACATTCCAGGATGTCTGGCTCTAGGTGAGTGTGAGTGATCACACCTTCGTGATTATCTGGGTCGTGAAGATCTTTTTTGTATAGTTTTTCTGTGTATTCTTGCCACCTCTTCTTAATATCTTCTGCTTCTGTTAGGTCCATACCATTTCTGTCCTTTATCAAGCCCATCTTTGCATGAAATGTTCCCTTGGTATCTCTAATTTTCTTGAAGAGATCTCTAGTCTTTCCCATTCTATTGTTTCCCATTCTATTGTTTCTAATGTTTCTTTACATTGATCACTGAGGAAGGCTTTCTTATCTCTCCTTGCTATTCTTTGGAACTCTGCATTCAAATGGGTATATCTTTCCTTTTCTCCTTTGCTTTTCACTTCTCTTCTTTTCACAGCTATTTGTTAAGGCCTCCTCAGACAGCCATTTTGCTTTTTTGCATTTTTTTTTCCTTTGGGATGGTCTTGATCCCTATCTTCTGTACAGTGTCACGAACCTCCGTACACAGTTCATCAGGCACTGTGTCTATCAGATCTTATCCCTTAAATCTATTTCTCACTTCCACTGTATCGTCATAAGGGATTTGATTTAGGTCATACCTTAATAGTCTAGTGGTTTTCCCCACTTTCTTCAATTTAAGTCTGTATTTGGCAATAAGGAGTTCATGATATGAGCCACAGTCAGCTCCCGGTCTTTTTTTTTTGCTGACTGTGTAGAGCTTCTCCATCTTTGGCTGCAAAGGATATAATCAATCTGATTTTGGTGTTGACCATCTGGTGATGTCCATGTGTAGAGTCTTCTCTTGTGTTATTGGAAGAGGGCGTTTGCTATGACCAGTGCATTCTCTTGGCAGAAGTCTGTTAGCCTTTGCCCTGCTTCATTCTGTATTCCAAGGCCAAATTTGCCTGTTACTCCAGGTGTTTCTTGCTGTTTATTAGAGAAATGCAAATCAAAACTACTATCACCTCACACCAATCAGAATGGCCATCATCAAAAAATCTACAAACAGTAAATGCTGGAGACAGTGTGGAGAAAAGGGGACCTCTTGCACTGTTGGCAGGAATGTAAATTGGTACAGCCACGATGGAGAACAGTATGGAAATTTCTTTTACAATCTAGGAGTAAAACTGCCACAATATCCAGCAATCCCACTACTGGGCAAATATATCCTGAGAAAACCATAGCTGAAAAAAGACATATGTAGCCCAACATTCATAGCAGCACAATTTACAATAGCTAGGACATGGAAACAACGTAGATGTCCATCAGTGGATGAATGGATAAAGAAGTTGTGGTAGATATATACAATAGAATATTACTCATCCATAAAAGGAATGCATTTGAGTCAGTTCTAGTGAGATGGATGAACCTAGAGCCTGTTATACAGAGTGAAGTCAAAAAGAGAAAATCAAATTTTGTATATTAACATATATATACAGAATCTGGAAAAATGATACTAATGAACATATTTGCAGGGCAGGAATAGCAATGCAAATATAGAGAACAGACTTTGGATATAGTATGGGTAGGAGAGGGTGGGACAATTGAAAAAGTAACATTGATATATATACAATACCATGTGTAAAATAGATAGCTAGTGGAAAGCTGCTGTACAGACACAGGGAGCTCAACCCAGTGCTCTATGACAACCTAGAGGAGTGGGATGGGGTGGGAAGTCAGGGGGAGGTTCTGGAGGGAGGGGACATATTTGTATTTGTGGCTTATTCACGTTGTTGTATGGCAGAAGCCAACACAATATTGAAAAGCTCATGTTGATGTATGGCAAAACCAATACAATATTGTAAAGTAAAAAAATAAAAAAATAAATAAAATTAAACTCTCCCTAAAATAAATAAATAAAAATAAATTTTTAAAAAGAAAAATATCCACTCTTGCAGTTTCTATTTAATATTATACTGGAGGTCCAGCCAGTGCAATAAGAAAAAGAAATAAATGTCATAAAGATTAAAAACAAGTAAACCTGTTTATATTGTCAGATGATGTTTATCTTGTTGAAAATACCAAGGAATCTATCCCCCAAAAGTACTAAAATTAGTAAAGGAATTCAACAAGATCACAAGATACAAGATCAGTATATGAAAATCAGATATAAATTGATTATCATTGACATTTAAGACCTCTTATCTTCAAGAGAAATTGTTAAGAAACTAAAAAGCCGTGTCCTACTGGAATAAAATATTCACAAAATATATGTGCATAAAAGACAAATAAAATATGAACAAGAGTCTTTTGTACATATTCCACAAGGGAAGATATAACGTATATAATAAGCACATGAAATGACACAGAGTCATTAGTCATCATGGTAATCCACATTAGAGCCAAAAATGAGATACTGCTAGGGTGCTGTGCTGCTATGCTGTGCTTAGTCACTCAGTCCTGTCCGACTCTTTGTGACCCCATGGACTGTAGCCCACCAGACTCCTCTGTCCATGGGGATTTTCCAGGCAAGAATATTAGAGTGGGTTGCCATGCCCTCCACCTCGGGAAGATCCCAGGTGTCCCACATTGCAGGTGGATTCTTTACCATCTGAGCCACCAGGAAGGCCAAGAATACTGGAATGAGTAGCCTATTTCTTCTCCAGGGGATCTTCCTGATCCAGGAATTGAACTGGGGTCTCCTGCATTACAGACAGATTCTTTACCAGTTGAGTTACCAGGAAAGCTCTAGAGTTACCAAAATTAAAAGTATTAAAATTCTAAGTGTTGACAAAGATGTGGAACAAATTGATTTTCATACATCCCTAGTGGGTACAACTACTTTGACCATTTTGGAAGAGAGTTTGGTAGTTTCTAGGAAGTCAAATGTACATTTATCAGGACTTCTCTGGTAGTCCAGTGGCTAAGGCTCCATGTTCCCAGTGCAGAGGGTCCGAGTTTGATCCCTGGTGGGGAAACTAGATCTCATGTGCCACAACTAAAAGAGTTCACATGCTGCAACTAAAAGATCCTGCATGCAACAGTGGAGATCAAAGATCCCACATGCCATGACTAAGACCCAGTACAGCCAAGTAAGTAAAAATAAATAAATTTTAAATATATAGAGAGACATTTATCACATGACTTGGCAGCTCCACTTCTAGGTATTTACCCAAAGAGAAATGAATATATATGTATACCTTCAAAAAATTTTCAAAAATGCTATTAGTTTTGTTTGTGAGAGTCCCAAATTGAAAACAACTCAATGTTTTCAACTCAATGTCCATCAAGAAGGGAATAGATAAAAACACCATAGGATGATCATAAGGTGATGTCATAGTCAACAATTTTTTTAATTACTGTTTTAAGCAGTAATATGGATGATTTTCTAAAATATATGACTAATGGAAAAGATCAGACAAGTCCTAGTACAAGCAAAACAGTTTCTAGTCAAAGAAAATCAGTGATAGGTGCCAAGAGAAAGATGGAGTAACTGACTGCAAAGGGACACGAGGAAACACTCTGGAACAACAGAAATCTATGTCATGAGTGGAGTGGTGGCAACATGAGTGCACGTGTTTGTCAAAACTTGTTAAACTGTTCACTTAAACATATGTTTATAAATTATAGCTCAATAAGTTTATTTAAAAAAGAATCACTCTGACAAGAACAATGAAGACAGTCACAGAGCAAGGATAGAAGGAAAAAATATGAGGTACGCACAGTAAGTTTACCTCTTCGTTTGAGGATAGAAAGACATTTTTGTAACTGCAATAATGACTCTCTATTCCCAGATAAAGACTAATGAGAATAAAAGCAGTTTCAAAGAACTCAATTCAGCCCTTGGTAGAACAGGCTTTTCTTTTTTTTTTTCCATTGAAAGATAATTGCTTTACAGTATTGTGTAGAACAGGCATTTTTAATGTGAAATAAGGAAAAGGACATTAAAGTGTAATGGGGACTGAGTCTTATTCCAGGAGGCACTCTAGCAGAAGCAGGGAAGAAGCATATACTATTCAGAACATTGATATAACCCATTGGTTTCATAGAAGTAGAACTTTCCTGCTTCAGAATTATGAGGCTATATGAATATATTTTCTGTTTTCAATATGAATTAGATTGAATTGTCCTGGAGAATAAATGTTTGTTCTTGGGAGAGATGCAAAACATATGTCTTTAATTTTAAAGAAACAGATATGCTCACAAGTCAAGCTGCAGAGCCCTGGATGCCCACTTCCACTCCGTCCCTCTTCTGTGAACAGCAAAAGATCTTAGACACCATTGAACCTTTCTCTCAGAGTCCAGACCAAACACCCTAGATCTGAATCTTGGTTATTTGAATGTGGGATAAGAAATACTTTCAAGTACTTGATTTCCTTTGGGTTTTGGCATGAAGACCCCAGGCAGGTGGGTTACGATTATCAAGAGATGAGAAGGAACTCAAAAAAAAAAAAGGCACAAACCTTGGATGAGAGGAGCAGGTTAACAAATGGCTTGAATCCTTAGGCAACTCCCTTTGGACTCCTAGGTAAACCATATCTAGCAAGAAATTTAAACTTGACCCCCTTGTGTTATAATTCCCATGGCAAACTGCTATATACCTTCAGTGAATTAACTAAATTTCTACAAAGCCTGATAAGATGATCTTGGGGAAGCTCAAGCCAAGTCACAAAGGAGAAGAGAGTCAACCCTTCTGAACTTCATAGGGCCTCTGATAGGGGCTTAACTTAGATCTGATAAAGTGTGTTGAATCCCATGAAAACCAAACCTATTTCAGTGAGCCTGAAAGAAAAAATGAGTAACGGGGGAAAAGCAGAAGCTCCTTCTTTTGGAAGCAAAGTGCCAGAATGCTAAGAGCAAGAGGGAAGAAAGATATTCTTAAGCAAGAAAAACCAAGAGTGACAAATATTTACTGTGTACTACAATGCACCTGGTACTGTTACAAGGCCTTAGGGCATAGCAGCTCTTAGAGTTTCCCAATCACATTAGAAACAGGTCTTATTATTATTTCAGCAATAATGAAATTGATGTTCAGGGGATTCTAATAAATTGCTAGAGGCTATATAACTAGTTAATGTTGCACGATGTCAGATTTAAAATTCAAGTTTCTACAGCTTAGAAGTCATAATTAAAAAAAAAAGAAGAGGAAGTCACAGAATAGGGAAGAGAAAGTCACAGAATAGGAAAGAGAAATGAATCTGAACTCACAGAGCAGAGAGTGCAGCAGGAGGAGGGTACACAATTTCTATGGTATTAGGCCAGGATAACACTGAAACCTCACTCTTCTTGGATGTGGCAGTTAGCTAATTAGCCAGCAGTCACCACTCTTCTGTGAGATCCTTCACTCTGAAATCCTCAGACTAGCTGAAGCCTCTTTTTTCTTGAATCTTAAAATGTAGCTACAGATACCAGCAGAGGTATTGTCTCCATCTGGAAATTTGTTAGAAATGCACATGCTCAGATCCATTCCCAGAGCAGAAACTCTGGTGGAGAGGTTCAGCAAATGCATTTTCAAAATAATTTTGTGGTTTTTGGTCTAAAACAACACAGATTTCTTATCTTGCAGTTATGTTGGTTAGAATTCCTTAATAGACCTCACTTGACTAAAGTCAAGGTGTCAGTAGGGTTGAGCTTCTTTCTGGAGATGCTAGAAGAGAATTCACTTTCTTGCTTTTTCCAGCTTCTAGAAGCCACCTGCTTTCCTTGGCTCATAGCCCCTTATTCCATCTTCAGTCAGCAGCAATGAGTCAAGTCCTTCTCACATCACACTACTCTGACCTCCTCTTCTGCCTCCCTCTTCTGCTTTTAAGGAGACAGGTGCTGACTGGACTCACTCAGATAATTCAGCAGGAGAATCTCCCTAGCTTAAGATCAACTAATTAGTAACCTTAATTCCATCTGCAATTTTGTCTGGGCTTAGACTACAGACATCTTCAGCAGCTATATGTAGCCAACCAGAAAGTGTTGCTGGCCACTCAAAAGTTTGAGATCCAGCACTTAGGCCTCAGCATTTGTCAGAGGCTTGTCCCCAGGTCTCCCCAAGCCACATGATTAGAGCCCCAGTTTCTGGAATCTGAAAGAAACTAGACCATAGCTAAAAGGCCCAGGTACGAATGATGTTATTAGGGTGAAATCACAACCACCAGGCTGCAATGAACTTTTCCCTGCTACTGAAGCTTGTCACCTTTGAAATATCATCATTAAGAACCTGGATGGTATTCAAGAGCTAGTATAATTTACAAAGAATCTGTTAAACAAGCCAGGCCTGTGGAGTTGTTCCGCTACACGAGCATTTTTCACTTTAATGATTAGGTTGAGAAAAAAAAGGAACCAGCTCTCCTATCCAGATAGTCGAGCTGAGCTGTCTTTTCTCAGATGCTTCTATGTCTACGACAAAAGCTTCACACTGAAAAATAATGGGCCCTGGAGGTTGGGTCATTGAATATTCCTTTATTCCTCCTAATCTCCGCAGTAACAGAATTTGGATATATGAGTAGCAGAGAGAGATCACGGATAATGCTTTGTCTTGGTTGAAAACATTTTGCCAAAGATGCTGTGCACATTTCCTCAATTAGATTTTTTCATTAAATTTCTTTGTACTTTTCTTTTATTTTCCCTCCAAACTTGAACCTGACCTAATGTTCACCTTGATATTTAGTTGATGCTGACTGGCTTATTTTCTTTCTTTTTTAATATGCAGTGTTCATAAGAACATGTTTTAAGAGTTACGTGTGGGCAAAAAGGTTACTCGAGCCGAATTAAACCAAATTACAGTAAGTAACAATAGAGGAAATAAGATATTTCATTAAAATGATACATTCTTATTATGTATTATTATGTATTTAATACAGGACTTGCTATACATCACAAGTGTGTTATTACTATGCATATTTAGGGTAGGAAAGTAATGAAAACAATATTTCATTCTGTAATAGTAAAGTAGTTTTATGGGCAAAATTTGAATGGGAAGCAGTAAAATCAAAAAGTAAACCTGATAATCTCTGAAATAAGGTTAGGATGGGAGGGTAGGTATGGGGAGAGGGTGCTTGAAAGAGATGTGGAAGGAAACAGATAACTGGGAGAGAAAATAAATTCCCATTTGTTCGGCAGTAGGTCTGTGTTTGTGAGTGCTAAAGTTAGTGGGGGCTCCAAGCTGTAGTGAACCAGGGTTCACTTTGATGGGGAAAGCAAGAAACAACTGAACCCCATGGTCAAGAGTCACCATCATTTCTTGAGTAGGAGGAGACAGTTGAAGATGAAAAATGTGCTAAAATAAAGCAATAAGGAAGTGGTCACAGTCTTAAGGGAATGAGGAGTAGGCCAGCCAAAAACTCCAGACAAAATCAGGGTGCTGCAATAAATTTACCCCAAACAAATACATCGAGGCGAGCCCATTTCTCCTTCTCAGGTTCAGAGGGTTATTTTCTCTGTGCACATCGAAATGGCCTGGAAAGTATTTAAGTCTGGAGTTATGCTTCCAGATTTCTCTTTACTCAGGAATAGAAGCAAAAGAGTACACACTTAAAATGGTTCAGGAAACCATGACACAAACATTTCAAGGTATTTAGGAACCATGGGATGTGTGAGACACACACAATGCCTTTGCATCTTAACTGAAATCCAGTGGCATGGGCTTCCCTAGTGACTCAGTGGTGAAGAACCTGCCTACCGAAGCAGGAGGCATGGGTTTGATCCCTGCTTCGAGAAGATCCCACATAACACAGAGCAGCTAAGCCCGTGCACCACAACTAATGAGCCTGTGCGCCACAACTAGTGAAGACCACAGGGCCTAGAGCCCATGCTCCACAGTAAGAGAAGCCACTGCGATGAGAAGCCTGAGCACCGCAACTAGAGAACAGCCACTGCTCACTGCAACTGGAGAAAAGCCCATGCACCGACGAAGACTCAGTGCAGCCGAAAACAACTACCTAAAAAATAAAAATCATTTTTAAAATTCCAGCAGCGTGTGAATCCCACTTTAAGCACAGGGAAGGTATATTGCCTTCATTTGTTCACTTTAAACGACCTGAGTATAATTCACACTGAAGTTGCTATGAAGGAGGAAGTAGGATAGATTAACCTTTCAGTGCCACACCTGGTCTCCGGATTTCCCAACGTGTTAATGAATTTCCTGAGATGGGAGCGTCAGACCTGCTGGCAGTACATTAATCTGAGGGAGCATGCAGCAATACATCCTCCAGACTCAAAGGTGGGTGAACCAATTTAGAAAGTGTTAAATCAAGTCCAAGCCATTCTCTAAAGACAGTACCAACTGCAAAGCCCAAAGACATCTGGAAAAGTTACTCTGGCACAGCTTACTCAGTTGCTGCTGAATTTCTAGCCTCTTTTCTTCATCTGCATCTAGAAAATAGGGGATTTGACCCTATGCCTCTCTGAAATTCCTTCAAAGTAAAGAGGAATTATAAACATAACAAGAAGCTATTTCTCAAATGTACCAACCCATAGGTCAGCACCTACTCTGTTCAATTAATGAACAGACTGACTGTAGAGATAAATATATGCTTTTAAAAAGATATCTTGTCATTGGAAGTAACTGAGGATGAGAATCTACTGAGAAGTAAGCATTTTTAAAGTAACTAATTTTTAGATTTTTTTTTTTTTCTGGTGGAATTCAAAAGCATGTTTAAGATGGGCTGGTGAAAATGATAAGCAGATAAGAAGACAGCACAAAGGAATCTCATTCTTAAAAGGATTTACTAAATTTAAACTCCTGAGGCCAAAGCCAGTGTGAACAAAACTGGAAAGCCCACCTGCGCTGTGTTCTGGAGGAGTCAGGCTAGGCAATGCTTCACAGAAACCGAGGGGCGTCTATGCAGATGTGTGCAGAGTAGGAACAGGAAGAGGGACAGGATCCTGGGGATTCTTCAACCTAAGTATATAAACCCAAGGGATGGAGAGAATTGCAAATAAAATGGAGATGGTTCAGGGAGAAATAAACTGAAAAGTAGCTTCCCCAGCCCCACTGAGGAAACTGGACAGTGAGCTAAGCAGAGGGCAGACCTTGCTCTGTCCTGCTCCAGATGAATCCTTTGTCTAAATTCTCGCTTCCCCGGGACGAGGGCAGGGAAGACAGATTCTCTTTGTTACTCTAGCTCTAAAACTGAGTGGGACACCAGGCATAGAGCAGAGGGGTTCATAAACGTGCAGACTGAATCAGTATGGCAACCATTCAACCCACATGTGAAACCACATGTGGTGGGATCATATCCCCGACAGTTAATCTTGGCGTTCCCTAGGGTTTCCTGCCCCTCTACCTTAAAACTTATACCCTGAGGGCTTGGCTTTTTCCAGGAGCCTGCATGGATTGGCAGAAGTTATATATTGTGTGAGCTGCCGTAGGCTATTTTAGGAGATACTATTAGATTACTTGCCAAAAAACTCTAGAGCAATTCACATTTCAGAAGTTTATGAGTATACACTTTTCCCTGCTTTCCTACCTAAAATTATTATCCTCATTCTAGTTTTTGACAATCAGATAGGTATAAAGGGAAAGTTAATAACTGCTTTCATTTGTATTTTACTCACTACTAGTCAATGTGAGCATATTCTCATATATTTACTGGCAATTTGTATTTGTTCATCTGTAAATTACTTATTCATTTTTAATCTATTTTTCTATTACATTGTCTCTTTTGTTTATTTGTTTTTACCAATTTGTAAAAGTCCATTAAACATGATAGATATTAGCTCTGTTACACATTTTTAATTTGCTTCCATATAAAATTCCTCTGTTAATTTTGCTTATGTTATCTTTGTGTGCCCACTGTGGTGAATTTAAGCATAATGTCAGGCACCTCCCTGGTCATCCAGTAGCTAAGACTCCATGCTCCTAATGCAGGAGGCCTGGGTTCCATCCTTGGTCCGGGAACTAGGTCCCACATGTTGCAGCTAAGAGTTCATATGCCGCCACTAAAGATCCATGACAAAGATCAAAGATCCAAGTGCCGCAACTAAAGTCCTGGCACAGCTAAGAAAATAAAGAAAAAACTTTTTTAAGAAAAGGGACATTAGCTGTTTTATACTTTGGTGGAGCAGTGGAGAAATTGACTCAGGGTTAAGAACCAAAGAATGCTGTCCAATCTGTGATGCAGAACCAACCCATCTGGGATTATTACACCCAACACACGTGCCAGCAACTTGCTTCACTGCAACCACAGGGCTAACGTCCCCACGATCGGTGAGCAGGCCTTTCTCTCTTCAGTTGGACATAATAGGGAAGTATGTCGTCCTGACCACAAGTTGGCAGCTCCCTTGAGATCTGAGGGTCACCTGTCTTAGGATGTAGCTGATCATGAGGATGGCAGAACAGGCAGACAGAAGCCAAGTGTGGCAGCATTAAACCACTGCCTGAAACAATCTTGAAGTCAGTGATTCCTCTGTATTCCCTGTTCGATGAAATAACAACTATCCAGATCATTTAAGCTTACATCAGGGTTTCTGATACTGGAGCCGAAAATGTCCTAAGAGATGCAGAAGACACCATGTTCTGATACTTTTGTTCATGGTGGACATTTAAAAACATTTTCTATGTTTCTGACAATAGATCAATTGATCTAGGAAACCACCCATTCTATTTAGGTTTTCTAATTTATGTCGGAAGCAGCAAGTAAAAATGTGTTCTATATTGTCCAGTATTTTCAAATACCTTTTAACTCATTGGTGCTGTTCTTTCAAAGGGAAACAGACAGTGTCATTTTGTTGAAAAAGGTGAAGAAAATACTAGAGCTCCACATTGCTCATATTTCTCAGTGGACCCCAAAGCAGTAAGGTTCCACAGAACACCAGGTGAGAAACACTGCTGTAATTCCGCCACCACCATAGTCTAAGAGTAAAGTTCACCTTATAGTTTGCATTTGGAGAAGGCAATGGCACCCCCATTCCAGTATTCTTGCCTGGAAAATCCCATGGACGGAGAAGCCTGGTAGGCTGCAGTCCATGGGGTCGCACAGAGTCAGACACAACCGAAGCGACTTAGCTAGCTAGCTAACTATAGTTTGTTTTAGTTCTATTTTGTGGTGCAGAGGTTAAAGCGTCTGCCTGCAATGTGGGAGACCTAGGTTCGATCCCTGGGTCGGGAAGATCCCCTGGAGAAGGAAATGGCAACCCACTCTAGTATTCTTGCCTGGAGAATCCCATGGACAGAGGAGCTTGGTGGACTACAGTCCACGGGTCGCAAAGAGTTGGACACGACTGAGCGACTTCACTTTCACTTTGCAGATTTTTAAAATTTATTTTTAGATACATAATATATTCATTTGGTTCAAACACCAAAAATATGAAATGTCCTTTGGTAAAACATATCTCTACATCCCCCATACCACATTTACCCAGTTCCCTGTCTGGCCAGTGTTATGTTTAATATTCCTATTTCCAGATAATCTTTAAATTAATATGAATATAAAAATTGTATATACTACACAGCTACATATAGTCACACACACCTATATATTGTATTTTTGTAGTGCTTTAGATAAATGGTAGCTTACTGTATACGTATATGCATATATGTATATGTATGGTATGTATATGTGTGTATATATTTATATTTGTCAAAATTTTTCCCCTGATAATGTATACCAGTGACCTCTCTACCTTAGAGATAGATAACATGATGTTCTATTATAGATATAGAGCATGACTAATCAGTTCCTTGCTGATGGCATTAAGATGTTTCTGTGTCTTTGCTATTGTAAATAACTGTTGTGAATAATCTTGTACATGTGTCACTTCAAACGTACTTGAGCATATCTACAGGATACATGCTGAGACATGGAATTTCTGGGTGACAGGATAAATACATCTGTAAGTTTGATATATACTTTCCAGTCTCTAATTGCACTAATTTGCATTCGCAGCAGTCATGAATGTCTGTTTCCTCTACTGCCTCACCACTATCTTGTGTTATCAAATTTTTAGATTTCTGCCAATATTATAGAATAAGATTGGATCTCTGTTTTATTATTTCTGTTTTTCCTCTTATGAATGAGATTGCACATCACTGCCTATGTGTAGGAGTTATTTGAAAGTCATCAGTCATCTTCTGTGAACTTCCATTCTCCTTCTTTGCCTGTTTTGGTTTGTTGTTCTTTTTCTTACTTAGAGTTTATAGAAATTCTATATTTGAGAAGTTAACCACTTATCAGTGATGTCATTTGCAAGTATTATTCTCAGTTTGTCATTTGTTTTTACTTACAGCCATGCAAAATATTGTATCTTAATCTGTGTACAAATTAGATTTGTTTACAAATATTTGATGGCTTTTTCATCTTGTGTCAGCTACAAAGGACTTTTCAACTTCAAGGCTAAATACTATTCTCCATGTTTTCTTTTTATTATTACTATGTGTTTCACTTTTGAGACTGACTTTAACAATTTTCTAATTTTCACGCTAAGTGTTGTGAAATATACTAGGATATTCACCTACCCCAATATTATTTCCCTTATAGTCTATCTTTTCCACAGTGATTGAGATTAAACCTTTATCAAACATAAGGAGTCCATTTCTTGATTTCATAGCATTGATCTGCCTATTCATTTTCCAGTGTCATAATGTTTAACACCTGGAGAAATATGGTCTATTTTTTAGGTGATAGCTCTGGTCTCCCTTCTTGCTTTTCTTTTATTGAGCTTTGGTTATTCTTAGTTGAAATGGACCGATTTCTTGAAAGACACAATCTACAAAAACTCACATGAGGTGAAACAGATTTTCTGAACAGGCATACCTATGTATCTTAAATAAATTAAATCAATAATTAATTGCTTTCCAAAACAGAAAGTGCCAGATCTTGATGGTTTCACAGGTAAATTCTACCAAACACTGAAGGAAAAAATTATACCAATTCTCTACCATCTTTTGTAGAAAATACAAGCAGAAGAGACTGTCTTATGAGGCCAACATTATCCTAATACCAAAATCAGATTGTGGTGCTGGGGAAGATTCTTGAGAGTCCCTTGGACTGCAAGGAGATCAAACCAGTCAATCCTAAAGGAAATCAGTCCTGAATGTTCATTGGAAGGACTGATGCTGAAGCTCCAATACTTTGGCTACCTGATAGAAAGAGCCAACTCATTGGAAAAGACCCTGATGCTGGGAAAGATTGAAGGCAGGAGAAGAAGAGGGCGACAGAGGATGAGATGGTTGGATGGCATCACCAGCTTGATGGACATGAGTTTGAGCAAACTCTGGCAGATAGTGAAAGACAGGGAGGCCTGGCATGCTGCAGTCCACGGGGTGGCAAAGAGTCAGACACGACTGAGAACTGAACAACAACAACATTATAATAAAATAAAACTACTGATCAATAACTCTTCTGAGCATAGACATAAAAATCCTCAACAAAATATTAGCAAATTGAATCCAACTATATATATATATATATATACACACACACACCATAACTAAGTGTGATTTATTCCAAGTAGCCAAGGTTGGTTCAGCATTCAGAAACCAGTTTATGCAATCCCTCACATCAACAGGCTAAAGAAGAAAAATCATGTCATATCAATAGGTGCAGAAAAAGCATTTGAAAAAATTCAACATGCATTTTCAGCAAACTAGGATTAGGCTTCCCACCTGACCCAAACTATCACTAGATGGATATTAAAGTCCTGACTCTCCTCCAGCCTTCCTCTGATATCATCCCAGCAGGGAGGTGGAAGAATAAACTCCAGGGGGGCTGGAAGTCCCAGATCCCTATGTGGTCTTGACTGAACAACTGAACACATATGCCCACCCCTACCCCAGCCAAGAGAGGTGTTCATTTCAGCCTGGCGAGTTTGGAAATCTAGGATATTCTCCCTGCCTTTGCCGGTATTGCGGAGGTGGGAAAAGGACACAGTTCTCTATGACAACTGGCTGGAGTAGACAGGTTACTGTCTAAAAGTTTTCTGTCTTGCTTGGTTGTACACTTCTTTATCCTTTAACAGGAGGGTGTGGGCTTCTGTAGGGCTTTATCTTATATCTTGGGGTTAATGGGTTCTTAGCTCCAAGTTGGAAGAAAAAAGAAAACCCAGAGCTCTTACCACTAGGCTCTTCCCTGGGTCAGAGATCTTTAGCCAGATACCCTCTTCACTCCACTTTTTAGAGCTTTCTGGTGTTTTGTATGTAAAATCAGAGTGCTTCCTTAGACTCAATGATAGGAAGAGGGAAAAGCACATCTACAATATCTTCCAAAAAGTAGAAATCTGACTAGGTATTTGAAAATCGTTTTGTTGCAAATACAAAATGTAATCTTTTATTCTATAATAGCATCTGACAATGTTCTGTGTATATATGAAAGCTATTAATGTGTGCATATTCACTTTTTCACATTTTGTATTGGAGTATAGCCAGTTAACAATGCTATGATAGTTACAGGTGGACAGCAAAGGGACTCAGCCATACATATACATGTATCTATTTTCCCCCAGACTCCTCTCCCATCCAGGTTAACACATAACATTTAGCAAGATTCCCTGTGCTATACAGTAGGACCTTGTTGGTTATCCATTTTAAAAAAGAAGTGTATGTTAGCACCCACTCACTGAATTTTTTTACTCTAGCCTTTTCTAGATATACAAACATATTGTCATAGATTTTTCTTTTTTTCACTTTTTATTACTTTTTCTTTCCTGTTACATGAGAAAGTACAAAATTACAGTGTTATTTAATCGTAGTAAAATTCTTTGTCTTCTTCCTCACTTAGAGATATTTTGTCCCTGCTTAAGCCTGATACTGGATTTGGGCTGGGATATTATTATGATATTGAGTGCTTTTAATAAGAAAGCTTTTGATGTCAAATGACTTTATAGATCTAAAGATTTGATAATCTAATATTTTCTTTTTATAATATTTATATAATAAACTATATTCATAGAATTCCTAATGTTGAATCATCCTTGCATTTTCAGAATAAATATCATTTGGACTCAATATATTTTTTAGATTGCTGCTAGATTCTATTTGCTAATATTTTATTTAACATTTTATATCAATATTTATAACTGAGACTGTTCTTTAGTTTTCATTTCTAAACATTCTTTGTCTAATGTTGGTATTGACATAATGTTTGCTTCATTAAGAGAATTTGGAAGCTTTCCTCAAACTTTCAGTTTTTTTTTTTTTTTTAGTTTCTTTTCAATTTTTTATAGTTGGAATCTCTACTTATTAATAGCCTTGATAGATTTCACCTATGAAACTATCATGTTCAGTAAATTGGGAAAGGAAGCATTTGCCAAGTTCCCTTACGTTTTCCTATGAAGTTTAGTTTGTTAACATTTTACAGTCTCATCTGTGTATGTTTTGACAAATTATACTAGTTGAAAATCATCTATTTTGTCTAGGATTTAAAAGTTGTCTTCTTAGAATCAAATAAATTCATTTCCTATGATCCTTTAAATTGCCTTGGGATCTGGGTTATTTATGCCTGTATTTTCTGCCCTTTATTTTTTGAAAAACATGACTGGTAGGTTCAATTTTTTTTTTCTTCAGAAAATCAGCTTTTAGTTTTGTCTGTTATATATTTTCTCTATTTTCTAGAGGGTTTTATTTTGCTGTTATCTTCAATTTTTAAATTTTTTTTCTTTCCTTTGTATCTTGCTTCACTTTGCCGTTTCTTTTCTGATTTTTTTAATCAAACACTTCATACTTTGTTTTCATGAATACTATTTTTATTGATATTAATATTTAAGTCAGTATGCTCCTTGGTAAAAATTTAACTGTATCCCATGTTATTGTTTTAATTGTTTTTTTATTGAAGGATAATTACTTTCCAGAATTTTGGTGTTTTCTGTCAAACCTCAACATGAATTAGCCATAAGTATACCTATATCTGCTCCCTTTTGAACCTCCCTCCCAATCTCCCTCCCCACCCGACCCCTCTAGGTTGATACAGAGCCCCTGTTTGAGTTTCCTGAGTCGTATAGCAAATTCCCATTGGCTATCTATTTTACATATGGTGATGTAAGTTTCCATGTTACTCTTTCCATACATCTCACCCTCTCCTCCCCTCTCCCTGTGTCCATAAGTCTATTCTCTATGTCTGTTTCTCCATTGCTGCCCTGTAAATAAGTTCTTCAGTACCATTCTCCTAGATTCCATATGTATGTGCTAAAATACTACATTCATCTCTTTCTGACTCACTTCACTCTGTATAATAGCTTCTAGGTTCATCCACCTCATCAGAACTGACTCAAATGCATTCCTTTTTATAGCTGAGTAATATTTCATTGTGTATATGTACCACAACTTCTTTATCCATTCATCTATTGATGGACGTCTAGGTTGCTTCCATGTTTTAGCTATTGTAGATAGTGCTATAATGAACAATGGGTGTATCCCATGCTGTTTTTTTAATTAATATCTTTTATCTGCTTCACAACTTTTTGTTTGTACTTTCCTCCTTAACTGAAAAGTTGTTCAAGGTTTCGGGTTGTTGTTGCTGTTGTTGTTGCTGTAACTTTAATATGTTACAATCATAGTGTCCATACCATTTCTACTTTTTTAAGTCATAAAAATTACTTTGTAGCCAAAAATATGGAGCCAATCCCATATTCTTTTATGCCAGTCCCAGCAGCATTTGGGGAAAAAAATCATGCAGTCTCTAATTTAAAATGTTAGGTATGTGTACTATTCCACTCAGCCTGTCCTAACAAAACACCATACACTGGGTGGCTTAAACAACAGAAATTCATTTTCTCACAGTTCTGGAGCTTGGAAAAGTTCAAGATCAAGATTCTGGCAGAGTTCAGTTTCTAGTGAGGCTGGTCTGGGGGTCTTGCCTTTGAGTGTAGAAGAGGGGAAGATTTTCCTCTTTCTCTTCTTGTAAGGCCACCCATCTTATTGTTTTAGGGCCCCACCCATATGACCTCATTTACTTTTAATTACCTCCTAAATTCTCCAAGCCAGGCTTCAGCAATACATGAACAGTGAACTTCCAGATGTTCAAGCTGGTTTTAGAAAAGGCAGAAGAACCAGAGATCAAATTGCCAACATCCACTGGATCATCAAAAAAGCAAGAGAGTTCCAGAAAAACATCTATTTCTGCTTTATTGACTATGCCAGAGCCTTTGACTGTGTAGATCACAATAAACTGTGGAAAATTCTGAAAGAGATGGGAATATCAGACCACCTGACCTGCCTCTTGAGAAACCTATATGCAGGTCAGGAAGCAACAGAACTGGATATGGAACAACAGACTGGTTCCAAATAGGAAAAGGAGTATGTGAAGGCTGTATATTGTCATCCTGCTTCTTTAACTTATATGCAGAGTACATCATGAGAAACGCTGGGCCGGAAGAAGCACAAGCTGGAATTAAGATTGCCAGGAGAAATATCAATAACGTCAGCTATACAGATGACACCACCCTTATGGCAGAAAATGAAGAATGACAAAAGAGCTTCTTGATGAAAGTGAAAGAGGAGAGTGAAAAAGTTGGCTTAAAGCTCAACATTCAGAAAACGAAGATCATGGCATCTGGTCCCATCACTTCATGGGAAATAGATCGGGAAACAGTGGAAACAGTGTCTGACTTAGTTTGGGGGGCTTGAAAGTCACTGCAGTTGGTGACTGCAGCCATGAAATTAAAAGACGCTTACTCCTTGGAAGGAAAGTTATGACCAACCTAGATAGCATATTCAAAAGCAGAGACATTACTTTGCCGACTAAGGTCCATCTAGTCAAGGCTATGGTTTTTCCAGTAGTCATGTATGGATGTGAGAGTTGGACTATAAAGAAAACTGAGCACCGAAGAATGGATGCTTTTGAACTGTGGTGTTGGAGAAGACTCTTGAGAGTCCCTTGGACTTAAGGAGATCAAACCAGTCCATCCTAAAAGAGATCAGTTCTGAGTGTTCATTGGAAGGACTGATGTTAAAACTTGTCAGTACTTTGGCCACCTGATGCAAACAGCTGACTCATTTGAAAAGACTCTGATGCTGGGAAAGATTGAAGGCAGGAGGAGAAGGGGATGACAGAGGAGATGCTTCGATGCCATCACCGACTCAAGGGACACAAGTTTGAGTAAAGTCTAGGAGCTGGTGATGGACAGGGAGGCCTGGCATGCAGCAGTCCATGGAATCGCAAAGAGTAGGACACGACTGAGCAACTGAACTGAACTGAACCTCCTAAAGGCCCTGTCTCCAAATATAGCCATGCTGGGGTTTAATGGCTTCAACATATGAACTTGGAAGAGAATTTAGTTGATTGCACTATATAAGAATCAAAAATCTATCCTATTGATTGTGTTATTGGTGACTATTTTGTGATCGAAAAACAGATAAAAATACATAGGTACAAGTTTCCTTAATTTCAGGCAAGACTTGTTAAATTACATCTTGGGGTTTTTTGGTTGTTTTATCATTTCTTTCTTAATGATAATGCTTTTGTTTTGGGTCTCCTTTTCCTATCCTCTTTTGAATCCTTTTATGCTCTTTAATTCATATTTCAATTATTTTAATTTTTTTCAGTTCTCTCTTCTTTGTATCTTACTGTACATGTTTTCTACAGTGCATGACAGACAAGACTTCCTCCAATTTTGTCTTCCTCCATGACAATTTTTCTTTCTTCTACTTATTTCCTGAGTTCCACCAGCTCATATTTTATTTCTTCTCATTGCCTCATCATTTCTTCCCTGAGTTTTTGCTTTGATTTTTTGTACATGGTTTTGCTTCAAAGAAGCAACTGGATCATAAAAAGGTTTTGGTCCATGTTGAACTATGTATTCATAATTTTCATCTGTCCCAGGAAAACAAGTTTTTGGTGACTATTACTTGTCAATAAATTTTACTGCTAATTCCTCCTATTTTGTAATATATTTGTATAGATGCTGTGCAAGTTCTTTTATGGACCAACTATTTTCAAGGAATTTCTGTAGGTGGGGAGGACCAATGTAGGATTTCATATCACAGAGGGCTCTCTTCTCTTTAGCTGACACAGGTAAGACAGCTTTTTGCAAGTAACTGGCCTGTGGGATTTTGTTTGTAATAGACCCTCTTTCCCTCCTCTGAACCTAATTGCTTCTCCAGGGTGTGTCTCTTTCTCTTCTCCATCTATCTCTATTTCTAACATCTCTTTCCTCTCCTTCTCTTGTTCATGCCCAGGGTCTCTTGTGTAAAACTAAACTTATTTTGGCACCTTTAACAAATTATTTCACATTCTCTTTTCCAGTTTCTCAGAAAATGGCATTTGTGTTTTTGCTTTTATGTCTCTTTGTTGATTGAATTTGGTTTTTTTTTTTCCTGGAAAAGATGGAGATTGCCTTATCTGTGTAGTGTTCACCCTAGAAATCTTCCACTAGAAATTATGCAATCTACAGTTAGGACAGACCATGTAGATTATGTAAACCAGCTACTCAGTTGATGCCTGAATACAACCTTGTTTTATTCATTTCTGTAACTCTGGCACTACAGAAATGTGTCAGCCTAAGGTACCACTGGGTTTGGTACAGCTGAAAGAGCCACAGGCCAGGAACATATATAAAAGATGTGGTGTTTAATATTTCCTTGGCCACTGTCCAAGGTAAAGCAAGACAATTTTCTGTGTGGGCCTCCAATTCTCCAACTGAATTGGGTGAAAGGATGACAATTAACCCTTTTTAAGAAAGGTCAGCAATTTTTAATAAATATTTGGACAAATATATGATATCAGATTTCAGGATATATTCTATATTATAAAGATAAAATTTTATATTAAAAATACATGATTTGCACTGAGTCAAACTTCTGAAAACATCCTCAGCTATGACACCTCCAGGAGGGAGATATCCCAGTATATCTTTATCATATCCTTACTAGGCTCAACCTTTTTAAATTTGGCTTTTCCAACAAACATAACTTAAAAGTGTGGAGAGATGTTTTCCCTTTTCCCAACACTTGGCATTTTAATTATTAAATGCTTTTCCAAGTTAAATTTTGAGTGCACAAGCCATGCTGCTGTCTAATAATTTAATTTGGAAAACAAATTATATGTAATTTCCCTGACAATCTGAAATCTGTAAACCACTAAAAGAGAGCCAAGTCATTGAGATGCATGATAATTAATGTTTTATAATAAAATAATTATATTTTACATTGCAAAGGTCTAAAAATTCACAGTAATTCTTCGTTTCTTCTTTTGCTTACTGACATTAGGAAAATAGAACAAGCTTGCTTCACTTCAAAAAAACTGAAGTTTTTAATATCTGCAAAAAGAATCATCTTTATTTATAAAACTGTGAAGATAAGACAGTTGTAAATGCTCTTCCACCATAACCTAGCCATCTGGGGAGGTGGTTGAAATCCAGTCACCAGGGGACAATTCAGTAAGTATCTACAAGTAGGGCATTAGTTACTGTGGCCTTCTAATCTTTTATTTCCTAACAATCATATTTGTGTTCAATAAATCGGTAACTAAATATAAACAGGACAGAATAACTAATGCCCAGGTCCTAGATACTAACTAGATTGTTTACTTTTGTTTTTGATAAATAAAATGCTATCTTGGATTCTCCTTACAAAAAACAGATTTGTTTTAAACTTTAAAATGAAAATATACTTGATAAGTATTCTTATCATGACTAAACAACCTAACCTAAAATAAAAATGCAGACTTTCTCAGCTTGCCTTGCCTGCTGTTCATTTTACAAACTCAACTTAATTTGTTTGATTTGCTTGACAAAGCAGGTGTGTAACATAAACTCTCTCAGCGTTCCTCAACATTGTTTCTAGTATTTTCAAGGTGTATGAACTGAATGTATCCCTCTCAAAATTCATGTTGGTAGCTTGACCCCAGTGTGATGGTATTAGGTCAGGAGGGTGGAGTACTTCTGAATGGAGTGCTTTTATGCCTTTATGAAAGAGACCTCAGAGAGTTCCCTTGTTCTTTTCTTCCACAGGAGGACACAGCAAGAAGATGGCTGTCTTTAAACCAGGAAGCCACCACTTAATAGACACTAAATCTGCCAAACCCAGTCTCCAGAACTATAATAAGGGTTTGTTGTTTAAGTTACCCAGTATATGGTATTTTTCTGTGCATGCTAAATCACTTCAGTCACGTCCAACTCTTTGCAACCCAATGGACTGTAGCCCACTCTAGGCTCCTCTGTCCATGGGATTCTCCAGGCAAGAATACTGGAGTGGGTTGCCATTTCCTCCTCCAGGGGATCTTCCTGACTCGGGGACTGAACCTATGTCTCTTACATCTGCTGCATTGGCAAGCAAGTTCTTTACCACTAGTGCCACCTGGGAAGCCCCATGATACTTTTGTTATAGCAGCCCAAATGCAAACGAAATATAATTATCCCATTTTACAGATGTGGAATTCAATAACCAAAGAGGCGAGGCAGGAGACAGGAGTAATGGAGTGGAGACTTTACTCTGTTATCTGCCTGACTTAACCCCAAACCCCTGATCTCTCTACTCACCTTTGTGAACACACACTTAAACAGTCCATTAGGAGAACAGGAAAATACCATGTCCCACACTGCACTGCCACAGTCAGAATCCACAATTAACACACAGTAGGAAAAGGGACCTGGTGAAGTGACAGCTGCCACTCCCACTCACATTTTAGTCAACAAGGCAAGTCACACAATCACATTTAACTACCCTGTGTTCAAAAACAGGAGAGAGAAATACATGGTAGGCAGCACTGATGACGTGGTATTTAGTCTAGAGGTGGTGTCTGTAGTTTATGAGGCTAATGAAGTCAGCTTGTACTTAATGCTGAAGGACTTTGAACTCCATGTTCTAGGACATCCAGAACCACTGAAGGTTTTGAGCAAGAACATGACACCATAATGGACTGAGCAATCCATTATGAATTCAATCTGAATTCCCATAAAAGACAGGGGCTACTAGACTCTGAGACCTGCTCTCCAATTATCGTTTCAAACCAACCTAGTTCATGCTTTTTTCTCACTCATCAAAGCAGAACCTGGGGCATGCCTCCTCAGGCCAGCTTCTCCCTCCTAAGAACCACAGAACGATATGATCTTTTAACACTAAAAGCAAAAGCTATTATCTGGCACAGGGTGAAGAGTCCTGCTGACACCACTTCAGGTGAATTGTAGTTGTATGTGGCAGGAAGGTGATCGAAGGCTCTCAGAGGAGAGCAGCCTGCCCCCAGGAGCAGGTACTATCACACAGCTGTGTAATTGAAGTTGTTCCTTTTATTTAGTGGCAAAACCTTAGAAGTTCCCTCTCCGAAAAAGAAAATGCATACAAACAGAGACACAGAAAATATAAGCCTGTACTATGATTCATCTTGTTTTTTAGCGACAGATTCCAAGCTTTATGCTCATCAGAGCAAAAGGTAGTTGGGCCCATTTCCTCGAGTCTAGACAATTTGTGGCCATATTGTTGTCACTTCATGTACTTTAAGACTGACATTATTTACAGATTCCTTCTACATGAAGTTCTTTTACAATGTCTAAGATAGAACCATGTAAAATTAAATATTTAATACTATGAGACAATGTGTATACATATATATATGTAGATATACATATATGACTATATGTAGCAACAGATTTATATACAGAATATATTAAAAAGTATACAAATATATAAATAAAACATTTATATATGAAATATATTTAAAAATTAAGGGTGTTAAATACAATAAATATGGACAAAAGACTTACACACTCCTCCAAGGAAGATATGTGAATAGCAAATAAGTACATGAAAAATGCTCAGTATCATTAGTTATCAGGGAAATGTAAATTAAAACATGATCATACCATACCCAGTAGAACAGATAAAATTAAAAAGATTACCAATATTAACTACCGTCAAGGATGTAAAACAACTGAAATTTTTATCCATTGCTTCAGGAGTGTAAAATTGTACAACTGATCTGGAAATGTAAGAAGTTTCTGATAAAGTTATACTTTCATTTACCCTATCACTGAAACATTTCACTCTCAGGTGACTACCTTAGTGAAATTAAAATATATATATTCACAAAAAGACACAAAAATATTCCACCTGCTTCATTCAAAACAGCTAAAAATTAGATATCAACCCAGATGCAAATGACAATATATTTATACAGTGGAAAACTACTCAGCAATGTAAAAGAACAAGCAATTGCTTCTTCAAACAACATGCTTAAATCTGAAAAGCATTTTACTAAAAGAAAGAAGTTGAGCACAAAAGTTCATACTATATGATTCCATTTGTATAAAGTCTTAAAATAGGCAAAGTTAATCTATGGCAACAGAGCTTTCGACTGTGACCTATGGGTAGACAGAGCAAGTTTTGACTGCAGCGGATAAAAGGGAATTTTCTAGAATAATGGGAATGTGCAACATCTTAGTTTATCAATAATGCAGGAAATACACAGTTGTCAAAATTCCTTGCATACTGCAATCAGTATCTGTGCATTTCACTATATGTTACTATATCTCAAAATATTAAAAATAGTTATTTATTAACCTGATCTAAATAATGACAGCTAGAATTTCTTAGAAATGCATTAGCCCTGATACATCTGCTATATTTAGTTCCTATTTTGGAAACTTCTAACATATAGCATGATAAAATATAGGAATCACAAAATTGAAAGTCTGCAGTAGACAATAGCCAACATAAATCAATAAAATGATCTGGATAAAGCAATAAGGAGTTGGCCCATGGTGAACTGCAGAGAGAATACCACATTTTAGAAGCCTTCAGTTATGGCTCCAGCCAATGTTTGCTTCTTGGAATTGCCGGCCCAGAGTTACTGTGTTTCCTGGTTTCTCAAAAGAAATCAGAAATATATATATATATGAAACATACCAGCATTTATATTTGCAAAATTAGTTTTAAAACTAAACACCAAGCAAGACAAACATTGTGTTTGATATAAATTTTAAGCAACATAAAATGACCCTAGCCTTCTCAGCTCCACCTAGATTCCAGTTATCTCACTACAGAATTGCTTTCTAAGATCAAAAGGAAGCAGGAAGAAATAATCATTGCTCAGAAACTAAATGTCAAGACATGCTTCCTTAATCCAATCAAACCCAAGTTCTTTCTGGCTGGTAATGGAGGGAAACATCGTTTCCAACTCTTGCAGTATTTTCCTCCTTCTTGCTAATGTCCCTTGTCACCTCTCCATGCCAGCCCTAGGAGGCACTATTCACAGCTGAAATCTATGCCATATCACACGCACACACACCTCAAAAGCTGATGTCAGACTTAAAAGCTTAAACTCAGCTTCAATAAAGTTTCTGAAGAAAAAAGAACATACAGAAAGGTAATCTAACTTGTGAGATTAAGTTATCTCAATCTATTATGTTATCTTTCACTTATGATGCCATGTCATTGACAAGCGGATTCTTTCCCCCGCCTCACCTGAGAAGTTGTAGACCTCTGCGTCTCTGACTAAATACTAGCCTGCATCCATGGATCAAAGGTAGATTAATCTCACACCCCATTTTTCTTTGGATAATCCTTGGTATATACATATTTTGTTGGCATAATTATTAATAGCTTCTCTTTAACTCTCAGAGTTGGCCTGGCTTGAAAGACAAATTTTACAGTCCCCCTTGTCAGAGGGCACCTTAAAACTGGAATAACTATCATATCTAGACTTTGAGCCTATAACCAAGAGGGAGGGAAAGTTTTTTCTTGCCTATCCATGGCTCACCTTTTACGTGCCAATTTCCTAGCAAAAGTATCTATAAATAACAAAGAATTCCACTTCATTTCTGAAATGATTTTAAAATTCATGATAAAAAAAATAAGCATTGAAAGTCAATGGACATGTGGTTTGCTGAAACTAAGCATTATATGAAAAGATTATCTGAGTCCCTAAATCCTTGATTTTAATATGACTGTAGTACATAAACTTAATAATAGATTTGGGAAGAAGACTTGATGGTGTAAAAGCAAGATCTCTGACAAAAGGAAATGGAATTGATAAAATGGAGGAGGACGAATGAAAGAAAGAGGGCATAAATGGAGTCCTTGAGAAAGCATACCTTTTCCCACCTTAAAAGTCAAGATCCTGAGTGAAGTCGGTGGGTTAAAGTTAGTGAAGACTTTACATGTGTTCAGGGGGTCACCAGGTCAGAGGGTACCTGTGCCTCCTGTCTCAGCGCAGAGTTGAAGGGGAGCTACAGGCCTTAGACAGAAACCTCATACCACCATGGTGTGAGCGCTACAGACTGTCAAAGGCTAAGTAAGGGGTACAGGCAGGCAGATGAGGGCAACCCATAAAGACTCAGACCATCCAGCTAGTGTGAACAGAACATCAGAAAGTCTCTAGAACCTCATTTTCCCTTCTACTTTCTCCATGCAGACTAATTCACAGAAAACTTTTTGTAGACCACCAACCTCACAAGTTCTCGGACTTATCAGATGTGTTAGTGTCAGGACACTGGATATTGCAGCCTAAAAACTAGACCACGTCGCCTTTCAAATTCTGTAGCAGTTGTAAAATGTAATGCTTTTTTGAAAATATGTGTATGTGCCTGCATAATCGCATGCCAAGAAAGAAGACGTATGCAAAAACCAGTGTTCATCTCTGAATGCTGAGATTAAATGTACATTTTTGCAAAGAATTTGATTACTCTTTCCATCAGAAAAAAATAAGTAACTGTTTCTTAATTTTGCACTAAGTGATTGATGTGTGTAGTATGAAATACAGAATTCTTTACACAAAGGTAGAAACTGGTTACTTATTTCTTTAATTTGAAGACTCATTTTATTACAAAAAAAAAGTCACATCATTTCTCAAAGTAGAACTAATGCAAACACTACTAAGCATCACCCTTTCTAACACGTGATTGTTTTTCAACACATCTTATACGGTCATCACCAACACCAAGCCTTAGGAGGCATTGCTATAAAGAATTAGAATCATGTTTCAATTGTTGATCTTGTGTAGGAAAATACATCGAAGACCCTAAATTCCCTTTCTCTGCTTATAGATTGATACATTAAATTGTTCACTGTATTTTAAAAAATAAAAGAGAACAAGAGAGTCTTTAGGACCTCACATGTGGGGCCCATATATGGCTGAGAAATGGGTTGTAGACCAGCCAGCCTTCATGAGTGGTTCAAAACGGAAACAGATGGCCTGACATGTTAGCCAGAGTCCTTGGCAGATGAGTGATCACAGAGGATACCAGTCAGTGACAGAGGACAATGAGCAAATGACCAAGATTGGACACATCTTTGCGGGTGCAGAGGACAGCCATGGGCAAGTGGCCCTGCCCAGTACCATGAAGCCCAAAAGCCCTTGGACGCTTAGTTGTTACACTGGGGAGAATGACCAAGAGGGTAAGAATCCTAGTTTCTGACCATGTTTATGTTGAAATGCCTGAAAAATAAAGTTGGCTGAGTTTATCTGGAACCAGGGTAACTACGCTTTCAACTTTAAGTGAAAAAGGGGTATGAAATGAAAGCTACGTTTTTGGTTTCTACACATCTGAGTCTGTGACCTGTGAATTTCTTACCCACTCTATTGTATTTCCCCAGGTACTCTATGGTTTTTGTTATTGCTTTCCATCTGGTAGCATAAAAAGCCTAAAAATCTTAAGGAAAAGCAAATTTGGTGACTGGATTGCATCAAAAAAATATATATTTGAAGTTGATACAACACCCAAAGAAACCATAAATCTGACCTCTGCATGGCATTTCAAGTAGTGGACTCATTATCCATAATGTTCCCACAATCAGGAAATGTAATTTTTGACATTTGTTTCAAACTCTGCCCCCACCAAAACCTGAACCTGAACTGCCAAGAATAACAAAATTGACAGATTTGTAATTCAACTCTCCATTTCCCCTTCCTGTTTGTTTGATGGATGTGTAGATTAGCAGTGAAATGGCCCAAGACTAGCAAGAAAATGAGGGGAAAATATCTGGTCGTGGTCTCATAACAGAACTTTACCACTATAACCTGCCCACTTTCTGCATCGGTATCTTTGCTTTAACATGTGCACACAGAGAGGCGTACACACATGCACACACACTCATCCTCTACAAACCTATTGTTAATATTTCTAGAGCAAATACATCTTTAAAATAGGAATCCATTATTTGTACTTTAACTTTTTTTAATTTACATTGGTCCACTTGTATTTTTCTTTAATCTCGGGGAGATCCTTTTAAAGAAAAATTGTCCTTGGCCCCCAAAACTCTCTTAAACTAAGCTTCCATGTTCTTCTCATAAACACAACATATGGAAGCCCTGTACCTTCCAAGCCCTGTACCTTCACACAGCAACCTCTTGTCCTTCATGGATCTCCCATCCAATTTAGCCATCCTCTTCCTTTTCAAGCACCCAAGTCAGAGTACCAGCCTCAGACCTCTGCCATTGCCCTTGCACATGATGGTGGATCTTGGATGCAAGATTTGCATTTGAGGCAAAAGCACGGGTCCACTGCACATAAATAAATCACCTGCTATGTGGCCAGATCTCGTTCACCATTACCCCTAGACATTGCTCTCCTCCAAGGTCTCCACTTACAGACATTTCTTTCCTCTGACCATAACTCATCTCTTTCCATTTTTTTCTAAATTCCATATTCCCAATGACTGTTTTTTATGATCATTATGATCTCTAGATCCTTGAACTCTGCCATGCCTCTTGGATGTCCAAGCACCTTTTTCTGGACTCATTGACTCTCTAACTGTCCTGGACCCATGGCAGTCATGATCACTAACACTCTACCACCTTTCTTTCAAAGATACTCCAACTTTTTGCTTTCCTCAATATGAACCCATTACCCCCTGCCAAGCATCCATGAAAGACACTTCTAGAAAGACAACTTTATTAACCTGAAACAAGTTGTCCTTTTGTGTCCTGTTGGATCTTTCTCATATTTCTTGAGCACGGTATCTAAACTCCTACCTCCAACACCATCCAGGATCCCCCAGCTTCAACCTTACCAAGATCAATCAATGGATTATTGATCTCAAAATCTTTCTCTATTTTGCTTGATTCCATCTCTTCCTGATTTGCTCCAGAATTTTTCTCCCTCTGTTTTGTATTTTCAATCTCTCCCCCTCCAAGTTCCTTCAACTAAGTTAAGCATCATGCTAAATTTTCCCACATCTTAAAACACTTCCCTCTGCTCTGACTAGAATGAGATGATCATTTCATGTCTCTTATCTTTTTAATCACAATTTATTGAACAAGGACTCTAATTCCATTCCCCCTTCTGGCTTCCCACTCACCTCTTACCATTTAGGACCAGCCTTTCCTTCTCAGAGACCACATCTCAGTGCCTACCCTCCATCTTTTCTCTGAAATCTTTGACACTGCTAACCCTGCTGCTGCTGCTAAGTCGCTTCAGTCATGTCTGACTCTGTGCAACCCCATAGGCAGCAGCCCACCAGGCTCCCCCGTCCCTGGGATTCTCCAGACAAGAACACTGGAGTGGACTGCCATTTCCTTCTCCAATGCACGAAAGTGAAAAGTGAAAGTGAAGTCACTCAGTCGTGTCTGACCCTCAGTGACCCCATGGACTGCAGCCTTCCAGGCTCCTCCTTCCATGAGATTTTCCAGGCAAGAGTACTAGGGTGGGGTGCCATTGCCTTCTCCACTGCTAACCCTAGCCTCACTGAAATTTCTCTTTTGTATCTGCTAAAACTAGCCCTCCTCCTACCTCTCTGATCAATCTCTGCCCCATTTTTAGCTCTGCTTTATCCTCCTGCTTCCCCAAGTGTAGGCAGTTTCATGACTATCCTCAGCCAGGAGCTTTCTCTATATATACCCTTTTCTCCAGGGACTATCTCCCTCCTAGATGATTTTCAGTCATCTCCCAGACATCTTCATTTGAACATCCCATTTAAATCTCAAAGTGAGGAGTTGCAAATTTGAATGTATCTTCTTTCCCCCATCTACCACTTTTCCCAGAATTTTCCATTTTTTGTTAACATTCTTTATCATCCTTTATGTCACACAGAGTTAAACCTCAAAGTAGTTGCCAAGCCATACATCATCTTTTGCTTCCATATCCAGGCTTTGTCTAATAGCCAGCATCTTCCAAACTTTCTATCTCTATCTGAAGTCACATTTGTGATGACTCACCTTATATTTTAGTTTAAACTCTTGGTATCACACATTGAAACTCCTGAAATAGCTAAATTGCCTCCCCTTTCATCTCTTCCTTCTCTGAGACAACCCAGATACTTCTGTTGAACTAATCTTTTGAAGACATAGATTTAACAATATGACTTCCCCTACTCAAAACAGTCAATGGCACCCCACTGTCGTCTTAGTTAGTGATAAACTCTCCATTCTGGCATTCGAGGACTTCTACAATATGGCCCCAGCCTGTTTTCTACTTATCCTCATGCTCTAATCATTTGAGTAAACTGAAGAAAAATACTGACAAGGGTTAAAACTAAAAAATTTCTTTTTCCCCTTACTTTGTATGTCCTCTGTAAGAAGATTTATCATTTAAAATTATCTAATTAAATGTCCACGTACTCTAGTAAACTTTTTATCTCTAACCTCCTGTCATTCTGTGGGTGGATCTGGATAAAGGAGAACAACAAAGAAACATATTTCTCAAGGAGCCAACACTAAGGACTTCCCTGGTGGTGCAATGGTTAAGACTCTGCACTCCCAATGCAGGGGCTCCAGATTTGATCCCTGGTTGGGGAACCAGGTCTCTATGCCACAACTAAAGATCCTGCATGCCACAACTAAGACCTGGAGCAACCAAATAAATAAAATAAATTAAAAAAAATTTTTTTAAGCCAACACTCTTTTTTCCTAAATAGAGCTAAAACACTGAGTTTAAAAAAGTTTAACACAACACCAGCACTAGATAAATCATATTTATTACTATGGCTATGACTTAGTCTAAACTACATTTTTCATAACTCTGTAGAGATGAAGCCTAATACTTACAAACTTATAGCAATGCAATGAATTCTTGCCCATAGACAAGCAAATTAAAGTCCACCCAAACCAGTTTTGAAATTTCAAATTCATTTCCAACATTCCTAATCCACAAATTCATCTGTTCATTGGATTCTCCTTTAAACTTATTGTAACATCTTTTCCCCTCATTTAATTAATAAGTTAAACAATGTCTTTGAGATATATTTATTTTATACATGTATGAGAGTCATGTACCTTCATCACTCTGACTACAACTACTTCTGAGAATGTCAGATCTGCCAGCCACTCACAGAGCACACCAGTGGTCACTCCAATGCTACAAACCTAAAGCCTTACTTAGCCTGCTGGCACCCATGGTGTTTTTGAGTAAAGGAGCTTCTACAGCTACCTTCATCTTTTCCCAGGGGTTATGGTGAGGTGGCATCAAGTTAGCTTGGGGGTAAATATAATATGTGGGCTTCCCTGGTGGCTCAGATGGTAAAGTGTCTGCCTGCAATGCGGGAGACCTGGGTTCAATCCCTGGGTTGGGAAGATCCCCTGGAGAAGGTAATGGCAACCCACTCCAGGACTCTTACCTGGAAAATCCCATGGACAGAGGAGCCTGGTAGACTACAGTCCATGGGGTCGCAAAGAGTCGGACACAACTGAGCAAATTTACTCACTCAAATATAATATTTAGGACCCTAGCAGCACCCTAAAAGGCTATATGAGTTAGCACACACTGTTCCTAAAGCCTCTAATATGTGTCAAGGGAATCTCTTAAGCCCTAGGAAAAATCCAGTTCATCGTAAGGAAAGATTTTACAGATAAAGAGAACTGAATTGCAATCCTAGAAAGGTGAGTCTTGCCAATACCAATCAAAAAGCAAGTCAGTGTGAGAAATGGGGTAGCAGCCTGTGGTCCAGAAGGCCCAGCACCACTGGAGTATTGCCGTGTGTCCAGTCCACATGCTCTACCTGAGCCATCCCATGGTCTCACTGAATTCAGCAAAAGACAGATCCCTACTTGGAGGTGGGGAGGGGTGCATTTATCCTTCCCAGAAATCTGCTGAGAAGAGCCGCTGCTACAGCTGAGCATAAAACTAAGAGGTCTCACTCTTTTGAGTCTGAGCAAAGGACAGTCTAGATCTAAGTGCTTCCCAAAAGTCAGTCAATTCATTATCACTTCCACCCCTTCCATGAGAAGCTGGGGGACAAGGGAGGTCTCTGCATATGATCCCTGAATGTCTCCAGCATTTCCTAAACATTTGGCCAGAAATAGACATAAGAGAGTGCTGTGTATTGGCCACTTAACCTACTTCATCCCTACCCTATTAGGACAACAATGCTCTGGGTGTAGCCCACACGCACGCCCCTTTCTAGCCTTGGACAGCTGCCAAGGATGCTGTCAGCAAGCCCAATTCTAGAGTTACCCCAGAACAATAAAATCTGACTCTTCTTCCACTGTGTGTCTCTCAAAGTCACTTAATTTCCCCCTTTTTCCCATTAGTTCACATTATAAAAACATTGTTCTAGTTTAGGTGGAAATTTTTTCCTGCTTCATTACACTTGCTTTCTTTTTTTTTTTTTTTGGACTTCCCTCCGCTATATCTGCAATGAGTACACACCACCTCCCTTGCAGCCTCTCTGCTTTTAGCAATAATTTGCACATAATGGAACAGCCAGAGGGGGTTTGATCAATGACCTCTGTCTCAGAGATGCTGTTCCTAGGGAAACACATCTGCCAACATAAAGTATTGGAGCAATCACAGCTCAGTGAACGCAGTAATAAGCAACTGTTACTCTGGCGCCATCAGTCATGTTCAGTTACAGACCTGAAAGGAAATGGCACCTCAGGGAGCAATGTCCTTCCATAAATTTGGGCAACAATGAAGAATGATTTGCAATCAAGTAATAAAAGGCCCAAAAAAGGTCCACCATGCATACTAACATCCAGTATAGCTGACAAAGGAAATAAAAAACCTTGGCATTGTTTGCTCGTTATGTAAACTACACAGCTGTCCAAGCAATTAAGATATGATTTTGGGAATTCTCTCGTAAAAATTTGCTAACAGTGCTTCCACTTGTGAAAGTGACATTCTTCTTTATCAGTAAAGTGCATTTCATTAAGGTAATGCAATTTCATCAAGCTTAATAGTAGGAATTGCTTAACCTTATGGCAAGAGTACGTAAACAACATAAAATTAATGTCACTCCTCTTGTGGGGGAATAGATCTGCATCAGTGACAGTGCTGATCCAACAATAAAGAAAGCCAGTGGCACAGCCTTCAGGTCCAGGGGCTCTGGGGGCAAACAGCTGCTCCCTAACTCGCATGTTAGAAATCTGCACCGGCAATAACACAGTTAAATGTTAACCTTCATGCACAGTGTTAAGCTGGAAGGAAAGAAACTACTGAAGATAGGTGAGAAGAAGGGGCTAACTTTAGAACAAAACAGGGCACTGATCTTACCAAGAAGAGGCACAGGCTTGCTAAGCAATCAAAAGAAATGAAAAGGAAAGTAACATCCCCAACCGAACTGAGTTGCATTCATCTGAGAGATAAATGACCCCTTCAGTTTGTTGTAGACCCCACAGCCATTATCTCTTACACTGGAGGTCTTCTCTGGACACTGGATAGTGGATGGAAACAGGAAGTCCTTGCCAAGAAGAATTCCATTTGGACTCTTCACTTACACCAATTCAAGCTAAGCTGAATTTCCCCCTCACAAAGCAAATGCTATTATAGAGTTCCCACCGGAGAGCTGGTACTTGAAAATCACTGTCAATAGAAGAGCCCTTCATCTTCTAAACAGAGCCCAAAAACATGGTTACCTTGAAAAGTTTCAGCCTTCTCCTCAATGTGTACTTTCATCAAAATTGTTTCTGATAAATACAATTGATTCACTTCAAATCTGCTTCTCAAATTTCCATAGTAAAGGAGTGGGGAAGTAGAAAAATGAAAGCAAATAATCTAGATTATCTCCAGATTATGCAGTTAACAGCCAAATGATTAAATACTCATCCTGCAAGGAAGCTCACTCCTTCTCTACTGAATACATAGTCACTGCTCACTATGTGTTTCCAGATGTGAGAATGGTGGAGGCCGTGCCTTCAGGAAGCAAGTGGTCTGATAAGGAAGACAAGCATGCAAATAAAGAGAAGGTTGAATGAAATGAGCAGCACCTTGATTTGGTATCAGTGGTAGAGAGGAGTGCAGGTTTAATTTTGACTGTGGGGTAAGGTTGTGAGTCTCCATGACCATGGTAGCATTTGTTGATGAGCAGCATTTGTTGATGATGCTATCGTGGAGTCCTTTGAGAAGAGGGTAGAGATTGTTAATGAGATGCATTGACAGATGTGGCTGGATTGAGAACTGAGCCAGATCATAGAAAGCCTTGAATGACTCAGGGTTCTTTGGGAACCAGATGGCACATTCAGATGAGATCATCAAGGAAAGGTTAATAATGGGATATTTACAGAAGTGTGGGCAGGATTAAGGGAAAGTAACAAGGGAAAGTGAAATAGTCTATAACTACCAAATACAGGGAGTCCTTATCACCCTGGAGGATACTGAAGATGGAAGAATTCAGAAACCGAAAGAAAAATTTATAGCTGTGGCTATAGGATTCAGTGTCCTAGAGAGCGCTGTGGTCTTAGAGGGATACATCCCAGCAAGGAGGAATGCACAGGAACAAATACTTTGATGACTCTCTCTCTCTCTCTCTCCCAAAGGGAAGCCAGAAGGCAAGGGAGCTCACAGTTTCAGTCAATAAATGCCAGTCCCAATGACAAAGCACGGCGGGGGGAGGGGGGGAAGGATAGTGAGTTGGTCTAGGGAGGCACATGGTAAATATCCAGCAAAGCCTAATTACCATGATAAGAAATTTAGACAGGGTTTAACCACTTTGGTTATATTCTGGTATTAATTCTATGTGAGTAGGACTGTAAGATTCTCATTTTAGATTATGAGCTATTTAAAAGCAAAGCACTGTGTCTTTATCATCGTTTTATCCCCTGCATCTCATGTAGGCAGGCACAAGTAGCAATGTGAGAATATTAGTGACTAGCAGTTAAACAAGACTGATACTGTCAAGCCTCAGATACCACAAAGAATTTTTGCTTATGGACTCTGGAAACTCACAATAGTCCCCTCAACAAGAACAACAACAGTAAATGGATGTCAAAGTTCATGGCATGCTACTTTTACCGTATAATTTTAGGTCAGCCCTGAGTATATGACCAAATCCTGAATGGACTAGAGTTTTACCCTGGCCACGTGTCTTCTATTATTGCAAAGGGAAACCAAAAGCGAGTCACTGGGCAATAAGGCCACCAAATCGTTAAACTCTATATTGTATGCTGTGCTTAACATCCGTTTGGGTCCACAGAGAGGATGAAAGCACACTACATTGGCTCCCTTGGCCTGCAGAGAACGGGAGACAAGGGTCACTTTTCCCTGGAGATGAAAAGGGAAGGATAAGGGTAGCAGCCTTGTAGTACAAAGAGCCTTGGGCTTGTTATGAGCGGCCCCAAGTTTGGGGCCCAGAGCCACAGTATATGACTAACATGACCATCAACTCTCTGAACCTCACTGAGCTGGAGCTGCTCACAGGTCAGGTCAAGATAATTCCTACAACCAAGGTTGTAGCTAGCATAAATGAAATACCGTGTAGGAAAGCGGTTTATAAACTGCCACACAGCATGCAAGTAGAAGGTATTATTCTGGCCACTGCTTCCTAGCATTCAACAGTTATTCAGCCTCTGCAGAGGCATCCTATCAACTCCTCTTCCCCCAGTAATAAGTAAAAGGGTAAAACTAAACAATCTGGGGGTTAACAAGTTTTTCTTGGACATTTCTTTCATGACTTTTACAGCACATAGGAGAGAAAGTAACCAGACTTTTCAATTGTATTTTATTTATTCTACCTATAAATGAGGCCTGTTGTCTATTGTTTGATTTATTCAGGTTACTCTGTCAGTTTTGCTAAATTTTCCATCAAATCCACATGGACAATGAATAGCTAGCTACCACTTTTAATTCGTCATGAATGCCCACAGGATGAATGAATGCTTCAATACCCTATACTAGGATTCTCAAGGCAGTCAAATGATGGAGATGATGGACAATAAAAATATAGCTGTGGGAGATAACTATACTATGGGAAGTTTCATCAAGTATGTTGTATGATCAGGGGCACCAGAATGTTAAAGCAATGGTAGTTCTTTGTCAGAAATGTTCAGTCAACTGCTATTTTTGTTTCTGTTTTCACTGAGATACAGCTGACATATGACATTGTATTAGTTTCAGATTTATGACTTATGACTCAATATTTGGATATATTACAAAATGATCACCACAATAAGTCTAGTTAACATTTGTCACCATACAGTTAACAAATTTTTTTCTTGCAATAAGAACTCTTAAGATCTACTCCCAATAACTTTCAAATATATAATACATATTAGCAACTATAGTAAACAAGCACACTGTATATTACATCCCCAGGACTAGTTGATTGATTTATACTTACTTATTTTATCACTGAAAGTTTGTACCTTTTGATCTCCTTCACCCATTTCACCCATTCACCCATCCTCTGTCCCAGCCTTTGGGAACCACTAATCTTTGTAGTTAAGAGCTTGGTTTGGTTTTTTTAGATTCCACATATAAGTGAGATAATAAAGATTTGTCTTTCTCTGTCTGATTTATTTCACTTGACATAATGCCTTCAAAGTCCATCCATACTGTTGCAGGTGGCAAGATTTTATTCTTTTTTATGGCTGAAATACACACACACACAATTTCTTTATCCATTCTTCTATCAATGGATACTTCTGTTGTTTCCATATCTTTTCTACTATAAATAATGCTGTGATGAGCATGGGGATGCAGATATCTTTCTGAGATACTATTTTTGTTTTCTTTGGAAAAATACTCTGAAGTGTTTTAAATTCTCTCCCCCTCATATGCTTCCACCACTATGACCATAGCTGCTGCTGCTGCTGCTAAGTCGCTTCAGTCGTGTCCAACTCTGCGCCACCCCATAGACCATAGCAGTCAGCCTTTAATAATGGCCAAATCTGTTAATTTTGCTTTCATCTTGATATCTGTCTTTATGAGGCAGAATAATGTAGTTTTAAAAACCACTCTCTGGAGCCATATGGCCTGGGTTCACATCCTGTCTCTGCCATTACAAGTCACATGACCACAGGAAAAAGGTTACATAACCTGGTTATGCCTTCATTTCCTCAAATGTAAAATGGGAATAATAAGAGAACCCACTTCATAGGGTGTTACAGTGCGTGGCACATGGCTTTACAAGTAGTACAGTGCCTGGCACATGGCTTTACAAGTAGTTTTTAATTTAAAAACTGCTTATGATTTCAAAAAATAAACACTTTTGACAGTTTTCTGGATCTCTGTAAACAATTCCTTTATTTCTAAATAAGAACTTGGAGACCTTCTTTCTAAATCAGTGGTTTAATGCATAGTTCTCCAGGTATGTTGGTTTCAAATTCTAATGTTGCTAAAAAATTTGCTTCTAAAAATTTGTTCATGGACTTTAATGACCACCATGGAAAATTCTTTCACCAAATCCACCAACAACTCTGTCAATAGACCTAGACTCTAGGCCAAGATCTTTGCCATAGGGAATTGGGTCACTAACTAGCATATGTGAGAAATTCATTTAACTTTTTTGCATTTGAACATCCCTAAATTCAACAACACTGAAAGAGGAGGTGCTAGGACTTGGAAACAAACTTATGAGTGCTTTTCAGGGTTTCAGACATGAACAGAAATGTTCAGAGATGACAATGGGTTTTGGATTCCCTCATTAAAAAGTCAGCAAGATCAACAAGGACCTACTGTATAGCACAGGAACTATACGTAATATTTTGTAATAACTTCTAAGGTAAAAGAATCTGAAAAAGAATACATATATATATAGTTGTTTAGTCACTAAGTCATATATGATTCTTTTGCAACTCCTTGGACTATAGCCCACCAGGCTCCTCTGTCCATGGAATTTCCTAGGCAAGAACACTAGAGTGGGTTGCCATTCCCTTCTCCAGGGGATCTTCCCGACCCGAGGGTCAAACCTGCATCTCCTGCATCGGCAGGCAGATCCTTTACCACTGAGCCACCAGAGAAGCCCAAATACATATATATACACACACACCATATACACACACACACACACACACACATTCATAGGGTTGGCTAAAATGTTCATTTTGTTTTAAGTAAAAATAAAAGACATACTTTTCATTTTCACCAAGAACTTGAGTGAACAACGTATTCACTAACTGAATGAACTTTTTGGCCAATCCAATCATACATATGTGTATGAATCACTGTGCTGTACACCTGAAACTATCACATTGCAAATCAACTATGCTCCAATAAGTAAAGAATTTTCCCTCCTCCTCTCCCCCCACCAAAAAGACAAGAAGACATTTCTGCATAGACTACCTAAATCTGCTAGGTAGAATCACTAATTCAACATTATTATGCCCAGGAACTTCTCTCACTTTTACATTTCAGAAAGGATGAGTAATATGAGATGGACAGAAGGGTGAGGAAAATAGCCTATGAGAGCAATTTGATTTGAAGGCCCTCATTCTTCTCTGCTTTTCAACAAGCAATGAGAAGTCATTCACTATGAAACACATAGCATGATACCCCTCTCTGGGTATCCCTGCAACCTAAAAGGATAGAGAAGATACCCAGGAAACTCTTAACTGCCCTTAATAATGGAAGCACCAATGTGGAAGGATGTTAAATCCCAAACCTGAGGTTATCGGCTCATTTAGGACAGCAGCCCTTAAGGCACTCTCACCACAGGCTCCTGCTCCTGGGCAGCTCCAGTCTACCTAGAAGCAACTGTGATAGAATAGAAAGGACACTGGACAAAGACTCAAAAGACCTGGATTTGAAGCCAGTCTCACAAGTTCACACAACAGAAAAGTATTTTTCAGAACTTTGGAGTCTAGAAAAAAATGGATGGACAGACTTGGACATAAAAGCTATGCATCTGAGGGTCTGTGATGACCCTCAGATGACTCAGCTTTATGATGATCCCTGCTGACTCAGCTTTACTCAGAGCTATCTATGGTATCATTGGGCTTCACTGGTAAAGAATCCACCTGCAATGCAGGAGACCTGGGTTCAATCCCTAGGTTGGGAAGATCCTCTGGAAAAGAGAGAGGCTACCCACTCTAGTATTCTGGCCTGAAGAATTCCATGGACTGTATAGTCCATGGGGTCACAAAGAGTTGGACACAACTGAGCAATTTCCTATTCAAATTGATACTTTTGAACTGTGGTGTTGGAGAGTCCCTTGGACTGCAAGGAGATCCAACAAGTCCATTCTAAAGGAGATCAGTCCTGGGATTTCTTTGGAAGGAATGATGCTAAAGCTGAAACTCCAGTACTTTGGCCACCTCATGCAAAGAGTTGACTCATTGGAAAAGACTCTAATGCTGGGAGGGATTGGAGGCAGGAGGAGAAGGGGACGACAGAGGATGAGATGGCTGGATGGTATCACTGACTCGATAGACATGAGTTTGAGCAAGCCCCAGGAGTTGATGATGGACAGGGAAGCCTGTCATGCTGCAGTTCATGGGGTCGTAAAGAGTCGGACATGACTGAGCGACTGAACTGAGCGACTTTCACTTTCACTTTTCATGATATCATTATTCTCATTTCTTAATCAAAGATGAGAGAAGCACAGAGACGGGGCAAAACACAGGCTGACACATTAACAGGAATGGGGCATTAGGATCTGGACATCTCTGGGGGGCTATGATTCTTCCACACCAGTACTACGTTAGGGTGAGGGGGATGTTTAACAACCTTTCACAGAAAGTGTCAGACTACCATTCAGGGAGGTCTTTCTGCAAATCAGGCTACCGGCACCAAACGCCTCTCCTCCACAAGGAGATACCAAGGGTCTCTCCCACTCCCACCATCAGGACACTCAGAACTCAAAGCCAGGAATATCAAGCCAAAATAGAAGGATTCAGGGAGATCAAGGACTCACAGATAGTAAGTCAGGCAAGTAGACTTAGGAACACATGTTGAGCTAAGCATCCATAAGTTCTAACTAACTTAAAGACTATCTCCTAGGAAGTGACATTAGACAAGAGAATCTGGGAAGATAAACCACCCCACAATGTCCTAGATTAATGCTAACCCCTTGACCACACTGTCAGTTTCATCACCCATTGCCTTTGTCAACAAAAACTATAAAGTGATCACTGATATGAAATCAATGTAGTATCATTATAGTTCTAGAACTTAATATCCAACATAGAATGGATGCTCAACAAGCCTACACAAAATACTGAATGAATGGATGCTATTTGGGGGCCTATACTCTCATAGCTACACAAATGATTATGTTTTATATGAGATTTTTTTAATTTCTATAATCACACAATTTTTAATGAAGATCAACAACCACTGTGATGAAACATATGCTATACATTAATAAAGCTGTACGTTCGCATCATGGGATAATGCATATATGTCTAGATGTGTGTCTGTGTGTGTGTGTGTGTGTGTGTGAGATTTCATGTCATGAAGGAACAGTTAAATCCTGCTCTGCTCTATAATAAATGACTAACATGCCTGCATATAGGCTAGGAGTTTTAAGTTCACACACCTATAGAGGGCAGACAAGCAACAAAGGCAGGAATCAGGCAGGACAGAAAGCAAAGCTGCTAAGTGTTTAGTTCTCAGCCAGACCAAGCTGGTCTCCAATAGCAATCACTTCACAAGGTTGTCAAAAGGATACAGAACCATATAAAATGCTTTGCTAACCAACTAAAATAGACAACAGCACACCTCCCTGGACTCTGTAAACAATATAGCATAGTTCCTTTACTCAGACCAGGAGAGGGGTATTGTCTGGGGTCCTCCCCAGACATCCTGATTCTAAAAAGAAGAGTTCTCCCTAAGTGAAAGCCAGCAGAGTAACAAGGGAAGCGGTAAGACAGGTGATTAATTCTTTTTAAAGCAGTAAACCGACAGATCTAGGGGAAAACAATCTGTACTACCTAATGACCCACCCAAAAAATGGTAGTGATCTATCATCTATCAAGGGAGTAGAAGTGGAAAGTAACAGAACTTGTTTTAATTATGACAATTTAATTTTTACAAGGCAATAAAGACTATAGACATAACAATTATTGAAGTGTAGTGCACGCATACATGTGCATGCACACACCCAATATCACTAATTTATATAATGATACAGCAATGAGAATTTTGTTTTTGAGGGAGGAGACATTTAAGTTGTTTTGTTCTCCCTGTAATTTTACAATTTAGGACACTAATAATCTAGGTTCTGAGGTGAAAATTTTAAATAATGGTCAATGCTACTATAAATTTTTCTCAGCCACTTATGCCATAAGTTAAGATATTGAATATTTGGGGGAAATTTGCAACTAAAGAGCAAAATCTTCCAAGTCTCTGTACCTAATGAGAGAAGCTGAATGAGAAGGGTTTTTTATTAATCAAAACTTACCTCCAAACCATTTATTCATTCACAGTCAATTTTTTAGCTCTGACTTTGATTATAGAATTTTTTGTAATTTTTTTTATTTTTAATTGAAGGTAATTGCTTTACAGAATCATGTTGGTTTCTACCAAATATCAATATGAATCAGCCAATTAAATCAAAAGGTTGATATCTTCTCTCTTTACAGTATTAGCAATTCCACCCAACCCTGGGCCTTTGTATCAGAGACTATTTGGAGTACAGAAAAACTGAGGCCACTCATCTTAGACACTGGATCTTTTAACAATGCAAATTAGTTTCCAAAGGATTGTCCTTTAGGGTAGAATGCAGTGTTTTAATTAATTTGGTATCTATAGAAATTTGAGGACTGTTTATTGCTTTTCCTATGACAAAATAACAAAGCTTTAAATTGGAAAGTTCTCCTGCTAAGACCCCATTCCACACTATAGTGCTGGATGTTGCCAGTCTTTGATGTGCCATTAGTATTTCTTTCCCAAACACAAAGCTATATACAAAGTACAGCCTTTATAAAATGTTCAAAAATTTTTTTCATTTCACCAGTAAATCATGACCCAGCTGATCCATGAAAAAAATGGCTTATCCTGGAAGAAACAACAAAAATCACAACAAAAACCAGGGTGGTTTAGAAAAGGCAGTTTCAAAGCCTGGAGTTTTAAAAAGAAAAAACGCACACACAAAACAAAACAATTAATACATCAGAGAATTCAGTCAGGGTTTTGTAGCATTACAAGTTTTCTCAGCTATAAAGAAACATATTGAATGTTTAGAGCACAGCCCATTCTTCACTGCTTCAGTTGTTTCCTTTTGTTTACAAGTCTCTGCCATCCTTCTTTGTGAATTGAATGCTAAACTATCTCTGGAGAGATGTTATATTGCTTACAGAATGCTTCAGCAGATGGTGCTTCCTGTTGCAACAGAAGGCTGTGATTATACCTGAACTCTTCAAGAACTCTAACACTGAAAAACAAGATAAATGAAAGTCTTGAAAAGTTTTATCTCTTCCCTTCCTAGCTATATAGATGCTCAGCCAATCACCGGTCCTTCTTTGTCAATTTACCAAATAGAAGCAACTCTCCCCACCTCATCCCATCTCCTCCAAACCAAGGAAGCCTTTTTTTTTTTCCTAATGGCTTACGTCCCCTATCAGCAGAATTTGTTTAAGAATTATTAAGAGTATTGCTGATTCAGATGCCTGGTCACTGTGCATTTAGATATTTGAACAACCCATTATAAACAATAAAGAAAAGGGAATAGGTCTTCATCAGGAAGTGTCTATAAAAATAAATTGAAATACTGAGAAGGCCACCTGGTGCCAAAAATTCAGGGCTATTGAGAAATTTATCTCCACACATTTTGAGAGAAATTGTCCTTTTCGAAAGACTCTTGTATGCATCCTTTGCAGTAATACCGTCATCTTTGAAACTGAACAGCACTTCTTGGTGAGTCTCAAGGACCTGTCACTTTACCCTTGAACCTCTTTTCTATTTTTCTCTCCCTAAATGTCTTTCATGCATTTCCTGCCATGATCCGTTTAGCTCACTGTCCAAAGTGAAGGGTAATTCCTAATTTGTCTTATCCTGCCTCTGCATTCAAAGCAAAAATGTCACAATATATAATAGAAGCAAGAGGAGAGAAACCACATACACACATAGTTACTTCATAGATATAATTTGGAAGATAGCAGAGTTCCTCTTTAGAACTCTGCTGATACACAGCATCCTGAAGCTTTAAGCCCTTTATTTGTTATGATGCACTGATCTGGCCTTCTGTTATCCCCACAATTAACCCATGAGCCAAAACTCTTCCCTCCCATAACACAAAACACTCACTCTTAGGGCTCTGCCTTCTCATGTGACAATGGATGAGAAAGATTCAGGCAGGTTGTAGCCGAAGTGAAATGCAGCCTTCTAAGGGAATTCATCATGTGGAATTTCAGAGCTGAAGACTATTCAAACAATCATCTAATTCATACCCCTCATCTCAGAGGGGAAATAAAACTCAAAATGTTTATTGATTTGCCCAACACCATAGAAAGAGCCAAGACTGTCCTAGAACTTAAGTCTAGTTATTAAACATATTACCAGCCCTGGTCTTAAATATGCAAAATCTCACAAGTGCTGGAATGAGTAAAGCATTAAAAATTTCAACTGATCTCTGGGTTTGGTGCATCAGTACATCTAGCTACCACCTTTATGTACCTTTAGCTGGAAAAATCAACCGGCAGACCCTTCTTGAGTGACGTCACTACTTGCTTGCATCCAAGGTCACGGTAAAGGTCAGGAACTGGGGACATAGTGATAGTCTATTTATTTATGTTCAAGGAAAATAACAATTTTTATTAATACAGTGTACCCCAGTTAAGACTAGCAATATTTCAAGGACTCAATAGCCATATTTGGGTAGTGGCTACTATGTTAGCACAATTCTGTAGAGTTTGAATAACAGTGTACAAAAGTTATAATGCTTCTTTCTGATACATTTCTTAGCTAATCATAAAAAAGTCAAAATATGCAACGTCTGTGCCTTTCTTTTTTTTCCTGCTTATCCCAATATGTCCTGGCCTAATGCCACCTCATGGTTTAACACCATACTCAGAGTATTTAGAAATTAAATCTTTTATTATTTTTGTGCTAAAGAAGTTTTGCTTCCCTTTCATTATTGCAATAAAGTAAAGGCTTTCCATTCCTGCTACCACACATCTTAAATCTTCTATCCCCTAAAAATGTACAGGCCCAGCGTGTGCATGTTGTCAAGCAGACTCTGTGCCATTAGAGCCTGAGCCAATAAAAAGGAAGTTTATTAATAACAAAGGGCAACATGGCAGATGGGAGAATCTAGGTTCATCCAACTTGGAAACTAAAGACCAAAAGAAATGTCTTATGGGGCATGTTGGAAAAATGTCTCCAAACTACGCCAGCTGACTTCCTTCTGTTCCCTGGTTCACCTGAGCTGCTGACTGAACGTGAAACTCTAGAGCTGCACGTTGGTGAGAAAGAGCTCAGGCTAAACCTTCTGCGTTCATCCCAACTGCAGGATTCTCAAACAAGAAACTGTTAAATATCATGGAATGAAGAGGAAGGGGTGATAAAGAATAGTGAGAAAGAATGAGAAAGAAAGGAGGGAAAATAACAAGAAAGGATATAGAGAAGTTACAAATTATGCAAAAAATACATCTCTAATCCAGAAAAAAGTTATCTTTGCAGTACTGCCACCCAGCATTTCAGGGGGCCTGCCCCAAGCCCTGGTACTTAGAGGCCCCTGATCTGTAGGATTTTGGCTGTAACATCCCTCAAAGGAAATATCTGTGAGCCCATAAGGAGAGCCCACCTGAGACCCATCCACCTTCCTCCTTCCAGATAATGCTGTGTGTATCCAGGAGCCTAGAAATCCCCGCCAATAAGACCCTCAGGTGCCTGGAGGGTTTGTGAGGGCCTTTCCTTCTGTCTGCATGATGATGATGATCCCTGGGGCTGCTCAGGAGTGGCCAGAGCAGCTGTCTGGGTGGAGGAATGAAAGGAGGCTTGACTAGGTGGGGGCATCCCTCAGTGAGCACGCAAAACAGCTCAGGATTTGGAAGGGACTCAGAAGCGGGAAGGGAAGGAATCTTCATGTTCTGGACCCACAATGTTAGGGCCTGGTGACCTTTTTCACATAAGGCAGTCGATCCAGTCATGCAGTATTTCTACATTTCTCATTGGGAGAAAAATATGCTGGATTAGACCTTCCTGTAATATTTTTCTTCATGGAAGGGTCTTTCTTTCACTTATGGCATCTTACAGTTACAGGCTGCCCACCTGGATCTGCTAGTTCTAACTTCAATACACGGGTGAAGCGTGGGCATGTGTCTGTACTTCTTTCATTGTCAGTGTGTAGTTTATGCAGAAAGGGTGAACCAAGCCAGGGAGCATTCCTGGTTTGAGAGCCTGAAATCACAATCAAAGAGCAACCCGAAGTCTGCATGAGTCCAATCACAGTAGTCCATAGACTCACAGCTCCACTCAGAATGGAGCTAGAGGGGAAGAAAAGTTAGACATTTATGCGGCAAATCTGTAGGAACCACTTAAGAGATGCAAAAAGAGAGCTATCTGAATCAGACAAAACTGAAAGACCATTTTTATTTGGTGAATTTCTTTGGCTTTAGGGATACAAAGGTAATCAAAAAAAGATGGAGTCTTGGTGATTTAAGCATATGGAGTTCTCAGACATACATTCATGTTAGGGTTTTTTTTTTTTTTCCTCCCACATTTTTGGAAAATTTATCCTAGCAATTGCTTTCTTGATGGAGACATGAATTATGCGTTCTGAATAGTGATGAGTAAATTTAAAAGGGTTCAGAGCTGAATGCATGAATACTCAGTCAGCTCCTTCTTCTTAACTCATAATTCTAGCTTTCCCAACCATTAAAATCAAATGGGTAAGCTTGTAAGAATAGGCTTGCTTAAAATACAGTCAGGACTTCAGTCCAATTTGGTTTGGACCAGGTACATCATAAAATTATAAAAGAAAGAATTAAGACAAAAGTGAACCTCAAAAACATCTCAAGTTTAAAAGTTAAGATGATTGGTTAAAAAATTTTAAAGTAGGACTGTTAATCTCTAAGAAATAGTAATTTGATCTGCATGATATTTAGTTTGTAACAACTAAATATTATTCTGATTTTTAATCACTTCTTTTGTCCTTCAAGTTTCATTTGTAAGAGAGAAAATACTGCATATGAAGTACTGTAGTATACTTCATAGACTGCAGTAGAGTAGTGCTAGTGTACTATTATATATTGGAGGTACAAGGTAAGTGAGACACCAGTCTTTTTAAACACAAACTTGAGATTTTTAAACCGATTGACATTCAATCCAAATTGTTTACCTACCAATGACAATGAGTTTATCGCTTATTGGCAGCCTAAGGAAAAAACTTGAATATCATTTGTTACTTGTCTTTTTTAATTTTCTGGCAGCATATGTTTGTGTGTGTGTGTGTGTGTGTATTTATCTCTGTAATCACTTTTGTGTGTCTTTGCTTCCCTCAGAGTAACTCTGCATGAAGGTAAAGACCCATCACCATAATCAGATCACCACTTAATCATTTTAAGTTCTACTTCATACCTTTACACTGACATGTCAATATGTGCTCAGTTGCTAAGTCATGTCCAACTCTTTGTGACCCCATGGACTGTAGCTGGCCAGGCCCCTCTGTCCATGGGATTCTCCCGGCAAGAACACTGAAGTGAGTTATCCAGAGATATTCTCCACCCAGGGATCAAACCTGCATCAGCAAGCAGATTCTTTACCAGCTGAGCCACCTTACACTAACATAGTTTCCGTTCATCACTAAGTCTCCAGACAATCTAACCAGACTTGAGTTCCATCTTTATTAAGTTCAGGTAACTAACAGTAGATACATGGGTATTATTGTATGTGTGAAATGACTGACTCTAGTCAGAAAGAAAAGGGAAGTTCTCAATTTAGAGAACAGGGACAGAATTAAGTAGGTATTACACACTTCATGGAGTTTATTTGGTTTCATTATGCAGTATCTACAGTTAGTCACTCGGGAGAAAAGAATAAAAGAGGAGTGTGAGTTAGGTGTTTAAATTTGTTCAAGTATTACAGTAATGAGTTCCACAATTTACCTCCCCCCCCACCCCAAGAAAAAAGTACAGTAAAACACTGCTCTAAAATAGCACAGCAAGCCCCGTGAGTCACTGTGGGGAAAGCAAAGTGCTTTAATTCCTTCCAAACTGTCAAGAAGACAGTGAGAGATGGAGCGCTTAAAAGTGCCTTTGTTAAGGATGTTATTGTTAACCCATCTGGAAATAAAGGTGGTGCTGGGCTGGGGGAACATTAAAAAAATCTTTCTTTGTACATCATGTTATCTTTTCTCAACTGAGACACTCTATTAGTTTCCTGGGACTGCTGTAACACATTACCACAAACTTGGTGGCTTGAAACAACATACGTTTATTCTCTCACAATTCTGAAGATCCTAAGTCACTTTTACAGACTTAAAATCAAGGTGTCAGTGGGGCCACGCTCCCTCTAAAGACTTTCAGGGAGAAGCTGTTTCTTGCCTCGTGCAGCTTCTGGACACTAATGGTATTCCCTGGCTAGGCTCACATCACTCCAGATTCTGCCACCATGGTCACACTGGAAACTCCTCTACTCTGCATGTGCATGTGTGCACGCATGTGTGTGTTAGATCACCCTTGGCCTCTCTCTTAAACACATGTGTATTTGCATGTAGGGCTCACCTAGAACCTATAAAATACTCTTCCAGCTCAAGATACTTAATGAATTGCATCTGAAAGAAAGTGAAAGTCGCTCAGTCATGTCTGACTTTGCAACCCCATTTATTGTAGCTTGCCAGGCTCTTCTGTCCGTGGGATTCTCTAGGCAAGAATACTAGAGTGGGTTCCCATGCCATCCTCCAGAGGATATTTCTGACCCAGGGATCAAACCCAGGTCTCGTGCATTGCAGACAGATTCTTTACCATCTGAGTCACCAAGGAAGCCTTTTTCTTTTTCTTTTCTTTTTTTGTTTGTTTTTGTGGGGTTTCCTTTGCTTGGTTGATTTTTTTGGTCATGTAAGGTCACATTTACAAGATCCAGAAATTAGAATGTGGATACCTTTAGGGAGTCCTTTTATAGCCTACACAGACACCACTGAGGTGAATGGTAGTATCTCAAGTCCTTGAGGGTGGTCTCCAACACCCAGCATCAAAATACTAAAGATGACAGAGAATAATTCCCTTCTCTCTGCCCCCCAGCAATTCCAATGAAAGGACAACATGGCAAGGGTACAAACACATATCCCTGTACCCACAGCCACCTTTTGTGGCCCAAAACAGCATCTACTTCCTTAAGAATGTAACTCTAAAGGGGTTTCTGACAAGCACGGATTTTCCTTATCTTGACAGACCATCTCTTGTGATGATGCCTCTTCGCACGGCCATCTTATTTAAATCCTCATTCTCATGTCTACATTTTATCACCACCCACTCACTCCTAATTCTCTAAATTGTCTTCCATTTGTCTTCATCCCTCAACTGAAATAGTTCCTTCTGTGTCCTCTAAGACAAGTGGCCGTCCTGGTCCCTGTCTTCCTCACCCAGTCCTGACCCTCCCCCTCTTCCATTTCCCCACTGTCCTCTCACTGGCCTTCCTTTTGAGTAGGAGCATGGACCTCACACTGCTCTCATACACTCTTGCCTCTCTCAGAACTCAATCTTTTGTGGCTCTTGAATTGATATCACAACTGCTGTCCCTTGCGTTCTCATCTGGTGACCCACAAGTACCTCCCAGAAAGCCTGATAAAATGTATATTCCTGGATCCCCATCCAGGTTTCTAGCTCAACAGATCTGAAAAGGAACTCAGAAATTCCATCTTACATGCACTCAAGTGATTCTGATGCATGTGGTCTGGAAGCCAGTGTTCAAGAAACACTGTTCTGGAACCATATTACTATTGCCTCATGAACCCACTGAGGTGTTTGTTCACCACCAAAAACTAAATTTACATAAAAAGCAAATATGACCTGACCAGATTGACCTTCCTGTTTTGTTTCCCTTAGTGACATTACCATACTTCCAGACATCCTAAGAGGACATCTTTGACTCTCTCCTTGGCCCCACTGTACCCAGATTCCAATCCACATCTAGAATTATACACTGAACACCCTGGACACCTCTCACAGACTACAGAATCATAGGATTCTAGAGAGAGGAAGCTCTGAGAAGTCATCTAGCCATCTAGCCCACTGTCAGGACCTTGAAGCCCAGAGAGGTTATATTAGAAGCTGCAAAGCACCTGAAAATACACCTGGGGTCAGAGGTTCATAAAAGAGATCCTACAGCCCAGATTTTCTGAATGAGCATGTTCTCTGAAGCCAGACTGCTTGGACTTAAATCCCCAGCTCGGCCACCTACCAGGTACATGATATATGACACAGAAAAGTAACCTAACTTCTCTGTGCCACCATTGCAAAATGGAGATAATAGTAATTCCTACTAGTTTGCTGTGAGGAGTAGTGGGTCAACATATAGAAAATGCATAGAACAATATACGGGCTTATGCGCTCAGTTGTGTCCAACTCTTTGTGACACCATGGACTGTATAGCCCTCCAGTTTCCTCTGTCCATGGGGATTCTTCAGGCAAGAAACTGGAGTGGGTTCCCATGCCCTCCTCCGGGGATCTTCCCAACCCAGGGACTGAACCCAGGTCTCCTGCATTGCAGACAGATTCTTTACCAGCTGAGCTACCAGGGAAGCCCCATAGAACAGTATATAGGTAATGGTAGTTAAGGGTCAGCAATCACTATTATAACCATAAAGCCATCAGGAGTATCTCCTAAATTAAAGTTTGACTTCTGTTTCCAATACCTGTCTGCTAACTCTATAGTTTTGCATCACACTTGTACTGCTCAGTCTAAAGGACATCATTTGACTGAGAAAAAGGTTGCAGACTCCCAGCTGTCACAATTTTACAGAAATGAAGAACATGCAACCCACAGGTATCAAAAAAATGAGGTGCAGCTCCACCATTTGCCTGAAAAATAAAGGTTATCTATGACACATACTATATAGCTGGCATGCAGCTATTATTATAAAATATTCATTGGCACTACAAAATGCTGCAGGCACTGCACAAAATATAAAGTAACAATCTCTCCAGGCCCTAATTGATTATAGGCCATATATTTTTAAGGGAAGATGCTACTGAGTTACTTAACAGAGAATGAGACGCCAGGCTTTTAGGCAAAGGAAAAATCATATAGTCTTGAAGGACAGTGACAATTTATGGTGTATCTAAAGGGTGTATCTGTGTTTCCTCTTCAGCAGCAGCACATCTGAACTGTCCACAGGCTTTGTACAAAGCAAGTACGGTGCTGGTCCTTACACTGACCTAAGCACAGCTTCCAGTTATAGGATTATCACATAGACTAAAGACCTCTCCGATTTGAAGTCAGACACAGGGGTACGAGACAACATTATGTGTTACAAATATCAGATCACAGCCACAGGAGCACAAAATTTTCAATTATGTTTGCATGGGATAGGTTGGAAGGAAAGAAAATTGCAGCTGAAACGAAATAAAATATTTGAAAATGAGTTGGGGAATTTCAAAGTCAAAATATTTTTACTCATTGTATCGTTACTACTCTATTCTTTAACTGTGCTTTTCATCCCTATCCTTTTTCTTTCCTTTAAAAGAAGAAAATGCCCTTAAGATAAAACTTTGTGTAAATAACAGTAAATCTCAGGACAAGCCATTCAAGGCTTAATTAAAAAAAAAAAAATCTCATGTCTTTTTCTACGAGGCCCCTGAACATATGTGCAAACAGCGCTCTTTTCAGCTATCCTTAAGAGACAATAATCCCCAAAGTCAGAGAAAATTCTTAGTTGACAACCTAGTCATTTGAAAGTGTGTATATGCATGTGTTTCACAGTCTCACAAATAGCCAACACTAAGAAGAAATGAGTGGGGGGAGGAATGCTGAACGTAACGCAGTGTCACCTTGTTCTCTTTTCCTTTTCTATTTTTTCTTTCGTTCGGTAGAAGTTCACACAGTGATACCTGGTGCACCTGGCGAGGCTATGACAGCCTGGAAGAGTGAATGAGAGGAGCTGCTGGCAAACTCCAGGTTTCATTTCAGCTAATTCAGTAAAACCACCAATGTGCATGCATATCCTAATTATCATTTGAATCTATTTAAAAATGTATCATGCTTATGGACCATGATTCCAGCTCCGTTCATTTCCTAACAGTTAGAAATGCTGGATCATTAATATCCATAATGAAGTAGAACTGCAATTAAGGGACTCAGCAAAAAAAGCCCCCCACCTCTTTCTAAGAGGCTTGCCAAGATAAGCTCGGAGGGTTTTGAGGACTCTTCCTAAGCATTTCTATGGTGTTTTCTCCTTAAAGATCTCCCTTCCTCTGAGTCTGTTTCAAGAAACCCGCCAGAGACCTGCAGACACCGTGTGCCACATTATGCAAAGCAGCCTTAAGACATTCTAGTCAAGTGATCTCTGACTCAGATGACCTTCTATATCAGAACAATCCAGAAATTCCCTCAGCGAGGGTTGATGCTCTTCAAGTGTCAAGATCACGCTGCCCAACCTTGGCATCCCCCCAACAGCTACAACAGCCTATAGCCTTACATACAATAAGTGCTCATTTAATTGTTGCTGAATGGATTTTCTTTTGTTCTGTTTCTACTAAGGGCTGCCTCTTTAAATTTCTCTCATTCCTATACTTCTGTGTCACCCATGTGCATTATTTTCTACCAATTCTGTTTGGAGACTGGATAAGAGCTAAAAGAGAATCCAATGGTGAGAAATACATGCCACACACATAGCTTTAACTTCTGCACTTGGGCAGGGGCATTTGTCAAAGCTCCACTACTTACTCTGACAGAAGGTAATGGAGGCAAGATGAAGCCAAATCCCCAATACTTAAGAGAGTAGGATTGCCTGAGGAATATTTATCAAAAAATTTCACTGTTACTCACATTAAGTTTGAGTCCATAAGCTAAGCTGCCCCAAGACATAAATTCAAAATACCACACATTTCCACAAAGGAAATTCAACATCTCAAAACAAATTCTAAATAAAGGTGTACATAAAAATAGGTCTACTCATTACAGCTGATTCATCATAGCAAAATCAAAAGGATACAACTTAAATGTCCAATATTATCCATCCATTTAATTAGTGTGGCTGATTATCTATCCCAGTGTCCTGCTCCAAGTCCCAGGCCTGCCCTTCCCTTCCCACTAAGTTCACCAGCTGTTGATACAGAATTTCCAGCCCCTGGCAGTTTCCTATCTCCGGTGCCTCTGTCTCTCTTGCTTTTTTGTCAGACAGCTCTCTCTGGCACCAAAGAAGGGCCAGGGAGTCAACACGCCCAGAGGGTCACTTCAAGGAATGCGTGGTGAGAGACCGTGGACATTCCACATGGTGTCTCTGTGGATCTCCAGCAGGACTGCCCTGCCCCCAACCCCCGCTGGGGACCCTGTGATAAACCTCTTATCAGTGTACTCCCTTCCCTGCCTCACTTTCCCACTTTATCAACTGTGGTTGTTGGGATCAGCTCTGAATACTGCAGCACCCAAGTCCTTGTCTCAGGTCTGGAGAGCCCAAAGTCAGTCAATTAGGCTATAGGCATAAGTGAATATGTAGTAACAAAAACTAATGCCTATGTGCCAGATTCATACTATTTCCAGAGCTCGAGTTGGTGACTGTGCCCACAGCTGAAAACCAAGGTACCATACACCCTGATTTTCTAAACAGACCACAGAGCAGCCACACAAAGTCAGAAGCCAGACGTCGTCTTATCTGGTTTACACAGAGGCAGCAGAATCAGCCCTTCTCCTCCCAGCTTTTCCCTCCTAATGTTCCTATGAAGACAGCTGGCAAGGTGGGACCATCCTGAGCCTTTGGGTGAGGTGCTGAGTTCATGCTGAAATGCTGTCTCCTCCCCTTCTGCGGGATGGTCCTTCCTGCCCAAAGCCAAGAGATGAAGCTCCAAACGAAAACTTGTAAGGGTTTCAGGATGTCCTGAAGGAGGAGAATTGAGAACCTTGCTTCCCTGCAGGAAGGTTGCTGAGATCCAGCAGCCAACAGCCTCCATCTGAAGCCAGGGAGAACTGTGGGAGAGGACAGCACGTGCTCTCTGAAGATCCAGACACAGCGGGCACTGGAAATGGTGCTGAGTCTGATGGGGAGACTTCTAAAGGAGGGGGTGCCTACTGGAACAGCCAAGATAGTAAGGCTCAAAGAGCCCAAAGTGCAACCTCTTAGGGAAGCCAGCAGGGCGGGTCCACATATGAGTGTTCTGTGGCCTTGGAGAAGGCAAAAGTCACCCTCAGCAATTCCTATGACTCCTCGTAAAGGGGATCAAGATTTGGGGAGGGCCTGGGCTCTTGATAAAAAAAGAGGCTTATCTAAGAGAAGGCATCTGAGGCCTGGATAGCTTAGAGATCAGTCCCATGGAGAAACTGTACACAGCTGTCCCTCTCAGGAGGCTCCCAGGGATGGAGGAGGGCAGAATGAAGCCAAATACCACCCCAAGGAAACTATCCATAGCCCCTCACTCAGAATAGACACATCCATCAAATCAGATGGAACCAGAAAGTGGTGGAGACCATCTCCTCAACAGGCACCTGAGGACAGAACTCCTGCCCTAGGATTCTAGTTGACAGCCTGGGATTGGGCAGGAACAAGGACTAGAGCCCGGTCATTCACACCACTGCCACTCCGGCTTCCCAGCACCAGGGTCAAAGAGCTATCCTGTTCTGGAGAGGAAATGAGCAAAGCTTTGAAACTTGAAGTGTTGAACACAATTCATTCAGCTTTAAAGAACTGAAAACAGGACTGTTGCAGTAAGAGATAGCAATGGGAAAGTCGGAGAATCTGACCAGGATGTCATTAAGAGCTGAAACCCCAGGAGGAGAGGAGTTTAAGCTAGAAACAGTGATGGGAAGTAAAACCATGTCACATGTACACCCAGAACACCGACTCTTCAATAAATCCATTACTTTCATGAAAAATTTTCAACGATGTCACAAAATACTTATGTATATAGCAAAATAGAGAGCTATGTATAGATAGTGAAGGACAGGGAAACCTAGCATGCTACAGTCCATGGAGTAGCAAAGAGTCAGACGTGACTTAGCAATTGAACAACATATAGTAAAATATAAAATATTAAGTGAAAAAGTATATAATATGCCGTTAGAGGTGATGGGAAGGAAGGAGGGAAGGAAATAGATGGATTGGTAAAGAAGGAGACACACTCACAATTTTAAGCAAAGTTATCTTTGAAAGTTAAAATTACAGGTGACTTTATCTTCTTTATAATACTCTATAAATTTCTCAAGGCAAGAACTTCTGAAATTATAACTTGTAAAATTAGAAGAAAACGTTAGAAGGATAAATAAGAAAATAAGTACCAAGATACAGTGTTCTTTTAAAACTATAAACTTCAGCTCCTGCACCTCACTCTACTTGCAAACCAGTACCTGCCCAGGACTAATGACTGACCACAAGCTGCCAACAGCCCTGAACAATGCTCTTGTCCCCTGCCCACCTAAGTAATAAAATTCTCACGGGGACCACTATTCTATTACTCAATATGTATTAAATAAAAGGTTAAAAACAATAAATTAGTGGGGGAAAGAACATTAAAGGAAAATTCCTTAACCTTATACTTTATGTACATGAATAACATTTTGTTACTGTGGACAGTCCTAAGAGGGAGGGAAGAATTAGATAGAAGACCTCCACTGGGTAATATGTTTCAAACCACTGTGTTCCAAAACAAATTATCCTTTGTGTTTTAGAGAAAAACCTGGGACCTTGAATACAACCCTAGACAAGACACCAAGGCAGAACAGCACAGTGCTGTGGACCCAGCTCTGGAGCAAGGTCAACCTGGGTTGATTCAAGTTTGCTACTTCTTGGCTGTGTGACTTTGGGCAAATGACTTAACCCCTTTGTGTCTCAGTTTCCTTATTTGAAAGGTGGGTTCTGAGGGTTAAATAAGTCAACATATGAAAAATCCTTGGAAGAGTGCCTGATGCTCAGTGAGTGGTCCAGTGAGCCTCATGGGGGTAACTGAACCACAGACTCCTATTAAGAAATGACAGCTTTCATTCGCTTAGGAGTGTATCAACCAAACAGGGAAATTTCCAACTTCTCTTTCGCCCGTCTTTAGGAAGCTCCATGACTTCAGCAATGTTACCCAGAAAAACAAGGAATCACAGGTTCTGATGCACACAGATATCACTATCACTGTCATACAAGTGGTCAAGTCACCTTTTAGCTGTGCCTTGGTTTCCTCAAGAGTAAAGTGACTGTTGTCATTTGCCCCACCAATTTCATTAGACTGTCAAAGAACAGCAAGTGAAAGAATGTATGTGGAAATAGTTTGAAAAAGTAAAAAGTACTATATAATACAAAAAATTTTCAATAGACCAATAATTAAAATATGAAGATAAGACTAAACTTGGGCCTTCCTAGTTCTTAAGAAGAACCCTCACAAAGACTAAAATCTAAATTCTGTCTAAATTTTATCATTCCAGGCTTTCTGGGGTTATTATTGCTACTTATTTATTTTTATTTTTTATTGAATATAGTTGATTTACAATATTAGTTTCAGATATGCAGCATAGTGATTCAGTATGATTCATTTATATATTATGAAATTATATGTATATAAAATAGATAAGCAATAGGATATATTATATAGCCATTACCATGTCCATTATTTTGTAATAATATTAAATGGAGAATAACTTTTTACTTTTTATATATGGACACTAGAAAAATTTTAATTACATGTATGGCCCACATTATGTTTCTATTGGGAAGTGCAGCCTTGGACAATAACAGGTCCGTTTGTAAGAAGGACTTGGACAGTCTCAGTAAATGAAGTACCTGGAGGCATGTGAGATGGAAAACAGCAGGATTCTGGCACTTACCAGAATCCTGGTAAGTGTTTTGTACCACATCTTCCCTTTGTTACTAGTTGCCTGAACATTAAAGCATACTAGAAAGGTAAATAGAAATTCTAGTAGGCTGAAAAGAAACATTAAATTACATGACCCTTCTTAGACAAAGAGTTGCTATGAAAGAATCACAACCACAATCACGAGCAGGCACTTGTGGTTCCATAGAAGTGCCTGCCGTGAGCCTAAGACCACAGAGCCCCCAGGTGCGTCCAATGTTTGCCTCAATTACTACAAAGCATGCCTGAACAGACATGGGAGAACATTTGAGCCAGACATTCAGGAGCTACAGAAATCACAAACCCCTGTGATGCCGTTTATAGACGGTGTGGTCTGAGAGATGTCAACTTCATAGAACAGAATGAGGAGATGCATGCCACATGCTGAGTTCTAAAAGAACATTTTGGAAGGACAAGACCAAGAGCAGCAGGAAAGGGCCTTTCTTACCTATTCAGTTCTGTATATATACACCAACAATTGTGGAGTTTCTGGACCATGGGCAAACAGAACATAAAAATAGGTTGACTTTAGCCAACAAAGATCCTGGAGCCAAAGAACCAGCCACGTCTCCCTTTCGGGTACAGTTTATGTTTGGTGCTGGCCGCCTGAGTTCAAGGCACAGGCAATAACTAGACTGTAGAGGGCTTGGCTGCTTGCAGTGGGTGCATTTGAGGCCAAATGCATGATGCATCAAAGAGAAAAGGAGACAAAGATTCATTACAATATGAATCAATTTAAAGTATATTTATTTTTATTTTTTTTTTTTGCTTTTTTTTTTAAATTTATTTATTTATTTTTAATTTTTACTTTACAATTCTGTGTTGGTGGGAATGCAAACTAGTACAGCCACTATGGAGAACAGTGTGGAGATTCCTTAAAAAATTGCAAATAGAACTGCCTTATGACCCAGCAATCCCACTGTTGGGCATACACACAGAGGAAACCAGAATTGAAAGAGACACATGTACCCCAATGTTCATTGCAGCACTGTTTATAATAGCCAGGACATGGAAACAACCTAGATGTCCATCAGTAGATGAATGGATAAGAAAGCTGTGGTACATATACACAATGGAATATTACTCAGCCATTAAAAAGAATACATTTAAAGTATATTTAATGTTCCATTGGTTTCCATAAAAAGAGGACCTAGAATTAGTAATGAATATTGATTTCCAATTATTGGAAGGGAAGAATTCAACAATTAAATGAGAAGTAAATAACTGTCCCACATAGACCTATTCTGAGCAGAAAAAAATAGTACACAGACCAATTACAAATATAAATTCAGAGAAATGTATTTTAAATGTTCAGTATCAGTAGCCAATTCTTAAAAATTTATCAAGGCAATATCCTTCTTGCTTATAAGGAAACAGACAATACAATTTGAAAAAAAATCATACCTACAAGTATTTAAATTGAAACAAAAAATGACGATTAAGTATCTCATCCTCAAAACATTGAAGTTTTATAAATATCTTTTGAAGAAATTCCAAGTGAAGTATCTTTAGTGCTCTTCTACGGGGCTTCCCTGGTGGTTCAGATGGTAAAGCGTCTGCCTGCAATACAGGAGACCTGGGTTCCATCCCTGGGTTGGGAAGATCCCCGGAGAAGGAAATTGCAACCCATTCCAGTACTCTTGCATGGAAAATTCCATGGACTGAGGAGCCTGGTGGGCTACAGTCCATGGGGTCACAAAGAGTCAGACACGACTGAGCGAACACATTCATTCTAACCTTAAATTCTTAGCTTTACATGAAAAGTAGATAAAAACAAACTTCAAATACTAGAGCACACAAGATGTCAATGCTGTAGAACTTGTAAGGAGACCACTAATAAGAAGAAAGGCTATGGGAAATTCATTTGAATTCAGGTTTTGTGTTTTTTGTGTGTTTTTTTTTTTTTTTTTTTTTTTTGTGCCAGCCAGCTTGTCAGCTTGCCACATTTTTTTTCAGAGTTTGTCTGTTCGGGATATTGGCAGGAATGGTCAACAAATTTCATCATGAAGGCTACCCAAGCTCTGTGTTGAGAAGGACTCCTAGGTCATGTCTGAGCTCAGCAGGAAGGAGTACGGCCATTGATGAGTGATGTGAGACTAGAGAGGAAGTGGCTATCCCTGGGCTATGTCTTTGCTTTCCCTCCAAAGGAAAGCACAGCTGTAGAAACACCTTTCCTACCTGCAACTTTGATCAGTGTCAGTTTATTTAGATGAGATCATTTCACAAGCTAGTGATTATAGAATCAGACCACTCCACCCAGAAAAGCAGGGTGTAGGAGATATTAATTCCTGAGCTCACCTTTCTACTCCTCTGACCCTCTTTTCTACAGAAGGCACTTGTACTTGCTCATTATCCCTTTTAAGGACACGTTAACCTCTTTCACCTCCAAAACAAAAAGTTCTTCTCCAACACATGAAAATTTCTTTGTTGTGTATAAACCAGGGGATGGTAGAAATTCTGCAAAAGCAAAAATCGTCTGTACCCTCCCCCACCAACAAAAGTCCCATTTACCACCAATATAATGCTCTCTTCTCAAATTATTCAGACCTAATTTTTTGACTTAATTAATGCCAGCACTGCCCTTTCGCTCACTGCCATCTGCCAGGAGTCATCTCCCAGGCAGAAAGGTCACAGTGCTGAGCGTGACACAGGCACCGGAGACTCGCAGGATCCAGGCTTCCCTCGCCTTGTCACTCACCTCTCCTGCACCAACACCAGCCAGCATCAATTATCACTGTCATTGTCCGACAGTCACATATCATCCATCAGGGGTGGCAAAAGCTCAGCAGCTTCTGAGCTTGCCTTAAGAAAGCATGCAGATGCTTGTACCCACTTGGCGAAACAACTAAAATGTGTAGGAAGGAAGGTACATCTTTTCCAATTAGAGTGCTATCTGTTAATGCAGAGAGTACAGTCATAGATTGAGCCGCATGGAACTGCCGTTTTTCTAAGCCAGTGACAGTCAATTACTAGCAGTTCCAGATGGTTCAGACTAACAGAGTACAGACGACTGTCTGCACCAGTTTGGCAGGTACTTAACTAAGACCTGAACTGAGTTTGTTACCTAAGACATGTAACATTATAACCAAATATCTTATTTCAGAAGCATTTCAGGCTGTTACAATTACCTAATGAAAGGAAATATGCTTCTATGAACTGAATACCTATGTCAGGCTCTGCAATGGGTATCTAGTGATACCCCTGTGCTAGTGAAAGAGACAGATATATGAGGAAGGATCTGTGAGAGGGAAGCCAGGGTTCATAGGGAATACATCAGAGATCCACCCAGACTCCTCTGGAGGGGTCCAGACAGACTCTTGGAGGAGACAGCATCTTGGCTGGGTTTTCAAGGATGTGTCAGGAGAGCCAAACTGAAGTCCAAGAGTCGGTGGACTGAGAGAAGGGGGTGGTGAGGACAGAATCAACTTCTAGGCAGTCCCACTTCCAAAAAAGTTTGGCAAAGAATGTTTCCATTCACAGCATCTCTGGCTTGTTCCTGCTATTCTGATTCATTATAACTGTCTTTTCCAGCATTAACTCAGGCCAGTGGTTGCAATGAATAAAGAGCAACATTAAAATACCACCAGGAAAGATTCATCATTCTCAGCTTCTGACTGGGGAGAGAAAATGTCTTAAAGCTTCATAGGTGTTTCTGTTTAATCTGAGGACCCATGTCATATTAACTAACTAGATAAATACCTGGGGTACTCAATCTTGCTACTAACATTTTAATCCCTCCCAGTCCCATTAAAATTGTGCCTAATATCTGGTGACTACAAATAACATAAAACAGATCTAAAATTCATTTTCAGGGGGGAAAAATGTGCAAGAAGTGAGGTCCACCTCTGCAATAACCTTCTCATTACAGGATTGCCATTTGAGATTGCCCGGCTGGCATTTGATTCCTGCAGTGTGTGGAGTCCCCTCTCTTGCTAATTTAGCTGCAGGTCAGACCTCGCTCTGCTTTAGAACTGCATTAAGGGAATTGTCTTCTCTGGCTGGGAAAGACTGCTGGAATCCAGAGAAGGAAAAACAAAGGGCGCCCTCCTCAGAGAAACTGCCAAACGCTCAGACCTTTCATGTTGAATTACACTTGTCACCCTGGGATCTGTGTTGCTGGCCTCTTCCCCCTCCCATTTGCAGTCGTCAAACCCTCCCCATTCAGAATCCACAGTGAGCATTCAACTGCTTCAACCCAGGGAGAAAATCCAATACTTTTTCTACATCTCATTATTAAAGCAAAAATGGAACAGTAGCTGCCTAATTCAGCTTATGTAAGAAACTCAGTGAATTACATTGCCATGAACTAAAAAAATAAATCCAAATGTTAGCATCTCTGGGACTGAGACAGCAACAAGAAAGGGACCTTGGGCAGAATCATACACCTCTGCACATGGATCCCAGCCTGGCATCGGAGTGATCCTGGCAAGGATCTTCTCTGCCCCTCCTTTTTTTCTCACATGGTTCCTTTTGCAACTTTTTCAGCCTTTGGGACCTTGATCAAGGAGCAGGCAGCTCTATGTCGTCAGCTAAACTGAGCTAAAATACTACAAGCTAAGATGTACATGCACTCCTCCTTCTAAGCTAAAGATCTCCTTTGGGTGAGGAGTGTGGAAGTTGAGGGAATAACGGGCAGAGTGTTATGTCATTCCCCAACTGGGACAGTTACAAAATAATCTTCTGACTAAGGCATAACAAACATACAAAGAAGGGCACAAATCATATGTGCTCAGTGACTACCCTTGTAGAACCTGAACCCAGATTAAAATCAGAACATTATGCCAGAAGCCCCTTCCTGGGATCCCACCTTGCTTCTCCCCATAGCCAGGGTAACCACTCTATTGACTGCTAACACAATTGATTTATTTGACCTCAAATTAGAATACTTTTAAGAGACCCATGCTGAAGCTCTGATACTTTGGCCACCGGATGTGAAAAACTGACTCATTAGAAAAGACCCTGATGTTGGGAAAGATTGAAGCCAGGAGAAGAAAGAAGGGGATGACAGAGGATTAAATGGTTGGATGGCATCATTGACTCAACGGATATGAGTTTGAGCAAGGCCCAGGAGTTGGTGATGGACAGGGAAGCCTGGTGTGCTGCGTTCCATGGGGTCACAAAGAGTTGGACACGACTGAACAATTGAACTGAACAGAATCATGCTGGAACAACAGCATAAACCAGGCTCTCTGTGACCAACCCAGATGTATGTTGTATAAACATCAGTCACATCTGGTCTGTTTCCCAAGGCACTTTACACTGACCCCTGTTCTAACACGTGTCACATTCTGCATAGTTGCCAAGTTTTGCAACAAACTCCCTGCTTCTGGAGGTCAAGGGCAAGTCTGAGTCTTCTCTTTTTTCTCCCAGTATCATTCAATGACTGTCTCATGCTACCTGATGAAGGATCCAACAGCACTTGGGTTTCCAAATTCCTATCCTTCATTAGTAGGTTGGGCAGAGAATATACCATTTTATCTCCATCCTGGCCTGATGATGGGGTCTTCTGGAGGCAGATTTTGCCTGAGGACAGTTTCCTGTCAGCCAAGAGTCTGCCTGGCCCCTTCCTGCAATCAACCTATCATATGACCTGTGCTCTCAGCCTGCCCATTTTTTGTGCATGCCCCACCCACCCTCCCACCTGTATGTGTGTCTGGCAGGAGAGAGGGGAGAAAAAGACCCTCTCCTTGATTATCAGGCTCCTCTCAGCCCTCCAGGCTTCAACCTGCAGTGTCCATCTTTGTAGGACCCACACTGCCCAGTTTTAGCAAGAATCTTGTTAGGTCAATCTAAGAAGAATACCCACCTTCAACACCTAACAGCTCTCAGTGTCTGATCAAATTCCTCATCCACCACCCTTGGTACCTGACCACCCTGGCCAGCCTTCAGCAAGCATCCCGTCCAGTCCATTTAGCCGCAATGCCCCCATACTCCTGATGTTTCCTCTTAGCAATTTTCCATCCATCACCCCCAGCCTTGCTCCTCAGCTATAAATCCCCACTTGTCCGTGCTGTACTTGGAATTGAGTCCAGCTCTAAACTGAGGTCTCTTTTCCCTGATTGCAATAATTCCTGAGTAAAATCTGTTTTATGCTTTAACTACAGTCAGACTCTGGTTTTCTTTGGGAGGGAGAGCACACATGTTTGTGTTTCTTCTTCTTGGTTCTGCTGCCACTGGTCTATGTTAAAACAAAAAGCTTCCTTTCCAGCCCCTACCCTTCCACTCCTCACATCCACCATTCGACCTGCAGGCAAATGAAGCCATTCAAATATTTGCTCATCATGTCACCTATTCCCATCCGACCTTGCAATTCCTGTCATGCCCCACATGTCAGTTTGAAGCATAACGTCATTAATACCTCCAGTGCACTAATGGATGCTTCACACATGAACGCGTTAATGAAATGTGTTATTGTTTTCCCTCACAGGACATTAACAATCTACCTCACGCTGGGTCCCGGAGCCCCTCAGAGTTGCTGAAAACCACTAGCTATCAAATGAACCCTCAGTTCCGCCTCAGTAACTTTAAGTTCAAGTTTATCACTGAAGCGTCACTCATGTGAGAAGAAAATACAAGCCTCTGAGGGCTTTGGGGCCCAGCTTCAATTACCATAAAGAGTAACAGGCAGTGATGGCTGCAGGAAAGGTTGGGGGAGCCAGCGCCCCATGGAAACAAATCCTGTCAAAATGAAATAGGAAAGATCCGGGTGTCGCCGGCATGATTTGTTTCTTGTTCCTCCCCTTTGTCTATGGGCTGATGGTTTGAATAATGAAGACGGTATTGGTTTTCTTCCTGAGCTCGCTGGCACAGGAGGTCTGCTTTTCTGACGCACAGCTGACATATTAAGAGGGATTAAAGTTTCTGTACACAGGCAATGTTTAAATTAGCTTCCTTAAGCCCCAAAGAAATCTTTCCAGCTGATTTGCAAAATGAACCCCAGCACGGCCCGCAGCCACCCTGCACTGGTTGCCTAAACAGCGCCTCGGGTTTCTATTTGGCCAGCTGTTTTGCAAAATCGGAAGAAAAGGAAAGGTAATTCCCTTTCTACGTTGCCTCAGCCAGTATTTCTTCTGTAATTAAAATTGAAAGCTTTCCCCAACAGGTTCTCAGAGGCTCTCCTGGAGAAACAGATTTCTCTTTTCCTGTATAATTAAGCACAAATTGTAAGGTGCGGGGCTTTTGCCATTGCAGAGGGACGGACGGTCAAGAGGTGTTCCATGCAAGGCTGGGGGACAGCTTTTGTGTTTGGTTAGCTGTTAGGAAATGCTAATTGCCTTTTCTCTTGCCATTAGGCACTAATCCCCCGCTGTGCCAGAAATTTTTTGCAGGCTGGGGCCAGAAAGGTGGAGGGAGATGTACAGCACAAATACCACACAGAGAATCACCTGCACTGGGAAACTGCTGCTCGGCCAGGAAGGTGACTGTTTGCCCAGCGTTTGTGCCAACAGCATGCCCCCAGACTTCTTTTCTTCTTGTCCTTGGGAGCAGGCTTAAGAGTAGGTACGAAATCCAGTCTCTGAAGGTCTCAGGTCACTAAGCGTGTACCCTACACTTAAAGCTTCCAACAGCAGTTAAGCATCTAATCAAAAACTCCTGGCTCAGGAACAAAAGTCAAGGCTTAACTCTTTCCTGCAAGGAGATCCTTGTTGCCTGCCTGTCAGAGCTTTGTCCCTGCGTCCCCACATCTGTCCTCCGAAGGGGAGACAGCACAGAGCAAGCTCCCAGAGCCCCCCAGCACAGCCACCTAGAAAGCTCAGGAAGCCAGTGTGTGTTCCTACTCCCTCCCACAAATACAAGGCAAAATGGGCTGGACCCACATCACCTTAACACCTCTGCCTCTGCAGGTCTCATCCCTGAAATGCCCTTGACTTTTAAAGAACCAGAACTGTGAGCACAGATGACAATTCTTCTGTCGTTTTACTTTAGCCCTATGCAAAAAGCCTCCAGGGCGGCCCTAAGACTCTGGTCCGTGGTGTTGACGGACCAGATGGTGTATGGTCACCATCTCCCTCTCAGCATTGACAAAATCTGTGACTTTTTTCTAAACAATTGAGTATGGCGAAGGTGAAGGAGTTTGGCAGATGTTACAAAGGTCTCAAGTCAAAAAGGTATATCAACAAAGGAGATTATCCTGTGGGGCCTTGTCACGTGAGAGCTCATCAAAGAGGAACCAGCCCTTCCACAAGCCAGAAACCCTCCTTGCTGGCTGGCTGAAGTAAGCAGCCACACTGAAGAAGCCTATGGGTATGGGGAGGAATTTCAGGGCCTCCAGGACCTGGGGGGCTTCTAACAACAATCAGCAAAAAGCTGGGGAACCCAGTCTTAGAGCAACCAAGAAATGAACTCTGCCAACAACGTGAATGAACATGAAAGTGCATATCTCCCCAGGCCATTGTCTACAAGACAATGTGGTCCTCCCAACAGGTTTATCAGAACCTGGTGAGACCCCAAGCAGAGGACACAGTACCTGGACTCCTGACCCATAAAATGTGTAGTTTTAAGCCACTAATTTGTTACCTAGAAAATAGATAACCAAAACAAGTTGGATACATTCAGATCCAACATTTTTAAATGACTACTGATTCAGCTATATTACAGCCATGGTTATTCATCATTAATATCTTCAAACCACCAGGCAATTAATATATTCCTTCTATGCACTGCTGCTTGGGGGCATGGTGCATATTTTGAGACCACTGTGTGAGATATTCTATCAGTCATTTCTCTTTTCTTCTCAACCTTGCCTTTTTAGTCCCTGAGACAGCCCATGTTGCAAAGAAAGACTTTAAAGCAAGTGAAAAACTACATTAAACAAAAAGATATGGATCCTATGCTTGACACACATATATTGTAAAGGTATATTCTTTTTCTTTCAAGCTTTCACTTGTACAAATAATGAGAAAATCATATTTTATTCCTGTTTGTCTTAAGCCTACTATGTCTTCGGTTCATAAGCTTCTGGACAACTTTCACTTCAAAGTTCTCAAAAAATAAGTTTTGTAGTTCAGATCATTTTAGAAATCAACTGCCTAGACTGGTGATTCGTTTCTTATATGATATGAAACATGTTTCAATGCCATTCTCCCAAACCATCCCACTAGGTTCGATGCAGGATACAAGATGCTTGGGGCTGGTGCAGTAGGATGACCCAAAGAGATGGTATGGGGAGGGAGGAGGGAGGGGGGGTTCAGGAATGGGAACACGTGTACACCCGTGGCAGATTCATGTGATGTATGGCAAAACCAATACAGTGTTGTAAAGTAAAATAAAATAAAATTTTTTAAAAACTGAAAAAAAAAAAAAAGAAAAGAAATCAACTGCCATATACCAACAGGACTTTTTCCCCATGAAGCTTGACAAGCTAAATATATTTATATAGAAAAGCAGACCAAGAAAGATGAAGATATTTTGAAGACTCTAAATATCAGACACAGTGATAATTTATAGTATATTATACAGTGTGATACTTGTACAAGATTTAAAGAAATAATAAACCAACAGAATAAAAAGAAATGCCCAACACAGGCCCATGCATGTAGTGAAATTTGATATATAGAAGATAGGACATTACAAACCAGAGGGAAACAATGTCCTGCATAGTAAATGGTACCCGATGATAGGTTTCCAGTACAGAGGTGGGGATGACTAAATTCCTAAATGAAGATTTCTTCCATTTCATTTAACTACCAAACAATGAAAAGAGAAGTAAAAAAGGTACAAGCCAATATTTTTAAACTATAACACAGAAAATAGTTATATAAATCATGTTACTTCACGTATTTTGCAACCATTTCATTATTATCCTAAAATAATCTAAGATTCAGTGGAGCTGACTGACCTTTTAAAAAATATATTAATTACTGCCTACGATTCAGCTCTTAACACACATGCTAAATTTGTGATTGAGAAAGGGGATTCATTTTCTTAAAAAACAGTTTTAACATGCCTTTGGCCTAACAAAAGCCGAACATAGGATATATTTCAAAATTGTAGGATTATGAAGATTTGATAGGAGTATGAATGAAACAAGATTGGTCATAAATTGTTAAGTATTGAAGCAAAAAAATGGGCATCTAGGGCTTTATTATGCATGTATTTTTAAACTTTTCCATAACTTTTTTTTTAAAGGAAAGAAAGAGTATTTGATAAAGCATCTCAAGAAAATAAGCTATACAGAACTTGCATGCTATGATTTTAAGAAAATACACATGTATATGTGTGCATATATATAATATGGATATATAGGCATACTAAAATATATGTGTGTAGAAGTTATGCTATATATACACCTATGTATATACATAAGTAACATAACTTTCGGGAGTAGGCAAGTCTGCATTCTTATGCCTTTATGTTACAGGTAAGGATCCTAAACCCTCCTGGGTGGTTATCTTCTGTTTGCCCTTCAGGCCCCCTCTCCACCCTTCTCTGGTGACCTGCAAGGGTGAGACTTACAGGATCCCAGCCCCTCTAACTGGGTCTGAGCTATGAAGAGCATTAGAGAGACATAGGGCTTCCCTGATGTCTCAGCTGCTAAAGAATCCGCCCACAATGCGGGAGACCTGGGTTCAATCCCTGGGTTAGAAAGATCCCCTGGAGAAGGGAAAGGCTACCCACTCCAGTATTCCGGCCTGGAGAATTCAATGGACTGTACAGTCCATGAGATCGCAAAGAGTCGGACATGACTGCGCAACTTTCACTTTCAGAGAGATATATGGGAGGGAGGTGGAATGTAAAGTCACAGCATTTGTTACCCTGACTCTCTCCCCACCAGAGAGCCTCCACATGGGCTATAACCTTCCAATGAAGGTTACCATACCTCTCAAGAAAACCGGTTCTACAAGACTGCTTTCTACTGGGTTCCTGAAATTGATCCCTCTCTTTTCTCCTCTGGACATAGAATTTGCTTCAGCTCAGCTGCCACTATCCCCAGATTCCTGCACAATCCTTTGTATGGGGTTATACTCACACCTTCATAACAGTTTTGTGTGCCATCTGTTTTAAGGACCCTAATTACCATACTCTTCATTAAACAATAGATGGCACATAGTTATGATGAATAGAGATGGGGAGATTTTATTCTCTATATGTGCAAGTATTTCCAATACTGCAGTTATATTTTAGGTGACTCCCAGGCTGAACACGGCATAGGTAGGAGTAAATTTTAAAAGTTGTAGAATTGGGGGTATCGACTAGATGCTTACTGGTCCACAACATAGTTCCCTTTGCTAACACACATGAAGGAACTAGAGAACAGTCCTTTCTCTGAAAAGCCCAAATTGTGAGGGTAATTCAGCTCTTTTAACTTTCCCCATATTCAAACCTAAACTCAGTGCTATAACATTATTAAAGCATAAATATTACACTATAATTACATGAGTACATGTATTTATCTCCTTCAGTAGGCTGTAAGCAATTCAAGGAAAAGAGTCTATCTCATTCAACTTTATATTGTCACCATCTAGCATAGTGTCTGGCACATAACAGACACACAGTAAATGTTAATTGAATGAATAAATGTCTGCTTGAATAAACGAATGCCAGTGGGGCCAGTGTGTTCCATAGCAGGGCTCTAAACAGAGGCTCTTCTCACCTTCTAGTTGCCATCTGGCTTCCAAAAGCAGCAGCAAATCCAAATGTGACCTTCATACCATGGAATAAAGAATCTTTCTCATCTGAATCACTCCCATCTGCCTGGCTACAGTCAATGTAAGGTCTTAAGGCTGAGACACACCTTCATTCGTTAAAAGGGGACGAGGGAGCAGATGGCAAATGAAGGTACTAAAGCTCATTAATTCCTAATGGAGGCTTCCTCCTGGATGTAATTAGAACAAAAAGAAGGAAGAGCCAAAGGAGGAGTGTTTGGGAGATAAAGTAGGCAGCTGGAAGAGGTTTATGAAAGGTATAAACCCTCAGGGAGCTTTCCATTAGTGAGGAAAATAATACCCACACTTCACAATGGCATAGTTTTCCATAACCAGCAAAACACGTCTGCATACGTTATTTCATCAGAGTCTCAGGAAAGGATTATGAGACATCAAGGAGAGTTTTTTTTCCAGTTGCATAGATTTAAAAAGTGGTACTCAGAGAAGTTAGGCCACCTGCCCTGAGTAACATGGCTAGAAAGTGATAGAATAAGGATGGATTTAAAACATTCTGACGCTGAATTTGGTCTCCATCCATTTCATGGCTATAAATGGAAAGAGACCCCCAGACCAGTTCTGAAAAGCAAGTGACACTCCACCCAGTTCAGCTATTGCATACCATGGTCTTTTCTTCCATGCCCATTACCAATTGCTTAAAGACATCCAGTTGCCTTCTATTTATGATTGGCAAGTGAAACACAGGAGTTCTTACAGGCCCACAGTTTTTATTTCTTTATGTCCCCATGGAAGATCAAGCCAAGAAAGAAAGGAATTCTTCCTATTAGACCTAGTTAACTGACTCCATTTATTCCCATTGTTCCCAACACAAAATAAAGGTATTCAAATATACAGTTGCATAGAAATTAAGAATTACATATTGTACTTTGATCTTAAGGAAAGTGTACAGCATAGGTCTGAGACATCAGCATTAAATGCAGAGACTTTATTATCAAGGGTTTGCTAATCATACTCAACATCAGTCTATCCAAAAAAGGATTACATTCCTTGAAAACTGACTCTTTACATTAAAGTAAACTTGCGCCTTGAAGTCTTTTTCTTCCTCTCTCAAAGGCACACAGCTGACAGTTCAAAAGCAAGCGGAAGTGGAAAAGAAAAAGGAAGATGTTCTATTTAACCAGCATCAATTGCTTATAGCTATCCTGTTCTCAATATCCTTTCCCCTCAAGGAAGCTTTCAGCCAACATTTTTATTGGACTGATGCCCAGATAGCTCCATTAATTCATGCAACTACCTTTGTTGGAGCGCTCCAGGCATTATTACTCATGAATCCTACAGAGCACAAATATATCTCTAGAAAAACTGTCATTTGTATTACATATGACCTTAAAGCATCTTCATAAATTATACCTTCAAAGCAAACTAGAGAGCACCGCAATCTTTTGCTATGTTAGTCATCTTAATTTCACCAGACCTACTGTCTTTTATTTACATATACAATGTAATTAAATTGGTTTCAGTGAGCTAGGTCTTTCGGTTTCATCAATATCATAAGGTACTTTCGATGATGTATGATCTTTAAATCTGTAATGGTATCTTTCTACTCTGTGGGTTTCATTGGTTCATACCTGTCCTCTAATTATGCCGTTCTGTGATGTATTCTAGCTATGATGCGGACTTATAGGCTGTGGTTTACTTCTGATACTACATCTAGTATGTAACTGAACAAGAAAAATCGTACTTTGGCTTCATATACATTAGACTGTTTAGCATGAAACCTGTCCATTTTCAAAGATTTTTGGCAACAGAAATATAGTCAATTATTATATTAGTTACCTTATCCTAAAGTGTCAGTAGCCCACCATGGTAATAAGAAAATTCTTTCCCAAAATAAGTACCATTTTATTTCTAACTGATTATAAAATGAGCACTGTTTTTTACCCAAAATTTCCATGAAATCTTTTAATAAATATTCTTATTTCACATTAGGAGTTTAAATGAATAAAGCATTATTCACATAAAGGGAAGAAGTACTTTGACCTACTATACTATTTTCTAAAAGAAACTGGAATCACAGTTCATGTTAATATCCTGAAGATGATCTGGGTACAAAAATTCAGTATTATCTGTGAACACTTTAGCAAAACTTTTTTGTCTGCAGATAGAAAGCAACAATTTCATTCAGCTATTTACATATGGCCCAGATATTAAAAAGGAACTGTTTCCTGCTCTCTGTGAAGGAAAACTATGAACTAATATCACTGGGTTCATTATCAACTGCACACAGTAACAGGTAGCTTGCAACAAAGTAGTGTCAGAAAAAAATGGATGTGGAGCAAGAAAATCTGTCTTAAGGCATGATTGGGGGTAAAAGATTAACTAAGGATAAATATTTGTGTTGCCTGGCAAAGTTCTCCAAGTTCCCAGATGAGGAAAGTTCTTTCACACAGATATGGAGTTTTCCAGGAGAGTTCTAGAACCTTTCAACCTCAGAATATATCTGGCCTGTCCTCTTTTCAAAAGTTAAACTGGTGTGATCTTGGAGAAATGGGAATTGAACCCACATTTAGAGCTCTTCAGAGAACAGGAATTACAGCTTCCTGACTTAACCATGGTGCTTCCATCTAGTTTATTTTATATGGCCACATTTACCACACTTACAATGCAGCCCAAATCCACCTGTTCTGTTTTTCTTAAGCAGCATTCACTCATTTATTCAATAATTATATATTGAGCACCTCTTACATTCCAGGTACAACTTTAGGAGCTGGGATTAAACAAGAAACCAAATTCTTCCTCTTATGGTCGTTATTATTCTAGCAATAAACTATCCAGTTCCAGTAACATCTATATTTCTTGTATGACATTGGGTCAACTACTTTGATCAAAACTAGTTTTGTTAGAATTCCTTTAACAAAAAAAAACTCAGCTACATGAAAACCAACACTAGGTTTATACTCACAATTTGACCACATTTGGGGCTTGTTCTTTTATATTATTTGTCATCCTCATGTTTCCTAGAGGTGTACCCTGAACTAAAGAGCTGTTTTTCCTCATTCTGGAAGGACACCCAGTTCAAACCTATATGCCTCTCTGAAGGAACACAGGTGGAATGTGAAGAGAGAGGGTGCCTAGCCAACTACAGGCCCATTCAACCTTGAGAAAAATGGGATTGTCCTTATACCAAGTTTCCTAGGAAGGATACAAGGAAAGGCTGTACTGTAATTACTACTCCAGCTAAAGTGTAACGACTACTACTACTACCACTGGGCTTTGACCTCACAAACATTAGAACACTTACGCAACTTAAGTACTTAGCAACTCCATGAGGAACAGATGAAGAAACAGGCCAGATAAAGTTAAGTGACTTGTCTACAATTAAGAACTCTGGCAAATGGTGGTGCTGGGATTCAAACTTAGGTCTGTCTGATTTCAGGGGTCCCTCTCTTATGAAAAACCTATGATGTTATTTATCTAATAAAACCACAGAAAGGAATTATCAAACTTTAACCATCGCTATTTCACATCCTATAGAATGACATAAAGTGAAGTGAAGTGAATCGAAGTCGCTCAATCTTGTCTGACTCTTTGCGACCCCATGGACTGCAGCCTATCAGGCTCCTCCATCCATGGGATTTTCCAGGCAAGAGTGGATTGCCATTTCCTTCTCCAGGGGATCTTCCCTACCCAGGAATCGAACCCCGGTCTCCCGCATTGCAGGCAGACGCTTTACCGTCTGAGCCACCAGGGAAGCCCCCAATAACCCAAGATGAAAATACAGAGTTTAAACATCAGTCATGTATTTTCAGTTCCTTCTCTGAATCTTAGCTATGAATCTATGCTTATTTTGAACATTGTTTTGTATGCAATCTCATAAGAAGACCATCTATGTCTGTATCAATTAAAATATAAAAGAAACAAATATTCAGTGCAGATATCTGGTTCACTTACTGTGAACAAAGGAGCTTCCAGTGCTTCCACTTTTGAAGATGGGGAAAGATCAGACAGGAATGAAGTTCACTTTAGTTTGGTCCAGGAAAAACAAAGATTCACAGCTCTGGGAATAAAGAAAGAATCAGACCTTGTCAGGACATTTGGTTCTAATTACTAGTGACAAAATGTTTCTACCAACTACATGAAAGTAGTTGAGTCACTTGAGCTACAGAAGGTCAAAAACAATTATTATGATCAAGATATGATTATTATTGCATACACTTTTGATTCTTGGGAGTGAGTCTTCCTTTTTCTTTTCCTTATTAAAATTAAGATTTTATGGTTTATCAGAGTAAAGTTGATAAGTGAACAAGATAATTTAATATTATTTTGATAATGAAGCATATTCCTTGTAAAACATAAATTTTCTGGAGTCGTAGTCTCTCAATTCCCCTTGTTCTATCCCAACAAATCTTCCTCTGTCTAGTATCTAGCCATAGCTTTGCTCAATAAAGCAAAACAAAACACAAATCATCTAATGCTAGCCATTAGAATGAAGACCTGGCCCAGAGACAAAAAAAATGCCATTTGACATAAAACAATAGGATGTCGTGGTTTAAACTGCTCATCTGGCATGTATCATAAATCCCTGAGTATCATTAGTTAGTTGTCTTTTCAGATAAACTCAATGAAAGCTTATTGACTAATTTTCCATGTGCAAGCACTGTGCTAGATATTAAGAGCAAGGAGGCAAATAGAAGATTTATCATTGAAGAAAGGGATATATGCAAACAATCCTGACATCAAGTGATAATTTCAGGGATAGACAGAAAAATAGCATACTTTTGAAGAATAATGCTAACTTGATATGATCTTTTTTCTGATTATAAACCCTTGCAAACCATAAATTTGTATTTTCCAGGATCTTTGCATTCATGAGCGTAAGGACAGAAATTCAGTATATTCTAAAGTACATGTGTAACCAGATATTGGCTTCAGACACGGGTAGATCAGGCTTTTTAAAGAGGACATAAGAATTTCTTTATCTACTCCTTGGCTCTGGATCTTAGCTTCATTCTTCAAAGATCCTCTAACAGTGGGATTAAAGATAGCCCCAGAAATACTGCACCTGGTTAGTAATCTTGGGAGAAAGAGCTTCTCTTCCTCATAGTTTAAGTCAAAAGTCCTGGAATTCATTCCTAGTAGACTGCTTTATGTTGTATGTCCATCATCATACAAGCCACTGGGGCCAGAGGGATGGGATACACTGACTGGCCAATCTGAGTCATGCGCCTCCTGCCGGAGCTCCTGGAAAATCCAAAGCACATGACTGAGAGCTGTAGGGGGAGGTTCACCTAAGGGAAACCTAAGTGTAGTTATCATATGAAAGGGAAATGTCTCCTGAGCAAGGCAAACACCATGCACCCACTACAAAAGGTACTCAGCAAATATTTGTTAATTGATGTATTGATTAGTAAGCCTGGGATAAGTGAGATGACGATAAATACTATGTGTGAAAGGAAACAGAGCCTAGATAAATTATGAAATGAAGCTACAGAGGTGGGCAGTATCCTGCAAGGCCTTTTGGAAATAAATCAACAAAAATGAGCCGATCTTGACTGTTTTGCACCATTTGAGAATTAACTGAGTCTGTAATCAATAAACAATCCTGAGGGTTTGCTAAGGTGAGTGCTGCCTTCCGTGATATGAAAAACGTGTCATAGGTTTCAGAAGGTGAACATGGCTAACTGTGATTACCACAAAACAAGAAAAATAAATAGAAATCTTAAATGAGTCCTTGAATCACAACAGATACAATTATGAAAACTAGACTATACATTTACCAGACTTTCATGTTATTACTTTAAAAGACTTCCCTAAAAAGCCACAAGGAAAAGATATCTCATATTTGAATCATGAAATGGCAACAAACCTTTACTTCAAAAGAAAATCAATTAGTCCTATAAAAACAGTGTCTATAAAAATGCACATAACTTTGGTAATGCATTATATTTGCAAGGTAGAGGAACCTTTAAAAATGTATCAGTGACTTAAATGACTTTTCATTGTTATACTACTTTAAACAAATCTTACTTAATGCATTAAAAGCTTTGTGCAGTTCTTACTTTATCCAACCAGGAACTAGAAAATGTTTCAAGAGGTCTTCAAGTCCAGCCACCTGCCTCCAAGAAAAGGTACACGTACAGTATCATAGACAATGGCCTCATGTGTCCATGCTGGCATCTCATAATTCATGCCACTTGCCCAGCTCTTTACAACAGCCCATTTTTACATAGAAATGATTCATTTAGTATAATTAGTTTTCACTTATTCATTCAGAAACGATTTTTAGTTCCTATAAACACTGTGCTAGAAAATAACATGCAAAAATGAATGAAATATGTCTCTTGCTCCTAAGGAACTCACAGGCTAAAGACACCAAGGTGAGCCAAAAATTACCATACAGTATGATGAGCACAGTGGAGAAGGAAATGGCAACTCGCTCCAGTATTCTTGCCTGGAGAATCCCAGGGACAGAGGAGCCTGGTGGGCTGCGGTCTATGGGGTCGCACAGTGTCAGACACGACTGAAGCGACTTAGCAGCAGCATGATAGACAGGGAGACATGCAAGGTAAAAGGGGCTACAAGCCCTCTCTGTACCTGGTCACACTATTTAAAAAGTTGGGGGGAAAAATGTTGGCCATTCTGAAAAACATTATCTCCAAAGATTTATATGTTCCTAATTTCTCCATCATTTCCACACTAAGGAATTTCCTAACTGTCCCAAAACTAGAGTGTCTTTTATATGGAAAAACTGCTACAGGGCAATCATTAACAGCATTTACTAATATAATACCCAACCAGAGAAACCACTCTTTGCCATGATAAGTTTTTCAAACTATGAGGAGCAGTAGGGCTGAAATGAATCTAGTCATGAATGAAAACAAAATGATTGAGTGAAAACAGTTTGTTTAAAAGTATACACTTGACATTTCCACTCCAGACATACAGATTAAGAGGCTGTCTATCAAAGTAAATCAATTTGAAAGTTGAGCCTGACTGTCTCCACCCTCAAGAAGTGATTTGCAGGTATTTGTGGCCTTTCGTTTTGGTTTGACTGTTATTTCATGTTTTACTGGTAATTCTTCTTATGGAACACTAAGAACATTTATTTGTTCTTCAGTCAGGTTTATTGAGGTATAATTTACAGTCAGTAAAATGCACCCTTTCTAGCATACAGTTCTATGAGTTTTGACAAATGTATATAGTCATGCAACCACCACCACAGCGAAGATAGAGAATAGTTCCAACATCCTGAAAAATTTTCCCTGCCCCTTGGAAGTCAATCTCTACCCCCTGACAACCATGGTAAATAAATAGAAGCCCCTGTTTCCCAACTTTTAGCTATTCAAGTGCCACCTTTCATAATTGTGCCTCTACCTGCACATCACCCATATCATTATTTATTTAACAATTATATGGTTTGCAGTTTTATTGAGAAATTTATTTTCAAATGGAAATTTATTCTTTACTATTTTAAACGAGAATCCCTTGCCATATATAAAACTATGAACAATATCCAACAATATAAAACTATCTGTATGAGTAGATGTACCTCCCCAGATCCTGAGTTCTTGAGTGTCCCTGGTAGGGGCAGTATACACACCTACACATGCTTTTGGAAACACACCAGTGATGGTAGCTATCCCATGCTCTAAATGCTTTCTCCTTGACTGTATATTCTGTGTATGCTCAAAGAGTCAGATTAGAGCTCAAGTAAAGCATTAAAACCTATTTAAAATTACAAAATTAAAATCTATTTAAAATTTTAAAAACTATTAAAATTGCAACATCTTTCTACCTACATCAGGCCTTGGATGCCTACTGCTTATTTGCCAAACAGGTTACCAAGGCTGGTTTTTATGGAAATACAGACCAGATGGACCTTTTTCCTCATCTCTTTAAAATGGTCCTTTCTAAACAAGACCAAGGCCAGTGTGATTCAGCAACACCTATTTTTGTCACAGTTGACATATGGTATCTCCTTACTCTAGATGAAAAAACGGAATAGAACCTTGGCCCCAAAAACACTTAAAGAATTTATTCACCAATTCTTATCTTTGTGTGAGTATTACCTTATATGTCTGGTGATTGCTATAGGAATCTATGTAGATATCACATTTTTAAAGGGAATACACTACTGAAATTTATTCTAACCCACGGTCACTATGCTCCTTGACAATAGTTGATCTTCATGATATTAACCATCTCTTCTGTTTGAAAGGGACTAAAATGTTTGTTCTGCTTCCTGTTTGATAAAGCCATAAAAAGGATTAATGAGGGAAACCCTCTAGAATACTCCAAGCACTTTCCAAAAAGGCAGCAGTAAAACAGCAGGTGCCTCTTGTGAACACACATTTGTCTTCTTCCTGTAAACTCATCCTGAAGGACATCAGGCTTCCAGCTTATATTTAATTGGCTGATTATGTTGTCACTCTTGAGCTCCTTGCCAAGTTACAGGGAAGAGTTTTCTTGGAAACCGTAGTTCCCCAACTTTCTCCAGCTATGCAGTTTAATTACATCTAGCAAAATGACAACAGAACTCCTAATTAGCCTGGAGATTAATTACTGCTGAATCAGTCCAAACACCACAGCTACCAAATTCAACACAGGTGTTTAGATGAAGGGAAAGAGTTTTCTCAATACCCAACAGAAGGTGGACATGGAAGGTATGCTTTAGGACTCTCTTCCTGTGAGCTTAAACACACAACCTGTGCAAAATACCTTGTGTCTTTAGAGCCAGGATACCCCAAAGTATTCGAAAAAGAACTAGACTCAAAAACATTTCAAATACTGATATCACATATTCTGAACTGTGCATACTTTCTTGCTATACAAATTTATGCAAACTAGAGCTCCCTTTCCCCTTCTCATTTTACTGAGTCTAAAAATCCTACATAATTCATCTATTTCTTCAAAACTATAAATGAGTGATATAGAGAAAATAAAAAGCAAGCAAAAAATCATGCTGTATCTCGTGTTCATCTTGTGACTTCTAAGAGTGTCTATAAGCCTGTAGGGTGGATACCACAATATCAGGGTGATAAATGCATTGTCATATCAAAGTCTTGAAAGCCAACCACCATGCAGTGGAAACTCCTATTTTCAATTGGAGAATTCCTGAAAGAGGAAAAGGCTAGATTAGCTAGGTAGAGAAAGGAAGGAGTTGATGCCACTTACAAATGCTATCCATTTCTTACCTCTCTTTATGTACAAGTCACTTGAGGTATATTTAAATATATATACACCTAGAATCAAACAAACATGAATTAAACCCCCAAGTGATTCTAATATCTGGCCAGAGTTGAGACCAGCTGGTCTGGAGTAACCAAAAAGTTGCCCAGAGGGTGTAATTTTATAAGACTTAGGAAAGTGACAAAACCAGAAAATGGAGAAGTAGACCAGAAAGAATGAAGCTACAAATCAGAATTCCAAAAGCTCAGGGACTTCCCTAGTGGTCCAGTGGCTAAGACTCTGAGCTCCCAATGCAGGAGGCCCAGGTTTGATCCCTGGTCAGGGAACTAGATCCCACATGCCAAAACTAAGACCCTGTGCAGCCAAATAAAAAATTTTTAAGTTAAAAAAAAAAAATCCAGAAACTCATATTCAAAAGAAATTCAAGGCATGTGGAATTAGATGCATGCTTGATTCTTAAACCACGTAAGAAACAAGCAAACTATCCCCTAATTAGAAGTCGATATGATAGTGCTGAAGAAGCACTTTTAATGCATTCAGTTCAGTTCAGTCGCTCAGTCATGTCCGACTCTTTGCGACCCCATGAATCACATCACACCAGGCCTCCCTGTCCATCACCAGCTCCCGGAGTTCACTCAGACTCACAGCCATCAAGTCAGTGATGCCATCCAGCCATCTCATCCTCTGTCATCCCCTTCTCCTCCTGCTCCCAATCCCTCCCAGCATCAGAGTCTTTTCCAATGAGTCAACTCTTCGCATGAGGTGGCCAAAGTACTGGAGTTTTAGCTTTAGCATCATTCCTTCCAAAGAAATCCCAGGGCTGATCTCCTTCAGAATGGACTTGTTGGATCTCCTTGCAGTCCAAGGGACTCTCAGGATGCAAGCCTTTGTTGGTCTGATTTCCTGTTTGCTTCTTTGTGTGTTTGGAGGAGTTGTGGGATTTTGTTGGGAATTAAAAAAAATAAATAAATAATCCTGACATTGACTAAAAAGAAAAACTACTCAAACAACCCAAAGGGAAATCCATAGGAGGGAGGGAGGAAATGAAGTCTGAAAAAGACTTTGTGGAAAGAGTCAAGAAAGAGAAATGTACACAAATGCATAGGCCTGATGCGTGTGCTTCACTTACACCAGGACTGGGCAAAGCTGCTGCAAAGCCATTTGCTTGCACAGGACTGGAGGAGAGAGTACATGGCTGCCAGGAGAGGAATGTTGTCAGAACGACTGCAGAATGAGCTCAGCCATGCTCTCCAGCACTGGGAAGCCCGACCACTGTGCAAGCAGCCGCCCCACCATCTGTACCGGGTAGCTCCTCGGTGCTGGGCCAACCCAAGCTGGGCCAAAAGGCCACCTCCTGGGACAGCTTCTGTGTGTGGACACACACCCACATCCACACGTGGTAGGAAATGGCACTCAGAGAGAGGTGTTCCCGTCATTCTCAGCTTCTGAAGTGGCACTGCTCAGGGTTACATGACTTGAAATCCAAAGATACATGTTCAAGACTCAAGCCTACATCTTACTTCCTGGATGACCTCTGGCAAATCATTTCATTTCTGAGCCATAGTGTCATCATTTTGTAAATGGACATAATATAGAATTTTAGAGTTCATCCAGTCTAACCATTATCATTTCACAGCTGAAGAAATTGAGAACCAGAGAATATAAAGTGAATGCCCACCTTCAGCCAGCTAATGGATGGGTAAGCAGAATTCACACTCAAATTTTCCAGCTTGAGTTACCTTTCTTCCCTAACCATTGGAATCTTCTGCCTCAGTACTTCCCCTGACTTGCAGGACAGTTTTAAGAAAGGAGGTTAGGAGGGTAAGAGCTTCTGGTTTGTGATGGTGAACTGAAACCACATCTCACTCCCAATGCCTCCCCCAAAGCCCACAGAACTTATGGAAAAGATTCTTTAAAGGAGAAAGAGGAATAAACAGATGAGAAGGGAGGAAAGGGCACCAGCAATGAACTCTGAATAAATTCTAGGAGATTGCAAGCACACTGGGATCGAATTGGTGGAGAAAATTTTTTTAAAGTAATAAACCAGTTTCAGTTGGAAAAAAAAGGGTGCCTTCATCAGTGAAAGCATTATTTCCCTCTCCAGGGTATCTTCCCAACTCAGGTATCCTAACTGAGTCTCCGACATTGTAGGCAGATTCTTTACTGTCCAAGCCACCACGGAAGCCCTTAAAAAGAATACATAACTTTAAACCTAATATTAATGCATTAAATATATTTATAAATATGCAATATTAAATATATGTTAATTCATACATATGATAGACTACTACTGTGCAGCATTTGGCATTCATAGAAGTTGGGAAGAACTTCATATACTGACACGGAAAGGTAATAATGTAATGTCACATGAACAAGAGAGGCATCAAAACGATACAAATAACACAAACCTATGAGTGCATGTCATATATTCCTACAGTAAAAATAGAAAATGCCTAAGTGCTTGTCATGTAAATGCCTACCAGATTGTGATAAGCACCATTTTGTACATAAGGAAAATGAGAAACAGAGAGGTTAAGTAATTTGCCCAAGGTCACAAAGCAACAGTTGAGTAAATGAAGGGGCTGGGACACAAATCAAGGTCATGTGGCTCCTGAGGTGATGTACTTCCCAGCAGCTCTCAGCCTGCAGAACTGCAGAGAGAGCTCTAAAAAGAATTCTGGATTGAGTTAGGGAGGTAAGGAGTGAAGACTCCCCATTTTACTTTCACGTTGCCCTATTGTTTAATAGTCTTCAATAAGAATGTGTTTTTCACTTTAAAATTGGCTCTTTTTTGAGGTGCAGTTTTATGAATTATAGCACATGCATGGGTTCATGTAACCACCAGCACAGTCAGGATACAGAACAGTTTCATTACACCCAAAACCTCCCCATGGCTTTCCCCATCTCAAAGCCCTGGCAACCACTGACCTACTCTCCATTACTCTACAGTTGACCCTTGAACAGCAGTTACAGTTTGAACTGCACGGGTTCAACTTATACATGTGGTCCATTTATACATGAATTTTTTTTATAGTAAATACTGTAGCACTACACAAGTTTGCTTGAATCTGCAGATGCAAAACCATGGGTGAGAAGGGCTGACTATATTTGTATTCTGATTTCAACTGGGAGGGGGTGGTTGGCACCCCTATCCCTTGTTGTTCAGGGTTAACTGTAGTTCTGACTCCTTGAGAACATCATGCTGTATGTAGCCTTCTGATGATGGCTTCTTTCATTCTACAGAGTGCCTTTGCAATTGTGCAATTAATTATATGCATCAAAAATATGTTCCTTTATATTACTGAGTAGTATTCTATTACATGAATGCAGCAGTTAAAGCACATTTAGGCTGGTTCTAGTTTGGGGTGATTATGAATACAGCTACGGTAAACATTTGTGTAGAGTTTTTGTATGAACACAACTGTTCGTTCCTCTTGGGCAAACACCTAGGAGTACACTTGCTGAGTCTTATAAGTGTGTATCCTTCATAGAAAACTCCCAAGCCATTTTCTAGAGTTGCTAGACAATTCCCCACTTCATCAATAATGGATTATAGTCCCTATTGCTCTACATTCTCATCAGCATTTGGTACTTTCAATATTTTAATTTTAGCCATTCTGATAGTTGTGCAGTAAGAATATATTAAGTGTGCAGTAAGAATATATTAAACTTTTAAAAAATGGAACAGAATGGAATGGCACAGGTAAGTATAAAACAGATTATCTCCTAAGCTGTTGGTAGGTAGAAACACAAATAAGAACTGTTTGGGGAAATTCCTTTCACCCCTTAACTATTTCTTGAGCACCTAACATATGTCCACTAGACTCTTCATACACATGTTTCAAAGGCTTAGGAATTCTCACGTACTTTATGATTTTATATTGTCATCTCTATCTTCTATTTACTTATAATACCCATAGTCTGTGTCACATAACACTAAAATGTAGATTTAAAAAGCAGTAGAGCTCAAAAAAGATAACATATTAAACTAAATTATTGTTTACATTAATAATTTGTAATTTTGGAAGACACTGTACTCTACAGATACACAAAAGGAAGTTCAGCTATAGAATTTTACCTGTTTCTTCCACCCTGAATCTCTTTGTTTTGTCAAAACAGGTAGAAGAGTTAGTTTATTTCCTACCAAGGCCCTGTGAGTGCTTGACAATGAGAAATTAATTAGAGAAGATATAAGCACCAATTGATTTTCTGTTTGCCAACAGTGGACACTCTGCAAATTATTTATGGAAGCCAGAAAGAAAATAGAAAAAAAGGCAAAGATGTGTGCCTGGTTTGGAAAGCAGCAAGAGGCTGCCCAGGAATTCAATTACAGTAATCCCTGCTGGCTCAGGACTTCTGCAACTTTGCCACATCCTTCTTGCCAAACCTAGGCCACCTGGGCCAAAGGACTGCAAGTGTAATACATTAGCATCTTAAAGACCTCTTTCTCCTGGTTTGTATAGACTGTCAACAGCATCTTCAATGGTAGAGAGAGAATAGATGCAAGAAAGTCAGTTTGGAGTATAAAAATTCATTATTACAAAGAGGCTGAACAACATGGCCCTGGACTGAAGGAAAATTAGGAAAAAAAATTATTCTCAGAAATTACTTTTAGCCAAGGAAAGTATTATATTCAGGGAAAGACTTGCATTTCTCCCCAGGGTAGTCTCATGTTGGTTCCTGACCCCAATTCTCCTATGTGTGCTTAGTCACTCAGTCATGTTCAACTCTTTGGGACTATAGCCCTCCAGGTTTCTCTGTCCATGGGGATTCTCCAGACAAGAATACTAGAGTGGGTTGCCATTCCCTCCTCCAGGGGATCTTCCCAACCCAAGGATTGAAACCAGGTCTCCCACATTGCAGTCCAGAAAGCCCCAAGTTTCCTAAACCAGGTTAAATTTAACTAATTGGCTAGAAATGCTTTTCATAATTCTTTTGTATAGGGTCCTAATCATGGAGACCTAGAATTTTAAGTTGGTTGAATATGTGATTCAAATTTTAGTTCAGATTTCACAGATGGGACCCCAAGCCTTGGAGGAGCAAGAGTTCAGCAGTGTCAGAGCAGAGCCATGACCAGAAGGAAAGTTTTCAGATACCGAGTCTAGAACACAGGTTAAACTTACTTTACATAATTGTTCTGCCTCTTCAAGGAGAGCTATTCCTACGCATTGCTTTTGGATATTACTGTTATCACCTACCAAAAATGGTGTTCATATTGACATTCCTTGCAAGAAAGGAAAAGGGGAAACAGAGGAGGAAAATCTTCAGAAAGAAACTATTGCAAAATAATGAGAATAACTTTTTCATTGAAGCTGGTTTTAAGCATAAATAGCTCATTCTTAATGAGATTCAGTTGATCCTAAATATTGTACAATTTTACCTCATCATAACTGTATTCCAGTCTTCCTGTCATTCAGATCAAGATGCATGATACAGCTTCAAATTAAGTTCAATTTCTCAATTTTTAAGGACTGTGAAATTCAATGACAATACTTTAGCTATCACTATCCAAGAACTACTAGTGTGGACTTGGCCGTCAAAGAGAGCAAGAATAAAAAGGACCCAATAAAATGGATGAGATTTCCGGAAGCAAAGATAAGTAATGGATTTTCCATTTCCAGGGAGTTCATTCCTCAGGTATATAAAAATACATTTAAGTTATGCCTATTCAAATCCTATCTAACTTTTATGTTCTTACCCTTATTTAGGGGCTTCTCATGTGATAAAGAACTTGCCTGCCAATGCAGGAGACAAGAGACTCAGTCCCTGGGTCAAGAAGATCCTCTGGAGGAGGAAGTGGTAAACCACTCCAGTATTCTGGGCTGGAGAATCCCATGGACAGAGCAGCCTGGTGAGCTACAGTCCATCAGGTAGCAAAACGTCAGACGTTGACTGAAGCAACTTAGAAGAGACAGACCCATATTTAAGGTCTAGAGCACCTAATATATCTGATGATGTGATCTGTCCTAGCAGAGTGATTGCCAATGCTGGTTAAATCCTCTTGGTTTATCTATCTCTGCTTAAACTACCTGAATGGATACTTTTATTTCAAGACTTTACAAATAATTATTAAGCCCTAACTATGTGTCAGGTGCTCTTTTTAACAAATAACATGTACTAATTCCTTTAAATCTCAAACAAACCTATGAGATGAGCATTACTGTTATCCTCATTTTACAGCTGAAGAAACTGAGGCAATTGAGTCTAAGATACAGGTGATCAATGTCACAAAGTATAAAAGCTGGGAAATAAGCCCACACTTGAAAAGAAGCAAAACCCATTAATGAACAAATTATGTTGAGTTTGAGAGTTAATTTAAGTGTATGTGAGAATAGATAAGGGTATATAGTAAATTATTAAGAATTAACATTGATGACCATGGTCTAGGTTTATTGTTAACTCTACCTCGCTATATAAGCTATTAGCAACAAGTGATAAGCAGCAGATCTTTATCCTGAACTACACCCATCTCGCTGAGTGTCTCACCAGTTATATTACCTGATGCTGAGTGTCTCTTCTGTTTCCGGTAGCTCCACACCTCACACTCTTCCATAGTGCCCTTGCTTGGATCACCCAGTGCCTTTTCTTCATAACAAGTAAACATACTGCAAAGAGCCTTAACTCCTTTCCTACTATTACACCATTTCATTCCTTAAAGCGGAGAGCTTTCTTGCCTTAACTATAAAAAATTCCTGTCTACAACACAAATGAACATATCTATGAGACAGAAGCAGAGACAGGAGGTGGGTGAGGGAGGAAAGGTTTGGGAGTTTGGAATTAGCAGATGGAAACTTATTTAGAGAATGGATGAACAACAAGGTCCTATTGTTTAGCACAGGGAACTCTACCCAATCTCCTGGGACAAACAATAATGGACGATTTTTTTTAATGAATGTGTGTACATGTATAACTGACTCATTTTGCTGTACAGCAAAAGTTAACACATTATCAACTATACTTCAATAAAATTTAAAAAAATAAAAATTTCCAGTGAATATCTATTGCTCCAGCTGTTGCTGTCTTCACCAGCACTAAATGCATAATTCCTTCCACTGGCATGCCCTCTTTAAATGCCTTCTTAGAACCTGTTAATATCCCCTGGGTTGTATAGGTCTCCCTGACTTTGACAGCACCCAGTTCAAGGACTGCCCATAGACAGTTTCTTAAACCCGAATGTTCATATGAATCAGCTGCTGATATTAAAATACAGATTCTGACTTAGTATCTCTGGGGTAAAGCCTCAGATGCTGCATTTCTAACAAGCTTCCAGGTGATATTTATGTACTGTGGTCTTTGAAACAGCAATTAGCAAGAACCTCATAGACTCGTCACCTCTTCCTTACCAGTTTTTTTTTATCCCACCATTCAGTTCAGTTCAGTTACTCAGTCGTGTCCAACTCTTTGCGACCCCATGGACTGCAGCATCCCAGGCTTCCCTGTGCTTCACCATTTCCTGGACCTTGTTCAAATTCATGTCCATTGAGTCAGTGATACCATCCAACCATCTCATCCTCCGTTGTCCCCTTCTCCTCCCGCCTTCAATCTTTCCCAGCATCAGGGTCTTTTCAAATGAGTCAGTTCTTCACATCAGGAGGCCAAAGTATTGGAGTTTCAGCTACAGCATCAGTCCTTCCAATGAATATTCAGGACTGATTTCCTTTAGGATGGACTGGTTGGATCTTCTTGCAGTCCAAGGTACTCTGAAGACTCTTCTCCAACACCACAGTTCAAAAGCATCAATTCTTCAGTGCTCAGCTTTCTTTACAGTCCAACTCTCACATCCATACATGACTACTGGAAAAACCACAGCTTTGACTAAACGGACCTTTGCAACTATCTAGTCACACAGCCTTTGGCATAAGCCCTCTTAGACCATTAAACCCACCATAGAGCCACCAAGCAGACGACCCACAGACTGAAGAACAATTATACAAGAGAAGTTCTCACGCTGTTAAGAAAGTTCTACGACCCACAACAAATTTCCCAACCAGGGGATCTGGCAAAGGGACTGAGAACTCTCAAGAGAATTTGACTTTGGAGGCCGGTGGGACTTGATTACAGAATTTATACAGAACTGGGGAAACAGTCTCTTGGAGGACACAAACAAAACCTTGTGCACACTGGGACCCAGGAGAAAGAAGTAGCGACCCCACAAGAGACTGGCCCAGACTTGCCTGTGAGTGTCCAGGAGTCTCAGCAGAGGCGTGGGTGGGCGGTGGCCTGCTGCAGGGTTGGGGTACTGAGTGCAGCAGCAAGTGCACGGGATCTTTTGAAGGAGGTCGCTGTTATCTTCATTACCTCCACCATAGTTTGGTCTCAGGTCAAACAGGGAGGGAGCGGGGCCCCGCCCATCAACAGAATCCCACCATTAGTGCCCCAGTACCTTCCTTCCATCTCCCGCCTGAGCTGCAACCCCAGGGTTACACATAACAAATGTCTGAGGTTTTTTTCCTCCTGTTTCTATGGTCACTAAACATGTATGTTTCTCAGTTCTCCCAAGAATATAGTTGACCAAATAATCTAGAGATTTTCTCATTCAGGGCAACTGAAAGAATGAGAAAAACATCACCAGCACTACCCTTAAAATTTTAATTCATAAATAGATAGGCTGCAAAGCTGCCCTCTTCTTAGTTCATATTTATTCTCCTCTAGCAGCTGGAAGTCTAACTTATGAGGAAATGGAAAATAGATGAGAGGAGGGCTTTGCCCAAGAGAGCTTTCATCAGTAAAGTACCAAAGTCATTACTGCACCTGAGAAATTCCTACCCCTTGTTTTAGCCCAGTGTTAATAAAAGAAAGATTCAACAATGGTTTATATTACCTGGCATTGCCTTTAATTTCATCAAGCTCCAGCATGAAGACTTGCCACATTTACACTAAACTTCTTTTTTCTCCGGAAGTTCATTTGTGAAGGCAGCTGCTGGGGCTTTAATCATCTTTTCTTCAATCTTTCATTTCTAACACACTGTGAGTGATAATGGCTCTCCCAGGCCCCCCTGCAAACTAGGCAAATTCTCCTTCATGTCACTCCCAGGTAGTCAGTGGTACAGAAAGCATCTACTAATTAAGAACTGAAAGGCCATTTCAAATGCTCTGGCTATAAAGACTTACCATTTCACATTCACGGTGGGCCCCATGCAAAGGTAAGGTCCTCCGACCTGCTGGACCAGGCAGTATTTCTCCTAACTTAGGCACAGCAGGCAGACTCTTGGCATTTCAGAGGTTCTGCAGAAATCGAGGGTAATGAAATGCTGTTCATGTTTGAGAGCACAAAGCCCTTAGAATAACCTTGTCAGTATTAAGTAGATCACAGGAGTTCAAATCTCAATCACTGAGGCCCCAATGTCTCAAGGAGCACTTAGAAAAACCTCAACAATGTTTTATGCCTCCAGAATCATTCTTTTCACACTGATGCTACTTAAAAAGTTTATTTCCTATGATTTTCTCTAAAAACCTGTAGGCTGCAAGCTGTTGCATGATTTGAAGAGTGTTTAAAACTCCATCTGACTCAGACGGTAAAGGGTCTGTCTACAATGAGGGAGACCTGGGTTCGATCCCTGGGTCAGGAAGATCCCCTGGAGAAGGAAATGGCAATCCACTCCAGTACTATTGCCTGGAAAATCTCATGGACAGAGGAGCCTGGTAGGCTACAGTCCATGGGGTTGCAAAGAGTCGGACACGACTGAACGACTTCACTTTTTCACTTTAAAATTCCATCTAGAAAAGTTACTGTTCAAGATGGCAACACAGGAAGATCCCAAACTGACCTCCTCCCATAGACACACTGAATTGAGAGCCACATATGGACAGGTTTTTCTCTTAAGAAAACCTAAAGTTAGGCTGAGTGGCAAACAAGAAAGAAACCATATGGAAAGAGACATACAGTCTCAATATAAACCCCTCTCCCCGCACAGCGAGCAGCAACTAGAAGAAAACTCAAAACCCAGAATTTCTCCCCAAGAGGATAAGCTTTGAGCCCCACGTTGGACACCTTACCTTTCAGTACCTGCCCCTGAGAGAGGAGCCCCCAAAAGCTCTAACTTTGAAAGCGAACAGGACTCACATCCTGAGACCCACAGGACGATAGCATCCTGAGAGCACGCTTTTAAAGGGTGCCCGTGCTCAGCTCTACCCACTCCAGGACCCAGCTTGGAGGCCGCCAATCAAGCCCTGAATTAACTGAAGGAGACTCACCAGCTGATAAGAGTGTTGTCCTGAGGGGCAGGCATCTAATTAACACCCACCTCTAGGAGCCTGCTGGAACTCTACAGCGAGGGAGGCTGGGGAGAGGGCCGTCTTCACACTCTCCCTTTGCTCTGGAGCACCAGCATCATTCAAAAGGGAGCTTTTACCTGCGTCTGGTGCCCAGATCTCTGTGACTGCCACCAGGGGCAGTGGGTATCTCTTGACTACCTGGCTCTGGAGGCAAACAGAGCTTGCATTCCTGGTCCTATGGGACTGTAATAATCAGTATTACCCAGAAAAGAGCTCATACTCTAATTTTTGCAGCTGCTACCAGAGGACACGTCTGTAACACCAGCCTCTGGCAACCAGTGGGGCTTACACCTGTAGGTCTCACAAGACTGTAACCAAAGAAGAAAGAGTTCTTAAGTAGCTACCACTCCTCAGGGCACAGCAAGAGGTAGCAGACCCAGAAGCCTGTCTCTGGGAAGAAGTGTTTAGTCATTCAGTCATGTCTGACTCTTTGCGACCCCGTGGACCGTAGCCCTCCAGGCTCCTCTGTCCATAGGGATTCTCCAGGCAAGAATACTGGAGTGGGTTGCCATGCCATCCTCCAGGGGATCTTCCCAACAATGGAACCCAGATCTCCTGCATTGCAGGTGGATTCTTTACCATCTGAGCCACCAAGGAAGCCCAGGAATACTGGAATGAGTACCTTATCCCTTCTTCAGGGGATTTTCCCAACCCAGGAATCAAACTAGAGTCTCTGCATTGCAGGTGGATTCTTTACCAGCTGAGCGACCAGTGAAGACCCCTGGGAAGAAGGCTTATTAGCTTATCATCATGGATGTGGCCTGAGGGGCAGGCTTCTAATTAAACACACATCCAGGGGCTGACTGTAACCCTTTGCAGAGATCTTGGAGGACAGGCACTACCTCCAGACTTTCCTGTTGCTGTGCTCCAAGGAGCCAGTGTCTCCTGGAGAGGAGCTTTCCACTTGGCCTCAGCCTTGGCTTTTGCATCCAGTGCCCCCAGGCTTGCAGTTGCTGCCTAGGGGATGCCCTTTGATTGCCTGGTTCTGGTGGACTGGGGGCGAGGTGCTTGCATTCATGGATCCTACAGGATTGTGACAAATCAAAGAGCCGGTTCTTGGAAGGCAGCCAGCCCAGGGAATGTGCGGACAGCAGACTGATGCTGCCCCACCCCAATCCGCCAGTCTCTCTGTGAAGGAGGTTTCTTGGCTTGTCCTGGAGCTCTGGCCTGAGGGGCAGGTGTGAGACCCACCCCCCCACACACACACACGCATCTAGCTGACTCTGGAGTGGCTCTCAAGCAATGCAGGCTGTGGGTACCATCTTGGCAATCTCCTTCTGTCTTGTTACAGCTTGCCAGTATCTCCCAGAGAGAGCTTATACAGTTCTTTGAAGCTCCAATTGTTGTGACTGCCAGATCACCTGGCTAGCAGAGTATACGCTTATGATCCCACAAAAAAAACATGTGTATATTTTCATACTTTAAAAAGCCACTGCCTGAGGGGTCTGGCTTCTAAACAGTCTGAATCTAGATGTGAGATCTTCCCCCTAGAAACACTGACAGGTCTTGCCACATCCTCAATTACTGAGAGTTACTAAAATTATAATAGGCTGCTTGGATAAGCACAAAGGTTTGAGAGACAACAAAGCATTGGAGCAGGGTTGAACAACAAGGTTCATCTCCTACACGAGGCCACTCCTTGAAGGCTGGGAGAAGTGGTTGTTTCATCGACATATAGAAGCCAACACGGAGTGTCAAGCAAAATGAAGAAACAAATGAAAGGACAAGGTAAAATCTTGGGGAGAAAAAAAGACCTTGATGAAATGGAAGTAATAGGAAAAGAGCAACAGGATAAGCATCTCCAAATAAGGGGTGAAGATGACAGGGCCAGCTGACAAGAACCATCTTTTTTGACAATTTCCTTGTCATCCCCATCTGGAATGTGGGTAGTAATATCCTGGGATAGAACTGATCCTGGGACAATGAAAAGCCCTGATCAGACTTCTACTTCTTTGAGATTAGTTTGAGGCATCATCTGGTCTGCTTTCCTGGGAGCTCTCTGGTTTTCACAAAGGAAAGCCAAGTGTATTGTAGAGGGAGTGGAGGGGAATTTTATAATGATAAGAGTCAATCCAACAAAAGGACATAACATATGTAAATATATATGCAGCCAACATAGAAGCACTTAAATATAGAAAGCAAGCATTAACAGATCTAAACAGAGAAACAAACAGCAATATAATGGTTCAGTTCAGTTCAGTGGCTCAGTCGTATCCAACTCTTTGCGACCCCATGAATCCCAGCACGCCAAGCCTCCCTGTCCATCACCAGCTCCCGGAGTTCACTCAGACTCACATCCATCGAGTCAGTGATGCCATCCAGCCATCTCATCCTCTGTCATCCCCTTCTCCTCCTGCCCCCAATCCCTCCCAGTATCAGGGTCTTTTCCAATGAGTCAACCCTTCACATGAGGTGGCCAAAGTACTGGAGTTTCAGCTTTAGCATCATTCCTTCCAAACAAATCCCAGGGCTGATCTCCTTCATAATGGACCTGTTGGATCTCCTTGCAGTCCAAGGGACTCTCAAAGTCTTCTCCAACACCACAGTTCAAAAGCATCAATTCTTCGGCGCTCAGCCTTCACAATCCAACTCTCACATCCATACATGACTACTGGAAAAACCATAGCCTTGACTAGATGGATCTTTGTTGGCATAGTAATGTCTCTGCTTTTTAATATGCTGTGTAGGTTGGTCATAACTTTCCTTCCAAGGAGTAAGCGTCTTTTAATTTCATGGCTGCAGTCACTGTCTGCAGTGATTTTGGAGCCCCCCAAAATAAAGTCAGCCACTGTTTCCACTGTTTCCCCATCTATTTCCCATGAAGTGATGGGACCAGATGCCATGATCTTCGTTTTCTGAATGTTGAGCTTTAAGCCAACTTTTTCGCTCTCCTCTTTCACTTTCATCAAGAGGCTTTTTTAGTTCCTCTTCACTTTCTGCCATAAAGGTGGTGTCATCTGCATATCTGAGGTTATTGATATTTCTCCCGGAAATCTTGATTCCAGCTTGTGTTTCTTCCAGTCCAGCATTATAGGGTATTTTAAAATCACACTTATATCAATAGATAGATGATCCACATGGAAAATCAATAAGGAAACATCAGCCTCAAATGACACATTAGATCAAATGAGATTAACATGCAGAACATTCCATCCAAAAGCAACAGAATACATATCCTTCTCAAGTACACATGAAGCATTTTCTAGGATAGGTAATATTTTAGGTCAAAAAACAAGTCTTAATAAGTTTAAGAGGGCTAAATTCATATCAAATATCTTTTCCAGCACAATGGTATGAAACTAGAAATTAATTACATGAAGAAAGCTGGAAAAATATGTGGAGATTAAACAACATAGTACTAAAAATCAAAAAACAAATAAATAAACAACATAGTACTAAAAAATCAATGGGTCAAAGAAGAAATAAAGAGGAAAATTTGAAAATACCTTCAGACAAACAAAAATGGAAATATACCAAAATTTGGGGGATGTTGCAAAAGCAGTTCTAAGAGGGAATTTCATAGCAATAAATATCTACTTCAAGAAACAAGTCTGAAATAAACAACCAAACTTTACACCTCAAGGAAGCAGAAAAAGAAGAACAAATGAAACTCAAAGTTAGTAGAAGGAAGGAAATAACAAAGGTTACATAGAAATAGAGACCAAAATGACAGTACAGTAGTTCAAACTTAGAGCTGGTTCTTTGAAAAGATAAATGAAATTGACAATTCTTTAGCTAGACTTAACCAAGAAAAAGAGGACTCAAATAATATCAGAAATAAAAAAGGAAATATTACAAACGATACAGCATAAATACAAAGGATCATAAGAAGCTGCTATGAAAAATTATACATCAACAAACTGAACAACCTAGAAGAAATGGATAAATTCACAGAAATATACAACCTACCAAGACAGAATCATGATTAAATAGAAAATGTGAACAGACCAATTACTAGTAAGAATATTGAATCAGTAATCTAGAAGGATGTCAACATCATTAATCATCAATAAATGCAAATTAAAACTACAACAAGATATCACTGCAAATTAGAATGGCTACTATCAACAAGACAGGAAATAGCAAACATTGGTGAAGATGTGGAGGAAAGGTAACCTTGTGATTGTTGATGGTGCAATAAATTGGTGCAATCACAATGAAAAACAGTTGAGAGGTTCCTCAGAAAATTAAAAATATAACTACCATAGGACCTAGTAGTTCCACTTCTGAGTATTTGTCTAAATAAAACACTAACTCAAAAATATATTTTCACCTCCATATTCATTGCAGCATTATTTAACAATAGCCAAGACATGGAAACAACTGAAGTGTCTATCAATGGATGAATGAATAAAGAAGTTTTTGGGTGTGTTCACTTATATGCTGGGAATGCAACACTGTGACAGAAATAACTGAGCAATACACTCCATACCTTGACCCCTGCATAAGACCTATAGAGTCCTTCACCCCAGGTGGCTGAATCCATGGAATATGATTGGAATTCATTTATAATCTACCTAAAACAATCTAGAAGTTTTTTGTTTTTTTTTTTTTTACGTATACAGCAAAGGGTAATGCCTAACTACTTTAATTCTACCACATGAACATGCAGAGTGGTACAGAAATTTACCGTATGACCATTTCCACTTTGTGCCAGTATATAAACTCTTCATCTCTTCATTGATAGCTCATCATGAGATTACATGATCACTTAATACATCAGTTCTTCAAAGGGGGCAATTTCAATTACATGGAAGCCTCCCAACATTGTCATTAACAAGGAAACATAGTAGGCGGCAAAATCCCAGACTAGATGTTCACACAGAAGAACTAATGATTACCTCCAAAGTCCACATTTCCTTAATTATAGCATCACGTTCAGTAAAATTAAAGCTTTGTCAGCCATCTCTGTGTTTATGGGGGAAAGGAATTTGTATCATTCAAAATTGACATGTTGTACAAGGGAAGGTTACCATCAAAGCGGAATGAAATAGACTTCACTGCAGTCTTCCTTTTTAGAACAACACATTCTCCCAAAAGAGAGAAAATAAATAGAAGGGTAAATCATCTCTGTTGTTACATTATTTCTAAATTTTGCACTCTTGTGACACCCAAAAAAGAATGCACTCCACAGAGTGTATACTCAAACATGAAGCAGCTTGATTGCTAGTCCTGACAACTGCATAAATTAATGACAACTCTCCATCAAGAAAAGATCTAATTTGATGATGTTTCAAAACAATGTCTAAGTTCTTTGCAGTACCCAGATAAGATGTAACAAATAATTTCAGTTAGTGCTTCTTGGGCTAGATGTGACAAGCTATGACCTAAATGAAAGAAATAGTCTTGTTTTCTGTGATTATTTTTCCTCTGAAGGATAAAATAAATCTAAATCTAGATCTTTTACAAGATACACTATCAAGCTGGACTCAATATTGCCCTATAAAACGAGAAGGATGATTCATGGGGTTGGAAAGTAGTGAAGAGGTGGAAATGCTCAGACACTCTGTAGTGGCTGACTCTTTGTGACCCCATGGGCTATAGCCCACCAGGCTCCTCTATTCGTGGAATTTCCCAGGCAAAGAATACTGGAGTGGGTTTCCATTTCCTTCTCCAGGGAGAAGTGAATGAGAAAGAGAAAGGAAGTACATCCTACTGACAATGATGGGAGAGAAGAAATTATCCAGTCTCTCCACGTTAGTACCAGGTGACCCGGTCACTCAGCTGAACTATATTTCCTTTCCAGGTTTGTGAAGGGAGTGAGGAAGGAGAGAAATATTTGTCAGGGAAAGGATTCTAGCTAACATAGTCTTAGATAGTACAGTTCAACAGAAAATGAAATCAGCCTGAATCTGAGGAGTCTTGATTCCTATCCCAGCTTTACTACTGATTTTCTCCGTGGCTTTGGAAATGCCCCAGTGCCTCCAGTTCTCCATTTTATCACCTGTAAAAGGGATCATCTCTAAACTATTGCTCTCCAGAAAATGTACATAGTAGCACAAATGAGTTATAGAAAATGCTATGCAAAGAATATTATTCGAGCTAAGTGATGCTCACCAAGAGAAAACTGTGTCCACATCTCTATTTGCATTTATGATTTGATCATATATTTTTAATAATAAGGTCATAAGTTAAACTGGCCAAGAGGCAAATGAGTCACTCTAAATGTTCCTAATAAATTTGTATCAGAATCAGTTTTTCAGGAGGGAAAAATCAAACAAGTTTTTCAATCCATCTCTATTTCTCTTTCTAGAGTCCCACACTTTCCACCATCTTCCTAGTTACAAGCCACTGTCACACCTCAAGTGTGAACCAGACAGTATGTTTCATGCTAGTTTCTCTGCCCTCTTCGTAACAGCCCTTGACAAAATATCTTTGGAGGGGAGACCTCATTCCCCACCTCCACATAATCTTAGAATGTGCTTCTTATGTCTGACTTTCCCCTCTCCCCAGATTATTTCCCAGCTTCTTGAGCAGAATCCTCTTTCAGCCTTCCTCGGGATGTCACCCGCCCTCCCTCAGCACACACCAAACTATCCCCTTTGCTGCTCACCCCCAGAATGACAGAGTCCAGCCCATGTCCTCCGTACAGAACTGTCTTTGGAGTCCACTGGTATTGATGGAGGCTTCTGCAGACATTCCATGGGGTTGCAAAGAGTCAGACACGACTGAGCAACTTCACTTTCACTTTTCTGCAGACTTAGTCTCGAAGAAAGAGTGTATTCTTTGTGGGTAGCTCAGCTCATCTCTCTACAGCAGCGTTGCTGGGTTGGGGGCAGTGAGTCCTCTAACTGCAAATACAGCTGTTCGTTATGAGTCATCATGTTCTGGAGGTCACCTGGGCCTGTGGATCTGAAGCCTGACCTCTCTACCTACACCCAACCTAGGAAGCAGTTCTTAAGACTGCTTTTACAAGGCCAACTCTAACCCAGCGGCCAGAGTATTCCCCTGGCCACATAATCCTGACAGCGCTCTTGCTGCTTTCCAGGGTCACTTTCACCTACAGAAACTCATATTAACTCCTGGAGACAACACAGATGTGGACTAGTACACAGTTCACTCCAGCTCTCCTATCACCAAGTTTCTGCCTCTGTGGTGGGGAAAGGAGGTTCAGTGCTTCCACCAATGAATCATGTGTGTTTCATAAGGAAGCAGATGACTCAAGTTACATGAATATATAAATTAATCCCCCCCAAAGACCTAAAATGGAAAGAAAAAAAAAATCTATGAATTCTCACAAGTGTACCTGGTTAATGGAGAGTCCCAGTGGGGTCAGCAAGGATGGGAATGGGAATCTCAGGACCCCACCTCCACATAATCTTTACGCCCTGCCTGCCTGAGCTCAGAAAAGACTCTTTCTTGCTAATCTTTCATCTTCCCCATCACCAAAATGATGAGTCAGATTCTCTGTCCCTAAGTTCCCTGCCAAGCCAGACACTCAAGGATCTCTATCATACACTTTTCTTCCATAAACAGCGAAAGCAACTGCTTCATTTTACCTTAGCAGCTCACTTTTTGGTAGTCAGATTTCCAATGGTAGCCCAGAATTATTTCTATATACACTAACTTGGAAAGCAAAGAAAACACTTACTTTTTTTCCTCATTATAAAAAATTGCACAATAAAATAATATGGAAATGTAACTTAGAAAGAGATAGTAACACATTATCTTACTTCTCTTGTGAAAATAAGTTGGTTACAGTTTCTTTCACAGTTTTATAAGACAAACACACATTATTCTTACTATTAATATTTTAATAAAAACAGATTTACATTAAATAGACTTATTATCAAATTGTCTTTGTGTTTAGAAGTCCTTTCTTGTCAGCAAGTATAAATCTCTCTCTTTCTTTCTTATCAACTGCATTAGATTCCTCTGTGGGTCTGTACCATAATATGGGCATCCTTTTAATAAAATTTTTTGTCTGATTTCCTAATCACAAATTTTCTAAACACATAGTATCTTTATACATGTAAATGACTATTATAGAATAATTAAACCAAGACTGGAGCTTACCAACTTATTTTAGGTTGTATTTTGGTTTATTCATAAACCAACATGTCAGCATCCATCATTTAGTCAAATATGGCACAACACACTGTCCTGGAAGGCAAATAAGAGGTACCCAGAATGTAAGTTATTATATATGATAAAATTTAATTAGCCATTTGCCTCAAAATGATTATATCTCTTTTAAAATGTCTGCCTCCTTTGTTTGCTATAAATATTCATTTAGATACATAAAATATACTAAGCAGCATTTTGTCTGCATCCCATCAAGCAAATCCACTGAGGCGTGAGGGCTATATAAGCAGTGGAGCAGAAGACCGTGCTATTACATGGATAAATGCTCTGGAGTTACTGAAGCAAGACAAAAACAATCACAGGAACATGGATTTGGAATATGCTGAAGCAACCATGTTTGGGGGGATGGGGGAAAAAAAGGAGAGTTGCTCATAAATAAGAAAATACAGATGTCATGATATTCCATAAAATTGAGTCTGTTTAGTCTGATTCAGACAGATTGTTACTGTTATGCTATCTGCCTATCAGATATTTTAAGTTCATCAAGAAGCCATGGTCAGTTAACAGACCTACATAATGGAATGTTTTATAAGATGATTTTCTTTTAATCACCCAGAGGTCTAATAGGGTGGTTGGCCTGCTTCCCTAATAAAATTTAAATAGCTTTGCCTCAGGTCAAAGTGAAGTCGGCCATCCTACAAGGAGTTCATCTGTGACATCCATAATAGCTGCCCAGTCTCAAGGGACCATTTGAGGTTGCTGCTTCTGTCGGAAAATAAATAGTCACACACACACACACACACACACACACACACACTGCAAGCAGCAGTTTCCTAGCCAAAATGAATTTCAATCCATAGTCTATGTCTTTGTTTTCAAGGGCTGAGTAAGCAGACTAACCTCATTCTATATCTTCCTGGCCCAGCACACTTCATGACTTCCTCCTCACCTACTGCAGAGTTCCGAGATTCCCTGTGGAAGGTACCACAGCCAGAGGCCAGCAGTACAGCACCTCTCTGCAGGCCCCATGCTCATCCCTTGGGCTATAGCCTTGACTCTCTAGTGGTTCTGTGGCCTCACCCCGCACTTTCTGCCCCCTTGCTTCATCCATGCCTCTATTGTACTTTCTGCTTGACTTTTAGTGGTGTCTTCAGCGTTGGGCCCATTCTCTAATGCTGAGCCCAGATCCCAGGGCCTAAGGCCCTTAAATGGGAGGAGATTGAACCTACACAGTTGATAAGCCTTTAACTGGTAATTACACATGGCACACATGTGCAAGGACGCACACACACATACACAGGTTAAAAAATGTGTCTAACCATGTATGGGTAAGCCTGCCCAGTTGCTTTTACAAGTGAAGCTCAAAAGTCTTCCCAGGACTTGATTTCTCTCCCTACATATCTTTAGGTCCATTTTCTCTCTGTGGGCAACCTTACTGTGCATGAATGGTAGTAAGGGGAGATGACCATGGCAGCTCTAGTCCTCCAAGATCAAGCCCAGGGAAAAAACATCTCTGCCTCGTCCTTGAATTCTCAGGCGTACATTTGATTGTATTTTACTGGCTTTCAGTCTGTCTCATGACATTCCCTGAACCAAATGTTTTCTGGCCAGAAAATCGTAAACACTGATGCCTTCCAAATGCACCTGAAGCACAGGTTAAGGACTGGAGAGAACCTCCAGAGATTCTGAAGATTTACTGCTGGAAGAAGAGAGAATGAATGTTGGGGTGAATGATCAAGTACCTGGACGTTAAGATAACCAAACCAATTGCTTCATATTTTTGTGCCAATTATATAAATTAAGAAGCAGTTCAATCAAGAGTTTCAAACAATTCACAGGTTCAGATACTAAGACACCTTAGCAATCACGTAGCTCCTGGCTGTTTAAAATGTGCTTTCTGGACCAGCAACAAGAGCATCACCAGTTTTAGAGTTGCAGCATCTCAGACCCCCTGGCCCTGCTGAATCAGAATCTGCAGTTTAACAAGATCTGCAGTATATACAGTAAGGTTGAAAATGAATAATCCAAATTTAACTCTCAGTTTACAGATAGGGAACCTGGGATGAAGCAGATGATGATCCTTACCCAAAGTCATACATCCAGTAAGTGGGGTATTAGAATCCAGATCTCTTGTCATATGTGGGAGGCTTTACTCCAAATCGACACTGCTTTGCACTGTCAATTTTTCAACCAATCACAATTATATTTTTAATGATGTATTTGTTATTAAAACATACAAATCAGGAAAGAAGTCAGCATAGCATAATGGTTCAGGAGTACAACTCTGAAATCAAAGAGGTCTGGATTCAAATCTCAGCTCCAGCATTTATTACCTCAGAAATTTGGGAAAGTTATCTGACAGCTGTAAAATGTGGCTTTTCAACTACCTACCTTACAGAATTATTGTAGGAATTGAAAAAGGCATATATATATATATATATACACACATACATATATATGTTAAAAACTTAATCAGTATGTTGAGCATGTGGAGCTTAAAAATATTATTTTTATCATTTTTCATAGAATAACATTTTCCACCCATTTATTCTTTTCATCTCTGTCTTCACAGGTATCAGCAATACAAACATGGATAAAAATGAGTGCCTGCCATCAAGAAGACTACATTCTATCAGAGGAGGTAGAGTAGCAACAACTAGGTTGTGACAAATGTTAAACCATCAGCATGCACAAAGTGCCACCAAACCACAGAGAAGAAGCAATTAATTTTGCCTAGCAAAGGAGAACAGGCTCCTCAGAAAAAAATCATAGAGCTTGCACCTGAAGGGGGCCTGAAAGTGCATCAAGGTATTCAATTGCAGTGAGTTTTTGAGGAATTAACATATATGTGGTGTTGAGGGTTGAGGGCATTAAAAAATTAATAAGATAACATCCCCAACAGCATCATAAGATCATCAAGTGCAGAGCTATAAGTGACTGCTGAAGGACGCTGTGAGGCTCAGCCAATTATCTTCCCACACCCTTGCCATTATATGGGGCCATGAAATTGGTTGTAACAAAGAAGGGGTAGACATAATGTGTATCTGATCCAGAGCAGAGCATGGGAGAGAGGGCCCAAGAACACACATTCCATCCGGTGCAGTTACAAGATGGTAGAGCTTTGTTCATTGGAAGGACTGATGCTGAAGCTGAAGCGCCAGTACTTTGGCCACCTGTTGCTAAGAGCCAGCTCACTGGAAAAGAAAACCCTGATGCTGGAAAAGATTGAAGACAAAAGGAAAAGAGGGTGGCAGAGGACGAGATGGTTGGATGGCATCACTGAGTCAACGGACATGAGTTTGAGCAAACTCCGGGAGACAGAGGACAGGAAAGCCTGGCGTGCTGCAGTCCATGGGGGTCACAAAGAATCGGACACAACTTAGCTACTAAACAACAGCAAGAACTTTGTGATGGCTTCACAACAGAGTTTCCCGCTGCCCGAGTTAGTCATGCTGTGTGGGCTAGAAATACACTTTGGTGGAGTAAATCGCTCTGACTTGGGGGTTGCTTATTATCATAGCATAACCCAGAACACCTGACTCACGTGGGGTGATAATATTCATGAAGGGTGACTCCAAGGAAACTATGACTTCAGAAGGGGTAGAGGGAGGGAATTGGCTTCAAATCAAGTGTGTTTTGGGGGGTAGGGGGCTGCCGGAGGAAGTTTCTTACTGCTGCTGCTGCTGTGTCGCTTCAGTCGTGTCCGACTCTGTGCAACCCCATAGATGGCAGCCCACCAGGCTCCCCTGTCCCTGGGATTCTCCAGGCAAGAACACTGGAGTGGGTTGCCGTTTCCTTCTCCAATGCATGAAAGTGAAAAGTGAAAGTGAAGTCGCTCAGTCATGTCCGACTCTTCGCGACCCCATGGTCTGCAGCCTACCAGGCTCCTCCATCATGGGATTTCCAGGCAAGAGTACTGGAGTGGGGTGCCATAATGTGTTACTAAGCAAAACCTGCTAATCATATTTCCCTGCTGAAATAACAGTATTTTTCAGAATTTCATCTTGAAATCCTCCTAAGGATGCACCCTCTCTCACGGCTAGTGAAACCACCATACGTCACCGGGTCATAGTGCATGTCAGCGTTACAAAAACAGTTATGAATCGCTTTAAGCAAAGCAAATCCAGCTGTCCATCTTTCCATGCTACTTCAAAGCCGCCCTACCATCTAAAGTCAAACTTCTCTGGATTAAATAGGCTACAAGGCTGAAACCCAGCAAGTGTCTCTTTTAACCTCTAGCAAATTTTCACAGCCCAGTGGCAAACTCCTCCCAAACAACATTTCTAATGGGAGGCTGACAGACTTCTAACTAAAGCAGTTCCAATGTGCCACTATAATAACCTACTTCTTTTGATTGCATTTATTTTTAATGATTATTTTCCCTGCGTGCCAATCCAACCTGTGCTTCCAGCCCAGAAAGATGGGGGAGGGGAGGAAGCCAGGAAGAGAACGTTGTCTTGGGCTGCACTGCCACCTAGAGGTACCGCGGCAGAACTGACGCATTGCTCTTCAAAGAGCAGTAGGCGCTGTTGAAACAAACAGGAACCTTTCTCCCTCTGCGTAGGGTTGGGTAAAATAACTGAACTGAGCCCCTCAGTTTCGCTTAAACAAAATATAATAAAACAATCATAAAATATATAATAATTTTTCACTTAACACACCCAAAGTGGTCCTAGAGAGGGAGATCCTTTAAGAAATGGTTCTGAGGAGCTCTTAGAAAAGAACAGTTTTCATTATTACAATAGTTAGATTTGATTTGTAGCTTGAACTGCATAGATGGAAAAATCATTTGGAAATGGATTGTTACAAAAGTCTGAATAGGTCTGTCTGGTCAGAACTACACTTCGATTGCAAAACTGAAATTTATTCAAAAGTTATTCAGGCTCAGATCAGAAGCCAAGGAGTATCATGGAGATAGAAAAAAGGACAAGGCTGATGATGTCTTGATTACTGAAGTTCTGCAAGTGACAAAATTTGACAGGTTCATTCCTAATTGTCATTATTTCAAGGGCAAAGTCAAAAGTTTGTTGTTGACAAGGTCTTTGATGTTCTCCTTAGGCAATGTCAGCTTGTACACAAACACAAGCTATTTTAAATAAACCTGAAGAACTTGTATTTCAGGAGGATGTTATTTCCAAACGATTAGTACAATGAACACACAAGTTCAGGGAAAAGATAATTTGGGCGTGCTTTGGGAGAGGTAATGATTTAGTCCACATTACTAATGGCACTTGCGATGAAAGAGGGGCAAAAACCTGAGATGAATCATTCAAGGGCTTGGGGATTTTCAGCTGCAATCCATCTGTGACATTTTAAGCCAGGAATGATGGGCTGTTCTTTGAATTTAATGAGCACATGTACATTCAGGAACACATCCCAGGACCACAGTGTGGTTCCCTTCGTTTGCATCACTTCTCTGCGATCAAAAAACTTGGGGTTTTGAAGTTGAAAAGACAAGAAAGCAAAGAAACTAAAAAGGGGAGAAAAAAGTTATTTTGCAATGCAAAAAGCCTATTACCCTTACTAGTACAAAATTCAAAATTAGGCAAATTATCAGTTCCACTCACTGGAAGAGGGTTATTTTGGGAAAGTCAAAACAGCACAGTTAAAATAACTGTTTACATTTTTGAGTACTTACAATGGTCCTGCTGCTGTCTTAGGGCTTTACTCATTTAGTCCTCAAACCGCCAGGTAGGGTGGATACTATCACATCCCCATTCTACAAATGAGGACAGTGAAATCCAGAGAGGTAAAATAAAGATCAAAACTCAGCAGTTATTCTGACTCCAGAGTATCCATTCTTGAAAGCCATGCTATTAAGCTATCTCATTAAAGAACATTTTCTATAGGACAAGAAACTACTGCTTTTTCCTGTGGGATTTTTCAACACGGTGCCTCTTGATGACTTGATGAAAGTCATTGCCTTCCTGGACCATTCCCGCTGCCACTCTGTAGGTTTCCTTTCCTGCTCAATGCCCATTCAGGTCAGATCACCTCACTAATAGAAGAGGCCATAACCCTATTAGTGTTCAGGACCTGGTGGCTTTCCCTCTTGGACCCTTCTCTGGTTGGAGCTGAGCCAGCCCATTCTTCAGTCACCCCATGAGGAATTTCCTTTTCCCGCCCAGAGTCCACATGTGCCCTCCCCTCCCAGACCTTGGGTGAAGGTGACTTTTCTGAAGTCAATCTGAGGTAGGTGTTCAATAAACAGTTGAATAGGATTGATGGAGGTATTTCCGAAGCTTAATCAAGCTGGAGGCGTTTTTCAATATTGATGGGGTTCCTGGCAGCTCTTCTAACCTCACCCAAGATCCCTGATGGCTAAAGATAGAAAGTGGTCGATGGTCTACAGACATTCCTTGCTTTCCCTAAGATGCCCTCTGAAAAAAACTGAAACACTGAAAAGCCTCAATAATAAGGATTTTTACTGGTTCAGGGGAAAAAAAATCAGCCAAGAGAAATAAAACTCGCCTGCAAATGTCATTAAACTGAACACTTCTTTGTTATAGATCCTTTCCAGTGAGCATGAAAGGAAGGTCATTTAATTGTAACCCCCAGAAACTGCCTCTGTTAATGTAACATGTTCAATTGGTTTAATTATTCAGTCTTATGCTATCAGAATGTGATAAAACCTAAATTATCCATGCAGTTGGGGAAAAGGAAAAGTAGAGGGAAATGAAATTCCCAGGCACGTCTCTAATATTAATTCCACTGAACCATAGCTTGTTTCTCAGGTTCAGAAGTATTGAATGAATGAATGAACAAATGAACCAACAAATCAACCTTTGAAGAAACAAGTGAATGAAGAAACCAAGATGGCCCGGGCTAATCACAGGTGAAACATCACCACAGAGAGCTCTACATCTACACAATGGACAACCACATAGACCATTCCTTCCCTGTGCCTCGGCAGGGTCTGTGGCCAGGAGATGCGTGTTGTCTAGTGACCTGGCTGGCCTGGCCAGGAGTCAGCTGGCTCCAGAAGGCTGAGTCCCGCAGAGCCAGAGAACATGTATGACATCGTGTCCAAGAGAAAGAGCACCAGAGATGGAAGCCAGAGGAGCCTGTCTGAAATGGGTTTTCAGGACAAAGGAGGCTGGTGGTGGGTACTGGGAGTCAGGAGAGAGCCAAGGTGAGGATCCAAGAGGCCAGTGAGTCAAAGGAGATTGGTCCAAGTACATTAGACTAGATGAGTGGGATCGCTGTTAGTGCCAGCACTGAAACCATAAGAATTTTATTTGTTTGGCTGGCCCTTCTATTTGCTTTGTGTTTATTTTTTCTAAATAGGAAATACATGTACATTAAGCAAATCTCCAAAAAGATTCCAAAGGGTATACTAAGTGGTAATCTCATTCTCACCCTTGGCTTCCAGCTCCCCAATTCTCCTCCCCTGAATTTCTTCTGGGTCCTTCCATAGGTAGCCTGTACATATATACACATAAACGTATTTACGTCCTATGTATCACAAATCATATCATATTATACTTATCAGTTCTTTATCTTTCTTTTACCAATACATCTTAGAAATGGTTCCATAAGTATATGGAGAGCTAGTTCATCTTGATGGCTGAGTAATATTCCTTTGCACAGACCCACCAAAATTAATCCTCTTAAAATGTCTATTTAGCTCCTTTGTAAACTTTGCTATAACAGATAATGCTGCAGTGATGGACATGTTGGGTGCATGTAAATATATCTGTAAAAGTGAAAACAGGTTAATAAAGTTCATCTTAAATTTTGATAGGTATTGCCAAATTATTCTCCAAAGAGGTGATACCAATTAATATTCCAAACCATACTCTAGTATCCAAGACATCTGGGTTTGGAGTCTGATGTTGATGGAACAGGGTTTGATGGAACACCTACTACATGCAGACACACTTGTCCCTCACAACAAGCAGAAACTTGCTCTTCCACAGTGCTATTGTTTATCAGAGAAAAGTTGGTTAAATGGTTTTTCTAAAGCTACATGACAAACCTAGGTGTGTCAATCTGCTACTCACAAGCTGTGTGACCTTGGGTAAATGATAACTCACCCAAGAGAGGTCTCAGGTTTCCCAAAGAATTTGTCAAAAAGCTGGAGTCATTATCTTCTAGTCTTCCAGTTCTCAGTCTGCAGTACTTTGTAATATGGCAAAAATTCAGATGTCCCATAGGGAAAAGAAAAGCAAAGGTCCTGGCTCATGAACATGCATTAACATAACTGGCTCAAAAACCAGAGTCACTATGGGTCTCCTCCTCTCCTATGACCAGCTCAACTCTTCATATGAAACAAGAGTTAGGGAAATGGTCACAGCTTAACTCAAGCCAACCCAGTAGGAATTTACCATGTACAAGAGGAGCTGGGAAGGGGTGACGCTGGAGCCATGTGGGTCCTCAGAAGCTGGTGGCCTCTGCACCACATTTCCCCCTTGAATCCCAGCCAGAAGTATTTTCAGACAGAATTTTCTTACCCTCTACTCTCCGATTTCTTCATTTTGGTGAAGAACCTCGAAACAATTCCAAACAACTCTAAATACTACTGTTGTTCTTTCAGTGGTTGAAAATTCTGGCCTCAGTTCTCGTTGAGGCTGATCTCAATGACCGCCTGATTCCAAAGACTCACTAACATCTCCCCTCCCCACAGTGTTTCTTGCCATCACTTCCTGCATAGAAAGTGTAACACACAGATGTCACCATGGATGTCACCTGTCCTCAACTGCTGTTCTGAAAAGTGGATAAACCAGTGAATGGGATGGGGCCATCACTAAGGTTCCTAACAATACTGCTGGACTCTGAGTGCCTGAAAGTAAAAAAAAAAAAAAAAAAAAAAACCTGTTCTCTGCATCTCTTTGGTCCTCTCTTCCCCACCATGCACACTTCTCAAAGCTTCTAGCCCTAGCAGGAATTCTGGAAATGTCTGAGGACTGTGTTTGTTTCCAAGGGTAACCGGAACAAATGACCACAAACTATGTGATTTAAAACAACACATATGAATGCTGGAGAGGGTGTGGAGAAAAGGGAACATTCTTACACTGTTCGTGGGAATGCAAACTAGTACAGCCACTATGGAGAACAGTGTGGAGATTCCTTAAAAAACTGGAAATAGAACTGCCTTATGACCCAGCAATCCCACTGCTGGGCATGCACACCGAGCAAACCAGAATTGAAAGAGACACGTGTGCCCCAATGTTCATTGCAGCACTGTTTAGAATAGCCAGGACATGGAAGCAACCTAGATGTCCATCAGCAGATGAATGGATAAGAAAGCTGTAGTACATACACACAATGGAATATTACTCAGCCATTAAAAAGAATACATTTGAATCAGTTCTACTGAGGTGGATGAAACTGGAGCTGATTATACAGAGTGAAGTAAGCCAGAAAGAAAAACACCAATACAGTATACTAACACATAGATATGGAATTTAGAAAGATGGTAATGATAACCTTGTATGCGAGACAGCAAAAGAGACACAGATGTGTAGAACAGTCTTTTGGACTCTGGGAGAGGGTGAGGGTGGGGTGATTTGGGAGAATGGCATTGAAACATATATAATATCATATAGGAAACGAATCACCAGTCTAGGTTTGATGCAGGATATAGGATGCTTGGGGCTGGTGCAGTGGGATGACCCAGAGAGATGGTATAGAGAGGGAGGTGGGAGGGGGGTTCAGAATTCAGAACACGTGTATACCTGTGGCAGATTCATGTTGATGTATGGCAAAACCAATACAGTATTGTAAAGTAAAATAAAGTAAAATTTAAAATAAAAATAAAAACAAAAATAAATAAATAAATAAAACACATATGTATGCTCTCTCAATTCTGGAGGTCAGAAGTCCAAAATCAAAGAGTTGACAAGTCCAGGCCCTCTATAAAAGTTGACAAGTCCAGGCCCTCTATAAAGGCTCTAGGGGTAAAAGTGGTCTATGCCTTCCTCTTAGTTTCCGGTGTTGCTGGCTATCTTTATGGTCCCTTGGTGTTGCAGCTGCATTGCTCTCATCTCAGAGTCCATCATCGCATGCTGTCCTCCCTGCCTGCCAGTCTGCCTTCTGATGCACACACCAGTCACATGGGACTAGGAGTCACCCTAGTCAGGTATGACCACATCTTAGTTTGAGTATATCTGCAGAGACCTTATTTCCAAGTAAAGTCACATTCACCAATACTAAAAGTTAGAATTTCCACATATCTTCTGGAGGGGATACAATTCAACCCACAACTGTGATTTAATGGAAAATGCAAGTACATCAGCAAGTTCATACTTCACAGAAAGAAGAAAGGAAGGAGGGAGGAAAAGAAGAAAGGAAAAAACTGAATTTTTCATAAGATATGCATGATAAGAAAGTATCATAATTTATGTATCTAAGTATCACATCAGGAGGAAAAAAGGCCATTTTAACTTGGTTTTCTGAATTTATGTCCTGCAGAGTCATTATGCGATTTGTAGTTCTTTATATAACTGAGGACACATGAACAGCTTTTTTCCTCTTAGTTAATTTCTTCTTTTGCCTACAAGCTTGCTTATTTAAAAAAAAAAAAAATTACCTGACAGTGAGAGCTTTGCATTACATACTGAGTATTTTAGGTTAAGGTCTTGTTTTAAGGGGAAAAAAATTACTTCTAAGTTTAACAAGGGCTTCCCTGGAAGCTCAGTTGGTAAAGAATCCACCTGCAATGCAGGAGACTCCAGTTCAATTCCTGAGTCAGGAAGAACCACTGGAAAGGGATAAGCTACCCACTCCAGTATTCTTGGGCTTCCCTGGTGGCTCAGCTGGTAAAGAATCCACCTTCAATGTGGGAGACCTGGGTTTGATCCCTGGGTTGGGAAGATCCCCTGGAGAAGGGAAAGGCTACACACTCCAGTATTCTGGCTTGGAGAATTCCATGGATTGTATAGTCCATGGGGTCACAAAGAGTTGGACGTGACTGAGCGACTTTCACACACACACACACACACACACACACACACACACGTGCTTAACGGAGAAGTCACTAATGATAGGGCCATATGCCTCTAGTTGTCCTTCTTTCCTTCTGGGGCTGAAACAAAGCCCCCACATGTCTTGTGCCTTTACCTCCGCACTCAGGAGAAATAGAAGGAAGGAAGGGAGGGAAGAAGGGAAAAGCCAGCCCCCACTCTCAGCTCCCAGTCCTGCAAAGGAGGAATAAATGTGTCGGCTTGAAGACAGAAACCCTGAGCTCTCCGTCTGGCTCTGAAACCACACCAGACCATCACAAGCTGTCCAGTTACCTCACCAATTAAATACAAAGTGCTTAGGATGGATAATCTCTAAAATCCCTCTCAGCGGGGCATTAGTTCTATCCTGGGTGTCCACTCACTGGATTAGGTCCATGGAGAGGTGAGTGTTTCTTCTGCTCACCATCCAGTTGAGAAAACATGAACTGGTTCTTCGAAGAACTTGAGAGCTTCCAATACTCAAGAGGGAGGGAGAAAAACCCTATGGAAACCAGTCGTTTGGGAGGGGGGTTCATGTTTGGGAACTCATGTACACCCGTGGCAGATTCATGTCAATGTATGGCAAAACCAATACAGTATTGTAAAGTAAAATAAAGTAAAAATTAAAATAAAAAAAATAAATAAATAAAAGGAAAAGACAGAAAGAAAGACAAAAAAAAGTAAAAAATAAAACAAAAACAGCAAGGGACCTGGCCTACCACAGGGCAAATGCCACTGAGATGACTCTGAATGTGAATCTGAGCAAGGGTCACATTACAGTCTTTTCCCTCCTTCCAAGGAATCAAAACAACATGTTCCTACAATTTTAAGATGTTTCCTACAATTGGAAATATCTGTAAGATGTTTCTTACAATTTTTAAGACATATATATATGTATATATATATATATATACTTAATATATATATTAAGATGTTTCCTACAATTTTTAAGATGTATATATATATATACTTAATAATAATTAAGTAGTGAAATATTTTCTTCTCCAAAATCATCTGGACTCAGTAAATCCAGTATTCTTTACACATACATGTCTGAGGCAGGGTGCTATAGTGGAAAGACTCAAACAGGCCTAGGTTAAATCCTATCACTGCCCTTCAGGCCCTCAGTCAACTGAGCTAAATCACTCACCTTGGTGAAGCGTGTTTCCTCTTCTGTTAAAACAGGAGTTCTTGAAAGGATACCGTGAGAAGATTTGTAGAAAGTTTGTGGGACACAGTATTCAGGAAATACTCGTTTTTCTGACTGAAATAAGAAATATATGTCCTCTCCATACCTTGCCCAGTCTAAGTGAGCCACAGTTTGGTTGATGCTCTGCAGTACCCTCTGGTATCAGCTCCCTTTATGATAGAGCATCTGCAGAAGTTCAGCCAAACATGCTGTGATGTGTATTTTCAGTTGTTCATCTGTGTACTTGCCCAGTGCTCCCACTGAAATCCAATTGAGTCTACAATCTCCAGAGTTATAAACTCCTCAAAGGACCATATCCATTTACAGCCATTTGAACAGCCTCTAAAATGATAAGAGGCACAGAGTACACATTAACCCAGTGGCTAGTGGAGAAGCCCACGGGAACACACATTCTCTCAGTCACTACACAGCTGGAATTTATCAATGGCTCCATTTTCTCCAGCGCAGAGGAGATGGCCTCTTCTGTGATCTTGTCAACTAAATGATATGTTCCTCAGGAATAGGGAGCATACTTTTGTTTTCTTTCTGCCCAGCCTTTCAGAGAGCATTTCCTCTAATCGATGCTATGTAAGTGTTTAGTTGGCCAACTCTATGTCAGGTTGTGTTTATTTAGATGAACTTTATGTTTGAAATGATAAACGCTCATTTCCTATTTTCAAAAAGCATCTATGAATTTTTAAAAATCACTTCACATGCAAGTATTAAATAGGTCTCAAAATGTTTGGTTCTGTGCTTCTATTTAGGTTCTCAAAATTAGAAGATGAAAAGGCAAACTATGGAAGAGTGTAAAAGCATTCTTCCTTTACAACATTTAAATCACTTAACTTACAAAGAAAAAAATAAAGGTACAAAATTATCATGTGGTGGCAGTAGTGAGACTATTAGCCCACCAAAGTACCAATCCACAGAAACTGTAATATGTTGTTACCTTATTGGCAAAAGGATCTTTGTGGATGTGACTAATGATCTTGAGATGCAGAGGGCATTCTGGATTATACAGGTCATCTCAAGAAAATCACAAGGGTCCTCAGAAGAGAAGGAGCAAGGGAGGAAGTCAGAACCAGAAAGAGATATGAAGGCAGAAAAGGAAGTTGAATGATGTCACTGCTGGAGGGCAGGAGGAGTGATGTCATGCTAGGAGCCACAGAACGTGGGCAGCCTCTGCTGCTGCTGCTGCTGCTGCTGCTGCTGCTGCTGCTGCTGCTGCTGCTGCTAAGTCAGTTCAGTCGTGTCCGACTCTGTGCAACCCCATAGTCAGCAGCCCACGAGGCTCCCCAGTCCCTAGGATTCTCCAGGCAAGAACACCAGAGTGGTTTGCCATTTGCTTCTCCAATGAATGAAAGTGAAGACGCTCAGTCATGTTTGACTCTTAACAACCCCACAGACTGCAGCCTACCAGGCTCCTCCGTCCATGGGATTTTCCAGGCAAGAGTACTGGAATGGGTTGCCATTGCCTTCTCCTAAGGAGCTGGAAACAAGGAACAGATCTTCTCTGCAATCTCCAGAAGAAATTTCATCCTGTTGACATTGTGATTTTAGTCCCTGAGACCCACCTTTGTACTTGTGGCCTCCGAAACTGTAAGATCACTTTATGCTGTTTTCAGTCATAGGGTTTGTGGTAATTTGTCAGATCAAGAAAAAAAACAAGACAAAATACATATAATATACTGATTATTGGGGTAGGGGGTTGATACCAAAATTAAGAGGTGTTACTTGTAAACAAACTAGAAAGATTAATGGATTAACTGTATTTACATTTTTTTAGTATTAGCAGAAAATAATCTTATCCATAGGCCTTGGGTGACTCATAGGAAGTGAGAAGGCTTAAGAACCAGTGCAGATTACAGATAATAAACAGATATCAACCAAAGTGAGCTCAGTCCTGGAGAGTACAGCCACGGCCATGCCCCAGAGGGCCCGGGGTCCAGCCAAGACACTGCCAGTGTAGCACCCCCTCTACCATCACTGTGGGGTGCATGGTTTAATAACTACCTTTAAGTCTGTGAAGAAGGCTGAGTGCCGAAGAATTGATGCTTTTGAACTGTGGTGTTGGAGAAGACTCTTGAGAGTCCCTTGGACTGCAAGGAGATCCAGCCAGTCCATTCTGAAGGAGATCAGCCCTGGGATTTCTTTGGAAGGAATGATGCTAAAGCTGAAACTCCAGTACTTTGGCCACCTCATGAGAAGAGTTGACTCATTGGAAAAGACTCTGGTGCTGGGAGGGATTGGGGGCAGGAGAAGGGGACGACAGAGGATGAGATGGCTGGATGGCATCACCGACTCGATGCATGTGAGTTTGGGTGAACTCCAGGAGTTGGTGATGGACAGGGAGGCCTGGCGTGCTGCAATTCATGGGGTCGCAAAGAGTCGGACATGACTGAGAGACTGAACTGAACTGAAGTCTGTATCATTCCTTTAGAGATATGTACTAAGACGAGGTCGCACACATAAGCCTGGGTTTTAGGAGATGAAGAGAGGAATGTTTGTTCCTTTAAGTTTCTCTCAGGATCTGTGGAGTTCTGCTTCCCACTAACATCCATGGTGTGGGATTCCAGCTAAAGAGGAAGGGTACTCAGATGCTGGTAGTATAGAAAGTGACAAATCGCTGTCAGAGAGTCTGATAACCTGAATTATCTAGCACAGTACTTAATTAAGAAATTTAAAATTCTATTGTGAAGACGCTTTTGTCTGTAGTACGGAAAAACAGAGGCAGGTGAGTCAAAAGCTTTTGAATGAAATTCAAGTATCTAAATTAGAGAATATTTGAAAATTGTATTCCATGTAATACTAATCCACCTCTTCCATCCCTCCCTTCCTCTTTATTTCCTCCCTTTCTTCCTTTCTTTCTTCCTCCCTCCTTCTGGATACATCAGTTGAAAGTCCAATGAGCTACTCTCTGGAAACAAGGCTTACCAGAGATGCACAATCCGAGAGGATCTAGTGAGAGTGGGTACAGAATGTCTGTGGCAGTACAGGCAGGGAGAGTGTACAGCCCTCTCTCTTTCCCTCCCTCTACCCCTCCTTGCTTCCCTTCCTCCCTCCCTCCTTCTCTCTTTTGTTTTATAGTCCATGCAGTCTCCCACCAAGAGGCAGAAACAGAATAATCCTATGAGGCAGAATGAACAGCTAATCTAAGCAGCAGGGCATGAAGGGAAGGAAGCAGGACCCCATTCAGCATGTGGAGGCAAGGACAGGAGAGCACAGCTGAGACAGAACTGGGGTCAGGCTCTCCCCACATTCTGTCCTCAGATAAGAAGATGGTGTAATGGCACTTGATGATGACAGCCTTCTCTCTCTTTTTTTATTTTAAATGGACTTTTGTGGGGGATTTTCCCTTCAGTATTATTGAGATATAATTCACATGCATTGTTTAGGCTTGCAGGGTACAGCATAATGACTTGACTTACATATATCATGAAAGTCTTATCACAAATTTAGTGAACGTCCATCATTTCGTTTAGATAAAAATTTAAAAAACAGAAAAAAGTTCTTCTTGTGATGAGAACTCCTACATCTTCTCTGTTAACTTTCGTGTACAGCATTCAGCAGTGTTAGCTATATTTAGATTACAGCTTTCTTAAGTCATACGGCTCCAATTTGGACCAGTATCCTTTTGCAACTGGCAAAGCCTCCCATCCCGGGATCTCCCTTCAGTATCTTTCTCAGAATATTCCTGTGCTGAATTTCTTACTTCCTGTATTCTGTGTCACTTACTCTTCCTTTGTTGGAACAAGTTCTCCAAGAACTTCTTTTGAAAGCATGTATAGTGTATGAAAGAGTTTTCTGAGATTGTGAATGTCTTGAAAACATCATCATTAATGACATTTTACTTACTGACGGTTTGGCTAGGTATGGAATTAAAGGTTAGAAATTATTTTCTTTCAGAAACTTAAAAGCATTGTTTCACTGCCTTGTGCTTCTGGTGTCTCCATTGCAATGTGCACAGCCATTCTAATTCTTGTTTCCTAATTTTATTTCTTATTTTCTCTGGAAACTTGCAGAGACCCTAGGCATAGGGTCCTAAGAACCTTGTACTCTATCTTCGTTCCTTCTTCTGATTTCTAGATAGGCTGTTTCAATCTAGCAACATTTTGGTTCTGAAAGTTTGCCTTGAGTATTTATGTCATCCTGATTTCTCTGCTGTTGCCTTCTGGAATAGCTATTTTTGAATGTTGGCCTTCTTTTCTCTCCTGGTTTCTCTTTGTGCTTTTCTTTCTGGAAGACTCCTTGAATCTGTATTCCAAACTCTGGTGTATATTGTTTACTTTTTGAAACTTTTACTGTCAAATTTCTAAGAGCTTATTTTTGCTCTATGAATGTTCTTCATTGATAGTACCTTGTTCTTATTTCATGGCTGCAATAGTCTTGTCTCTCTCTAAATATATTAATGATACCTTTTTTTCTCTGCATAAGCTCTATTCCCCTCACCCACCCCAGGTTGATATTTTTCTGTTTATTTGCTCTCAATTTTACATGTTAGAGCCTTTCCATAAAAATCCAGTGACCCTTCAATTGTTCAGAGGAGCTAAAATCCTGATTGAAAGCTCCGAGTAATGGGAGCAACTTGCTAACTTTGAACGTTACTGTAGGGTGAAGAGGACGGGGCCTATTTCTTAGAAAGGGGTCTTTCCTCTTAGCTGACCAGTATTGCAGGGAAAAGTCTTTCAGTCTCTGAAAGATAAAGGCATCAGTGTCCTGAAAGCTGAGTGCATATTATCAGTTTTTAGCACTGAGCACTCAGATAGTGTCACTTAACTCCTGCTTTTTGAACAGTACCAACACAGTCAACAGTGCCCGGCCTAGCCCCTAATCTAGCATCCCTCCCTTTCACTCCAGAATATATATCTCCAGACTTTGGTCACAGTAGTAGTGGCACAGCAAGGGAGAATATTTAAGAATAGAACTGCTTCTCAAACTGCTTCTTCCTGCCCACCTTCCCTTTTAAACCCCATGCTTCCACCAACTCCTGAGCTTTGGGAGAAATCTGCATTGTAAATCTAGATTACTTTCAGCTTTCTCCTACTACTGGCTTCAGATTCAGCTTTCTTAGGCTGTTAGCTCATTTCCAAACTTTCTAACTGCTCTCCAGTTTCATAACTTAGTTGCTACTGTCTTCTGTCTTTGCGGGTTTGTACCTTTAAAAGAAATATCCATTTGACTCTAGTTTCAATGGAGTTTAGAGAGAAGAAAAATGATATACCATCTCACCCCAGAAAACACTCAATATTTCTGATTCTTAACCCAGTTATCTTCAGTCTTTAAACCTTCCTTACTTCCTCAGCCCATGTTCATGACTGTAGGAGGGATGATTAAATCAGGTTAGTTTCAGAGCTCCAGTTTTAAGGCAGGAGTAGACTATACAACACATTCCTGCAAGGGCCAGCACATTTTATCCTTAAACTTCAGCACACTTGATGGTCAAGAACTAGTGGCCACATGCATCTTTTTCTTCTGTGAGATTTAGCTTGCTAACATATAAAACAGCATATATGGTGTGAGCACCAGGCTCCCCTTGCTTGGAGCCTCAAGAGGTATCTATGTATTAGCAGTAAGCAGTGGATCAGAGGTGCAGGACAAAGCAGGAAACCAAGCCCTCCTTTCCACAGAAGGCTTCCAGGCTCAAGCAGCCCTGAATGAGAGCCTATAAAAAACTAACATCTCTAAATCAAGTTTTGAGTTTTGATTACTACATGGGAATTCTCATCTGAGTATACTACATTTGCAGTAGTATAAGAACCCCTACCCTTCTCACTCAGGGTAGGGGTTCTTATAATACTTGGAGTCATGGTCTCATTGGGTCTATGGATAAAAATCCCTATTTCTATCTCAGATGGGAAAAAAATTACATGTTTTCGGTCAATGCCCACCAGAATGTAATCTGCTTGAGAATCTGTCTTACCCACTACACTTCCCCAGTGTCTAGAATCATATCCAGGACATAGTCAAGCTCAATAAACACAAGTGAATTAGTGAGGGAACAGTTAGGAGGGAGATCACCAAGGGCCTGAGAGATCATGCTAAAAAGTTTTGGCGTTTTATCTGAGACAAAATATCTATTTCTGGAATAACCAATCAAGAAGAGATGATATTTGTGGGACATTAATGGACATGGAACAACAGACTGGTTCCAAATAGGAAAAGGAGTACAGCAAGGCTGTATATTGTCACCCTGATTATTTAACTTATATGCAGAGTACATCATGAGAAATGCTGGGCTGGAAGAAGCACAAGCTGGAATCAAGATTCCCAGGAGAAATATCAATAACCTCAGATATGCAGATGACAAACACCCTTATGGCAGAAAGTGAAGAGGAACTAAAAAGCCTCTTGATGAAAGTGAAAGAGGAGAGTGAAAAAGTTGGCTTAAAGCTCAACATTCAGAAAATGGGACCAGATCATGGCATCTGGTCCCATCACTTCATGGGAAATAGATGGGGAAACAGTGGAAACAGTGTCAGACTTTTTTTTTTTTTTTTGAGCTCCAAAATCACTGCAGATGTTGATTCCAGCCTTGAAATTAAAAGACGCTTACTCCTTGGAAGAAAAGTTATGACCAACCTAGACAGCATATTAAAAAGCAGAGACATTACTTTGCCAACAAAGATCCATTTAGTCAAGGCTATGGTTTTTCCTGTGGTCATGTATGGATGTAAGAGTTGGACTGTGAAGAAAGCTGAGTGCCAAAGAATTGATGCTTTTGAAGTGTGATGCTGGAGAAAACTCTTTTGTGTCCCTTGGACTGCAAGGAGATCCAACCAGTCCATCCTAAAGGAGACCAGTCCTGGGTGTTCATTGGAAGGACTAATGCTGAGGCTGAAACTCCAATACTTTGGCCACCTCATGCAAAGAGTTGACTCATTGGAAAAGACCCTGATGCTGGGAGGGATTGGGGGCAGGAGGAGAAGGGGATGACAGGATGAGATGGCTGGATGGCATCACCGACTAGATGCACATGAGTTTGGGTGAACTCCGGGAGTTGGTGATGGACAGGGAGGCCTGGTGTGCTGCAATTCATGGGGTCGCAAAGAGTCATACACGACCGAGTGACTGAACTGAACTGAACTGAAAGAACATTAATTTTACACCTAAAACCACACTGGAACTACTCATAAGACTCCCTGTGAAGAGATCTTTATCCAGCTCCTGAGTTGTATCCTGCTGCACAGCAATGGGATGATGTGCCAGAAAACTGGGGTTGAAAAGTTTTTAGAAAGCCAAAATCCTAAGAACAGCGTGGGACTCTACAAAAATATATTTCTAATGCCATGGAACATGGTTTATGCACTGCCAGCCTGCAAGGTCAAAAGTTAAAGGGTCTTACAACTAAATTTCCACTCTCTGAAAATATTTAAGAAACATAAATTCACAAATAAACCTGATACACAGATGCAGAAAAAAAAATTTTAATGAGTAATTATCCCTAGAATTTTGCACATGAAAATTCATCTTGCCCTGCAATTTCTAGTTGAAGCATTTATGCCTATTTTCCATTTTCAGCTATGAAGACATATCTTAACATATAGATCTGGATAGAAGAGATGTTATTTTTACTTTAAGGCTTGCAAAACAATATGCTTTGCTAGGGATGTATTCTCATTTTGTGGTGTTTTGGGTATATCCACTGGAGATCCCTGTTGACAGGCTACATCCTATTATTAACATAAAGGTTAGCTTCCATGTAGTTAGAAGTCACCACCACTACATTTACTGTCATTTAGATTCAAAATCTTGGTCAGAATTCTTGTATATTCTTAATCCCTTCATCTAATCAGCCCTTAATAACTGGAAATCCCATACTCCATTCACAACTTTACATTCTAATTCCATGGGCCTCATTTTTCTTTGTGATTTCCTTCTCTTTTAATCCACTCTACACAATATCCTATCCTATATGATACACCAACTTTGTGTCCATCGAAACACCAAAAATATATGTGAGAGGTTAATGAACTTATGTCAAAATGAATCCTCTACAATGCCCCATCCCCCAGGTAACATGGTAAATTTCAGGAGTTGTCATGTACTTATGGTAGTATCCAGGGTTCTGAACAAGATAAATGCAATCAACGGTGCTTCAAATTTTTCTTTTTTAATTGACTGATCAAAGTGGCAGGTACTGTTCCAAGCCCTTTTCATACATTAACTCATTTAGTCTTCATAACAACTCTATGAGAAAGCTACTGTCATCACCCCTATTTTACCAATGAAGAAGCTGGGATACACAGAGGTTATGCCCCTTGCTCATAGTTACCTACTGGTAAGTACATGGGGCCAGGTTCAAACTAGGCAGGCTGGCTGCAGAGTTCATACCCATGGCCACTAAATATGCTGTCTCTTATTTATACTGTCCTTGTCCACTATGTATGAGTGTCTCTGTGTATGTGTGCCTGCAAAAACTCTGCAAATCCTGCTTTAAACAGTTAATTTTTGAAGGACTGTATAAAGCAGAGGGGAAGCAGTAACAAGCAAGGATAAAGCTCAGGGCATATGTCTAACTGAGGAGATATAAGAACAGTAAGTATATTGACCAGTTGGAAAGGGTGCTACGCAAAGATAGCAGGCAGCATCATCCTGGTTTGGGGTCAAGAGGGTAAACTTGCTGAAAGAAGTGATGTTTACGCTAAAGCAAAAGGGGACTTCCCTAGTGTTCCAGTGGCTAAGAATCTGTGCTCCCGATGCAGAGAACTCAGGTTCAATCCCTGGTCAGGGAACTAGATCTCACATGCTGCAACTAAGAGCTCACAGGCTGCAACTAAGACCTGGCTCAGCCAAATAAAAAAATAAACATTAAAAAAAAATACTAAAACAAAAGGATGAATAAAAGCTATCTGGGGGACAGAGGGCAGGCAGTGAGGTCGGGGGTGGGGGGGGGGGGGTGGGGGGTGGTCAGAGAAAGGAACTAACCCCTGAGATCATGAGGATGACCAGAGCACATCCTGAAAATTTTCTACGACAGCCTCACTATTCCTAACCATCACACTCCAAGCTGGTCAACTGGCTGAGATGACAAGGCTATGCCACAGCACTGCAGACCATATGTTCATCCTCTTCTCACGCAGGCCAGAAGACAACAGTGTTTTAAGGCACGGTTTCCTGAAGGCACATCTGAGAACTAAAACTGCTTCAGGGATGCCTGAAGCCATGCTGAAAGGGAACACCCAGAAGGCCCAAGTATGCATGCTGTACTGAATTTACAATGCAGAAAACATTTGTAGTTCCTTGGACATTTGCATTGCTATAAAAATTATACTTTATGGGATAATTATTAATGGTTTGAAGAGACATAAACAGTACAAACGAAATATAGCTGATACTATGAAAATGTAAACCATGTAAATCAAAATCATAAAACAATTATTCAGTACTCAGAGGCCTACTTAATATATACATATGAAATTTCTTACACACATATGCAATAAAAGCCCACAAAAACCATCACTCTAAAGTCATTCACTATACAAATATGAAAATAAATCTCTATCTTTAACCTCAGTTTTATCTTCAGCAAGAGGGTTGTGCAGTTTGGCTTTATGCAAATCACATTTAGTATTAAATAATCAAATGTCACATATGTCATATAAAGCAGCAAGTGGAAAAAAATAAATTATGAAAATGCATGAGGCTAAAAGTTAACAGTGAAAAATGTCTCCATATTCAATGTTCTTTTCCATGATGAAACTAAAATATTATCCAATGTATCAGGATACATAAAAGAGTATAGCATAATTGTGATTTTAAAAGCTCTCAAAGGAAAAATTGAGCCAAGATGAGTTACTTGCGCAGAACTATGCAAATGTATTGAATTAAGCCTAAGTTAAAAACATTAGATACTTTTGTTCTTACCAAAAATATTATTTAAACTTGTGAACACCTTCATGAAATCAAATGTTGGTAATAATAATCTTGATTTCCATTGCAAGGCAACAGAAAGAGCTTTTGTTTAAACAAGATTGCTAACTGGAACTTTAAGTCTCTAATTTGGATTTTGTTGCAAAAATATTTATCCAGGTTCAAATAGCTAAAGATAACAGCTTTGTCTATGAGAGGTACCATTGTAATCTAATCAGTTTGGGTAAGCTGGTGGTAAAACCCAGAAGCAAAGAACAAGATGATACTTCTATATCAAAGGTACATTCTTATATATAAATTTTAAGACAAATATTGACACTTTGCTACATGGAACTGTTTTAATTCAACAAAAAGGGATGTTCTTAGATTACTTAGTACAATAAGTAAGAACTATTATTTATGTTTTTCTCAGCAAGCTACTTGACCTGGCCCTATGAACCAAGGTAAATTCAAGTCTCTGTCTGGGAATTACTTGATTGGTTCAGGTCACTGAAAACCAAAAACCTGAATACCAGGCCTCAGTGAGCCAGCCTGGGGTCAGGTGTTGACTCCTTCAGCTCTTAAAGACATTTTGGTAGGGAAGTCTGGGAGGCAACATAGCTTTCAGCAAGCAGGACCCACCAGGCTGTGTGCAAGAGTAAGTCATCAGTCACCTCAGACAAAAGACTCCGACTTGCCTGTCCCTTAACCACAAAATCCCTTCAAAAGAGATGACTTTCCAAAACCACACAGAACATTTTATTCACTGTTCATTATTTAAGAAAGAGAATGCAGGGAGAGTTAAGAAATTTGCATTATATTGGAGATTATGCTTCTAAACCATGGAGAGATTCAAGCATGCATACTTTCCTTTGGCAAGATGTTAAATCATTCTAAGCACTAGTGTATTTTTTTTCAGTCAGTTCAGTTCAGTTGCTCAGTCATGTCCAACTCTTTGTGACCCCATGGACTGCAGCATGCCAGGCCTCCCGGTCCATCACCAACTCCAAGAGTATACTCAAACTCATATCCGTTGAGTCAGTAATGCCATCCAACCATCTCTTCCTCTGTTGTCCCCTTCTCCTCCTGCCCTCAATCTTTCCCAGCATCAGGGTCTTTTCCAATGAGTCAGCTCTTCACATCAGGTGGCCACGGTATTGGAGCTTTAGCATCAACATCAGTCCTTCCAATGAATGTTCAGGACTGATTTCCCTTAGGATGGACTGGTTGGATCTCCTTGCAGTCCAAGGGACTCTCAAGAGTCTTCTCCAACACCACAGTTCAAAAGCATCAATTCTGCACTCAGCTTTCTTTATAGTCCAACTCTCATATCCATACATGACCATGGGAAAAACCACAACCTTGACTAGATGGAGCTTTGTTGACAAAGTAATGTTTCTACTTTTTTTTCAACATTATTATAATTTTAATGAAAAAGTTAAACCAGGGATATCTAAACTTTGGGATCCTAGTATTAATCAACTACAAATAAGTATAAGCCCCTATCACCAATGACTGAGATGTTTCTTTCTAATGAATTGACCATTACATTCCCAAAATCTGAAATGGCCAACAGACCACAGAAAGAGACTTCTTTAGGCTTTTGTTTGAAACCAACAGCTTTGGCAAACTGCTGGCCTTGATTCAGGGCCAATGTCTCTGCTATTTACTATGCTGTCTAGGTTGGTCATAACTTTTCTCCCAAGGAGTGTCTTTTAATTTCATGGCTGCAGTCACCATCTGCAGTGATTTTGGAAATCAAAAAAATAAAGTCTGCCCCTCTTTCCACTGTTTCCCCATCTATTTTCCATGAAGTGATGGGACCAGATGCCATGATCTTTGTTTTCTGAATGCTGAGCTTTAAGCCAACTTTTTCACTCTCCACTTTCACTTTCATCAAGAGGCTCTTTAGTTCTTCTTCACTTTCTGCCATAAGGGTGGTGTCATCTGCATATCTGAGGTTATTGATATTTCTCCCGGCAATCTTGATTCCAGCTTGTGCTTCATCCAGCCCAGCATTTCTCATGGTGTACTCTGCATATAAGTTAAATAAGCAGGGTGACAATATACAGCCTTTTCTTATTTGAACCAGTCTGTTATTCCATGTCCAGTTCTAACTGTTGCTTCCTGACCTGCATATAGGTTTCTCAAGAGGCAGGTCAGGTGGTCTGGTATTCCCATCTCTTTCAGAATTTTCCACAGTTTATTGTAATCTACACAGTCAAAGGCTTTGGCATTAATGAGATATAATTCACATACCATAATATTCACCATTTCAAATACACAATTTAGTGGGTTTTAGTATATTCACAGAGTTGTACAATATTACCACAGTACAGTTCCAGAACATTTTCATCATCCTCCAAAGAAACTATACCCGTTAGTAGTCACTGTGTTTCTCCTTCACCAGTCCCTGGCAGTCACTTGCTGGTGTGTGCTTTTTAAGTGAAATGTGACAACTTTCCTGCATATTATATTTTCAGTAGTGTGTTGCTTTATATGTTCTCATCAGAACTTTTAACACAGAATTCAAACCATGAACTTTATAAGTATTCTGAGATTTAAAAATACCCTCTTCTATATACAAACTTTTTCTCTTGCAAAAATATTTTTATTCTTTATTCATAGAAAATAGATTTTTCTGTCTCCACTGGAGTTTAAAACATTACTATTTTTCCTCTCAATTAAATTTTGTTCTTGTATAAAAAGTGAGACAAATCAATGCTCCAATATTTAAAAAGCATGAAGGACAAGAATCCTTATTAACTGTGGCCGTCATGCTCTCCTTCCCACTGCTATGAGCTGAGAGGGTCCAGGTCTGAAAGGCCATGCTGCCTGCTTACAGAGAAGGAAAACGGATCTAAGTGGGCTGGTGATCACAAGACTAGTTAACAGTGCAGCTAGGATGGTAACCCCCATTTCCTAGTTTTCCAGTATTGAATGTTGGAAGTAAATGTTATAGGTTATCTACAAAGTCAGCAATCTTCTATAGCTTTGATCTGAGCATATGACTTTTTTAACCACTTTAAAAATATTTACATGCCATCTGGTAAGATTTTGTAATGACAAGACAGGTATATTTAACCAGAGGGTCCAAATCATTCATTGAAACACAGAAAAAAAAAAAAAAAAAAAGCCAAGGTTCTGGAGGGACCCCAGAGCACTGCTCAGATTCCACACATGGTAACTCTGCACACGACAGCGTCCACGGGATGCACCCCACTACATAAGAAGCACACAAGCCACATGCATTCAGTTCTCTGAGAACGAAGGCTTCACAGGCCAAGGATGTTTGGGACTTTACCACTGCAACAATTCTTATCTGGGTTGACTTTCTGGAACTGGTCCCACTCAGATTGGTAACTGTCATCCTCATTTTCATCATTTTTTTTTTCACTTCCCTGGAGAGAGAAAAAGACAGAGAGAGAAAGATTACTGAGGTATAAAACTGAACCATAAACAGAGAAATAAAATAGCACTGCTGAGCACTTACTATGTGCTACCCAGACAGCATTCTAAATCCTCTGTAGGTCCTGACTTATTCCTTGTAACAACTATGCGATTTTGTTGTGACCTACATTATACGTGAGGAAATGAAAGGAAAAAAAGTGAAGAAATTTCCCTTGGGTCACAAAGCTGGAGAAGTGGCAGGGCTGGGATTCCAACCATGCAGGTGGGCTCCAGTGCCTGCATTCTGAGCACCAGACTACACACTCATGCATGCATGCACACACACACACCCAAATGCATACATACATGTGTATACACTCACATGCACACACAGGCTACTCCTGCCCTCTCTTGTGGTTTCACATGATTTATATATAGTCTGCCACACACAGCTTACTCCTTAGAACTCTGGAACATGGCTCCCATTCCAAGCTAATGCTTATGATAAAACTCATTGCTTTATTACCATTTATGATCATGGAGATAACAGATGGTTAAAATCCAGGGGGAAAAGTCTTCCTCTTGCCTCTTCCTAAATTTCCTGCAGAATTAACATCTAGAGGCAATATTGCACCAAAAATATCCACAATCTTAAGAAAAAGAAGTCTCCTACCCCTGGGGATACGTGGGAAACACACCCTCAGACAAGCTGAACTGTCTCTGGGTGGGAGAATGTGACAGCTCGTCCCCAAGAGTTCCACCTCCCTGCAGTGTCTGGCACTTCCCACGAAGTGGTGAAGCTTGTGCCGCTCCCCCATGGCCAGTACCTACCTGTTCTGTGACTGCTCAGACCAGTAGAAAAGCGAGGAAAGGCTGTGCTGACACTTTCAAGCCAGGCATTAGTAAGGTCTAGAGACCTCCCTGGTGACCCAGTGGCCAAGACTGTGCTCCCAATGCAGGGGGCCTAGGTTGATCCCTGGTCAGGGAACTAGATCCTGCATACCACAACTAAGACCTGGCGTAGCCAAATAAATAAATAAATGTTGTTTAAAAAGAGGTCTGGCTACTCTGAGCTGCAGTAAAAGCAGCCCAGGGATCTTCACTGGAGAGAAGCCAGCAGAGATGTCCCGAGGGCTGAGATACACAGGAAGGAGCATCGTGGCAGCAGACAGCAAACTGCGTCTAAGTCCATGTTCATCTGACTGCAAACACATGAGGGAGAGGAACTGTGGACACTCCAGTGAGATCCAGTCAACTCCAATAATTATAAAAACTAAAAAGTGGTGTTCTAGGCAACTACAGTTTGGGTGGTTTGTTACAGAGCAGTAGATGCTGATTCCCAGAATAGTGACATTGTTGAAAAGGAATAGACTGTAATCCACAAATGTCATTAAAACGCTTCAGCAGCCACATCCAAAATGTAAAGAGAAATAGGTGAAATTAATTTTATTAATATATTTTAACTCAGTATTGCAAAGATATGATAATATCTTCAGCATGTTACCAATAAAAATATCAATGAGGTATTTTACAATGTTTATACCATCTTCAAAAGCCAGTATTTATTTAATACATTCAGCATATCTCAACTTGGATGAGCCACATTTCAGGCAGCCAATGGCTACTAAACTGGTCAGCATAGCCCAGGAAGGAGCTGATATGCGCTAATCTCACTGCCCTGTGAGTAGGGGAAAAAGGGAAAACTAGTTCTTGCTCTTTAGAGTTCATAAACACGATGCTACACATTTTCACATATTCCTTATTTAATACATGCAATGCACACCCACAAAATCCTGATGGGTAACAGATGAGCATCAGTCTACTTACTTCACAGATGAGGAAACAAAGACTCAGCAAAAGAAGGGAGTTGAACCTTCTTCACAGTTCAACGCATAAACCATATCAGACTCAGTTCAGAATTTTAACCTCCAGAACTGCATGATAATACATGTTTATTGTTTAAACCACTAGGCCAATGGGGATTTGTTTCAGTGACAACAGAAAATTCACTCAACTTTCAAATGCAAAAGAGCAACCATTTGGTCATTCAGCAAATGTCTGATTTATGCCAAGCTCTGGGACCCTCAACCAGTGAGCTTTGAGAGAGAGAGAGACAGCTGTCTTCTAAATAAATCATTAGCAGGTGCCTGAAAGAAAGTTGCTAACACAGAAGCACAGCATTTGCAGGAACACAAAAGGTGCGCTACAGCCATGCTGGGTGAGGGGAAGGCAGGCTTTGTGGGGATGGAGTTTCATGGAGACTTTGACAGTGGAGCAACCTCTTGATGGGATAGGAATTCACCTCCATTTAATGAGGGAGATCCTAGGTGTAGGAAACAGCACACACAAGGCAAAGAGGCATAAAAGAAAGTGGCCATGATAGGAAGCAAAGTTGGCTGTGTCTATAGATTATCAGTTATTTGGGAAGCAAGATAAGAGGTGCAAACAAAGGTAGGTGATGCTGGGCTCTGAGGGACTATTTGCCACTTGCTAGGAAACTTGCACTCTCTGCTGTAGGTAGAACACCAATGTTGGGGTGCAAGAAAAAAGTACGAACTGGATTTTCACTTATAAAGATTACCCTGATTACAGGGTAAAGAATGAACTGATGTTGGAGAAACTCTGAGGCAGAAACTTAGATGCCTCCTGAACTAACTGGGGTAGGAAATTCTCAGGCCTAAAGAAGAACAGAGAGAGAAGAGAAAACATGGACAGATTCAAGAAAGATTACAGAGAGGTCACTAAGTCAATAGGGACCCAGAACCCACCAAAGGTAGGTGATGGAGAAAGCCAGGAAGGAGTCAAGACTGATTCTGGGTGACTATTTTTTAGTGATAATGTTGGTAGTTCCTGAGAAAGGGAATGTAGAATGAGGAATAATTTTAGAGAAAAATTAACACATTAGATTTTAGATATGTTGGGGGCAGTATTGCCTATGGAATTTCAATCTGTTGGTGGGTGGGAATGTGATCATGGAATTTTTTTAAAAGATGGAGATTAAAATACAGAAATTGGAAGTCATCAGCGAGACAAAGTTCTAGAAACCATGAGGGTTGAAAACAGTCAGAGAGAGCGAGAGTAAAGAGGAAGAGAGAACAGAATCTTCAGATTATCAACATTAAAGACAAGCCAGAGGTTCAGAGTACCAAAAAGTCCCAATTTTGCCACTTAGTATTAGGTTGGTGCAAAAGTAATTGTGGTTTTTCATTGTTGAACTTTGCTGTTTTGATATTGGAATACATTCTTAAATAAATGCAGCTCTGTTATACATCATTTTAATGTGCATTTCTCACTTTATGTTTTTTACTAATGACTTATTACTCACTGTTTATTTTATATTTATTTTAGACTATAGAAATTATGTTAGACAAAAAGCAAATTCGAGGCATTTTCTTACTCGAGTTCAGAATGTGTCATAAAGCTGTGGAGACAAATTGCAGCATTAACAATGCATTTTCCAGGAACTGCTAACTAACATACAAAGCAGTGGTGGTTCAAGAAGTTTTGCAAAAGAGTGGAGAGCCTTGAAGATGAGGAGCCCAGTGGCTGGCCATCAGAAGCTGACAACACATTGAGAAGATCGTCTAAGCTCATCTGCTTACAATTGCACAAGAAGTTGCCAAAGAACTCAATGTCAACCATTCTACAGTTGTTTGCCACCTGAAGCAAATTGGAAACGTGAAAAAGCTTGATAATTGGGTGCCTCATAAGCTGACCAAAAATCAAAAAAAAAATCGTTTTGAAGTGTCATCTTCTCTTATTCTATGCAACAACAACAAAACCATTTCTCAATCGGATTGTGACATGCAACAAAAAGTGGATTTTATAATGACAACTGATGACAACCAGCTCAGTGGTTGGACCAAGAAGAAACTCCAAAGCACTTCCCAAAGCCAAATCTGCGCCCAAAACAGGTCAAGGTCACTGTTTGGTACTCTGCTGCCTGTCTGATCGACAACAGCTTTCTGAATCCTGGCGAAACCACTACATCTGAGAAATATGCTGAGTCAACTGAAAAGACGCTCTGAAAACTGCAATGCCTGCACCCAGCACTGGTCAACAGAATGGGCCCAATTCTTCCCCATGACAACGTTCAACCGCATGTCACACAGCCAACACTTCAAAAATTGAACGAATTGGGCTACCAAGTTTTACCTCGTTCACCATATTCACCTGACCTCTCACTAGCCAAACACCGCTTCTTCAAGCATCTCAACTTTTTGCAGGAAAAACTCTTCCACAACCAGCAGGAGGTAGAAAATGCCTTCCAAGAGTTCAGTGAATCCTGAAGCAGGGATTTTTACACTATAGGAATGCATGTGTGTTCATTCACTCAGTTGTGTCCTGACTCTTAGCGACCCCATGGACTGTAGCCCACCAGACTCCTCTGTCCATGGGACTTTCCACGCAAGAGTACTGCAGTATTCTTCTCCTCCAAGGGATCTTCCCGACCCAGGGGTCAAACCTGCAGCTCTTGTGCCCCTTCTTTGTCAGGTGGATTCTTTACCATTGCACCACCTGGAAACCCAAACTCCAGGAATAAATAAACATTTCTCGTTGGCAAAAAATGCATTGATTGTAATGGTTCCTATTTTGATTAATAAAGATGTGTTTGAACCTAGTTATAATGAAACGTCAGAGTCCAAAAGTAACCACGGTTACTTTTGTACAAACATAAGGCAATAGCACCCCACTCCAGTATTCTTGCCTGGAAAATCCCAAGGACGGAGGAGCCTGGTGGGCTGCAGTCCATGGGGTCGCTAAGAGTTGGACACGACTGAGCGACTTCACTTTCACTTTTCACTTTCATGCATTGGAGAAGGAAATGGCAACCCACTCCAGTGTTCTTGCCTGGAGAATCCCAGGTATGGGGAGCCTGGTGGGCTTCCATCAATGGGGTCACACAGAGTTGGACACAACTGAAGCAACTTGGCAGCAGCAACAGCCGTGTCAGTTTGAGCAAGCTGATTAAGCAGTCTAATTTCCCATTTTCTTATGTACAGTGGGTATAATAATCACAGCATCCTCACAAGACAACTCACATCTCTCCCTTAGGCCTCTATCAGCTACATATCGTATGACTGCCTGGTCATATAGTTTCTTTTTTCTCTAATGTTAAATTACATGGCTTATCTTATATACCCCGATGTACAGGGCTTTCATACCACATACTGATAATAATGGAGACATTACTGAACCTGAATGCAAACATTAAGAGAGAAACGTACCCATATTGTTCACCTGGTCTTCAGTTTCTTTAATCCACCAAAAATACGAGCATATTCCACTTTAAGTAATATGCAAGACACATATTCTAAACATCTAAAGCAGGTTTAAGGCTGGGAAAATTAAATTACCTCACCACAAAACACCATATGCTTAACAACTGCATTTAAAAAGACTCACTCTTATGGACAGATTTATACCCAGTAGGGTCAACAATGGAGCTCCACTGATACCTTGCCCAGATTTTTTTTTCTTTTTTTCAAATTTCAGGTCATTGATCAATGTAATGCCTGTTGAACTTGAATTTACTGCAAAATTTTGAATGTTTGTGGCTCCAGTGATAGCAAATGTACTTACAGTGGTTAGGATGAATGTCCTATAAACCATACAGGAAACTGCATTTCAGGGAGAAAGTTTTCCTGGGATTGAGAGGTTTTCCAGGAAAAAGCAGTGTTCACGTTGTTAAGCAAACATGTATGGCTTTCCTTCCAAAATGAATTCTGTTTCAGACAGTGTAAATCTTCAGCTCTTTTAGTTCAAGTTTTTTATGACATGACATGGTAGGAAGTATCTTATGAGATCTAAATCAAGAATTTAACATGTTTTCCATTATACATAAAGTTCTAAAGGCTGTAAACCTTTTAAATGGTAAAGTTATCTGTGGAAACTATATTGTTTTCATTTAAGATCTGGGTACTTTGCAAGTAAATCTGATGCCACAATAATAAAGCAAATTAAAGTCTTTACATGACTATTTATTTTTAATTTTCATATTTAACACATTGTTAACATAACTTAGAGCCTCAGGTCAGGCCATAATACCATAACAACAATTTTTAAAACTCCTTGATAAATGGTTCACAGGAAGTGCTTATGTTACCAAAACACTTCTGCATACGGTGTTTTAGGTAAAGAAATGTAAGCCTGGGTGGAAGCTACACTGTAAACAGCGTGGCTGCCGAGCTAACCCAGTTCACCCACAGGAGCAGGTGGGGGAAGGGCATAGACAGCCTCCAGCTCTCCTATCTTTATGATATAATAAAGAGGATTGATCCCGCACTCTGGGTGTGACCATGGCAATCTGGAGTCATTTAACTGTAATATGATTCCACAAGACAACTCAGTGTTAAATAGTGATTCTGTTATTCAGTGGAGAAGCATACACCGTCAGAACTAGAAAGGGCCTTAGGCACCATCTTGTTCAGCCCCTTCCCTCACTGTACAGATTCAGTTCAGTTCAGTTCAGTTCAGTCGCTCAGTCGTGTCCGACTCTTTGCGATCCCACGAATCGCAGCACGCCAGGCCTCCCTGTCCATCACCAACTCCCAGAGTTCACTCAGACTCACATCCATCAAGTCGGTGATGACATCCAGCCATCTCATCCTCTGTCGTCCCCTTTTCCTCCTACCCCCAATCCCTCCAAGCATCAGAGTCTTTTCCAGTGAGTCAACTCTTCACATAAGATGGCCAAAGTTTAGAGATACCTAAAAAAGACTAAGAGACTTAGTCAAAATTGCACAGGTGTTCAGGGTAGACTTAAGACTGGACTTTGAACCTCCTGACACCACACTCCTCCAACGTGTTGGGCAGAAGCCAAGAGCCACACAGAAGGCCTGACCTGCAGCATCTTTTCCTGCTCAGTAGGGCCAGCAATTCATCAATCCCAGTTTGAGGCCAAGGTAGCACTGAGCCCCTTATTCTACTAAAGTTAAGATTCTTATGAAACCAGAATCTCAGAAATAATCAGGGGAAGAACTACATGCCTAAAGTTACATTTTTGCTTTGTCAGCAACTAAAGATCATTATGCACGGATGTGAGAGTTGGACCGTAAATAAGGCTGAGTGACAAAGAATCAATGCTTTCAAAATGTAGTGCTGGATAAGACTCTTGAGAGTCCCTTGAACTGCAAGGAGATCAAACCAGTCAATCCTAAAGGAAATCAACCCTGAATATTTGATGGAAGGACTGATTCTCAAGTTCCAATACTTTGGCTGCCTGATAGGAAGAGCTGACTCACTGGAAAAGACCCTGATGCTGGGAAAGATTGAGGGCAGGAGGAGAAGGGGCTGGAAGAGGATGAGATGGTTAGATAGTACCACTGACTCAATGGACATGAATTTGAGCAAACTCTGGGAGATAGTGAAGGACAGAGGAGCCTGGAGTGCTGCAGTCCATGAGGTCACAAAGAGTCGGACACAACTTAGCAACTGAACAAAAACAAAAAGATCATTAGTCTAGATTTTGTTAATGCACATTTTTTTTAATATTTAATTCTTCTAGACCAGCAAAGACTCATCTTTTCATTTGTGACAGAAAACTGTACAGAAGAAATAAATCCAACATAAAACACTGTTATTTCTTAAGAATACTACAAGGATTAAAGTACAGTTAAATCCAAATTCCTCCATGATGCAATTTTCATTCTAATCCATATCCTAAAACATTATTTATTATTAACACCACTGCTTTAGCTTAATAATTACCTGACTAATAATTTAAACAAAGTGCTTCCAACTGGCATGATATACAATTTGCTTTATTCAGTTTTTCCCCCCTTTACCTTGGAAAATGTCATAATAGACAGTTATATTCATAATAGTCTCTTGTGTTTAAAATCTAGCTCCTGGAATTGATTCATACACGTCAACTATTCGCTTTGTGATGACATTTGCAGAAATGTCAACGATTTCTCAGATGCACCTGCTTTGTTTGGCAGCAAAGGTATTATATTTTGCCAAAGTTCACAGTGAACAAGCAGCACTACCAGTTTTTATAAAAACTACATTTAATTGTTTCTCCAACTACTACTGAAAGACTAGACAGTGTTTTCTGATGCAGATTCATGTTAGGGTCAAGAATCTTGGCACATGCAACAGCTAAGTGAAAATTCTATCTTGCATCCAGTTTTCCAAATATAAGGCAAAACTTTACCAAACTTCCACTATATTCAAACCATCTTTTAGGCTGTTTTACAAAATAATGCCCCACAGATCTATAAATACACATACATACACACACACACACACACACACCATTAAATGAAGGCTTTGATTAGGTTTCCTGGAATGTTAGCTTTTAAAACTAATAAAAGAAAATAAAAATATTCCCCTGTTGAGTTTGGTAAAACAAATAGTTAAGAAATTGGATTCATTCTTTTACTTAAAAACAACAACAAAAAAAAGGTTTGAGCCTAGTTATTCCAGGAACAACTCCTAACTAGATTTTTATTTGTATCCAAAAAAAAAAAAAAAAAACCTATAGTACAAAATTTCGTGATTTAAGCTTCTTACTTCCAAGAGTCACCCAGGCTCCCAAGTGTTCTCTACCAATAATTTTAGAGAGAAAAATGATAGCTTAAGGTAAGCACTCAGTAATTAAATGTCCTTCAAAAGTACATCTTCTCTTGGCCAGAAGCTAACACACTTCCCCCTTCACCCTATCATCCCTATCATGGTTTCCTATCAAGATTCAGCAGCCTATGTCACTGCTGTCGGTCCACCATATTTCAACCTCCCCCAGGGGTTATGTACATGATCATCCATCGTACTACTCTCCTGCTTCAGACCCTTTAATGCTTCCCCCATCCCGCTCATGTTGAAACGCTTACCCAGCTGATAAGGCCTCACTTGTATGTGGCCCCAGCCAACCTTCCAGTTTTATCTGCTACCTCTCCCCCTCACTCACAAGGCTCAAGTTACCCTGGCTGTCCCCCTATCTCCCCAATGCTCCAAATTCCCTGCCACTTCAGGACCTTTGTACCTGCTGTCCCCACTATCTAGGTTATTCCCTGCCCCCATTAACCCTCTTTACCAGGCTTTTACCTTACCTTCTAGATTTTTAGGTAATCCTCTCTTGAAGTTCAGTGTTTTCTAACTCTGAAAAGTTGATATTAGGTTTTCCTATCATTAAACCTCTTGACTTACATATTTTCCCAGCACAACTCTAACTGACAAAGTTATTTATGTGCATTTTTGCTGAATAAGCTGGAGACAATTTCCCTTAGGAAAGGAGAACTGGGTGTGCTGTGGGGCTGGGGGTGGCTACACAGTCCAGTGTGGGAGACGGGGAGGGTGCGGTAGGTGCTCTGGAGCAGGGGAAGAGGGAAGAACCAGGTAGCAGGGAGAGACTACTATGAAACCTCTACCCATGAGCCCCCAGATCCATAGAGAACCTTCAATGAATGTATTTCTAGTAGAATGGGTAGTGCTGCTGCTAAGTTTCATAATCAATATATTATGGGGTAAAATAGAGACTGCCTTTGAAGATACAAGAGGGTGGAGGTCAAGAGATGCATAATCAACAACCAAATCTGAAAAATTGTGGTTAGGGAATAAAACTGGCATGTAGCCAGGAATTACAAGATCTCTAGGAGAGACATGTGCATTATGTGAGTTTAATATCTGTCTGCCCCTGAGAGCAAACCATGTGAGGGCACGGACAGTCTGCTTTATTCTTTACCCTCTGCTCAGCTCACACTGAAGTGCTTTTCATGTGGTGGATACAATTAAATATGTGCTGAATGAATCTGTTCTGTATTTCATTGCCTAGTTTTTCATTTTTATTATATCAGGTTCACAGTTCTAAAGCTTAAAACAAGGAATAATTCCAACTTAAAATAGTGAACTCAGAACTTCCTTTTAAAGTTCATGTGTATATACTACAAAGCAGTCTTTTCATGGTGGTGAGGACAGACATCAATGATCACATCAGGTCAGACTGCTATATTATGAACTTCTTATTTGACCCATCTGGTTCCTTGTTCAGGTTGTTGTTCAGTTGCTCAGTCATGTCTAACTCTTTGTGACCCCATGGACTGCAGCACACCAGGCTTCCCTGTCCTTCACTATCTCCCAGAGTTTGCTCAAACTCATGTCCACTGAGTCGGCAATGCCATCCAACCATCTCATCTTCTGTTGTCCCCTTCTCCTCCTGCCTTCAATCTTTCCCAGCATCAGGGTCTTTTCCAATGAGTTGGCTCTTCAATCAGGTGGCCAAAGTATTGGAGCTTCAGCTTCAGCATCAGTCTTTCCAATCAATATTCAGGGTTGATTTCTTTTAGGATTGACTGGTTTGATCTTGCTGTCCAAGAGACTCTCAAGAGTCTTCTCCAGCACCATGATTTGAAAGCCTCAATTCTTCAGCACTCAGTCTTCTTCATGGTCTAGCTCTCACATCTGTACATGACTACTATGGTTTATAGCTTTGACTATACATACCTTCGGAGAAGGCAATGGCACCCCACTCCAATACTCTTGCCTGGAAAATCCCATGGACGGAGGAACCTGGTAGGCTGCAGTCCAGGGGGTCGCTGAGTCGGACATGACTGAGCAACTTCACTTTCACTTTTCACTCTCATGCATTGGAGAAGGAAATGGCAACCCACTCCAGTGTTCTTGCCTGGAGAATCCCAGGGACAGGGGAGCCTGGTGGGAGGCCGTCTATGGGGTTGCACAGAGTCGGACACGACTGAAGTGACTTAGCGCAGCAGCAGCAGCATACATGCCTTGTTCAGGTAGGACAAGTCATAAGAGACCCACATAGCATTCTGACACAGTGCCAAAATAATAACAAGAGAATAAACACTGCTCACAGTAATAATGGGGACAGAAATGGTATTCAACTTCAATACAAACACATAACCAAAAATAATACTATTCCAACTGAGTACGAATCCTGGAGAAAAGAACAAGTTTTCCAGTTCTCTTCAGCTCTTCCCCAAGGTGACACACTGCACCATCTACCGCCCCCTGGCACAGAGATCTTCCAGAATCAAACCCATCTTTTCCAAATAGGATACCCATTATTTTTTTTTACCTGGATTCCAGGACAAGAAAAGAATTTCAGAAACAGGAAGAGTAAGGAGGAAGCTGGAATAATTTTGCCTCCTCTTTGTCATTGATACTCAGCAGGGGGAAAAGCTCATGTGATGGTTTTATCTCTATAAGGGATTTAATTTTTGGTGCAATTACTTACCTTCACGGGACAGAAGGGGGCCATTGGGAGTACTGCCTGTATAAGGACAAAAGACCCAACAAACAGAGTGGAGGTTTGTCAAACAACCTCTTCAGCAAAGTTAGACAACAGTGAAGGACCCCTTCCAGTTTGGACCCACTCTCTCTCTTATCACAGCCAGTTTTTCTCAAAGATATCCTGGGATACATTTTTGTCCCTCTGCTTCAGCAGCATCATGAAGATCAGCCTTGTTTCATGCCAACACAGAGAAATGCTCTCATGGGCTACATCTTACCTCAAAGAGAAGAAAAAAACTGTGCACATGTCGAACATTTCGTAAGTTACCAGGATGATGATGACAACAGCTACCATTTCCAAAAGCCCCTTATGTGCCTCATGATTTATAGACAATATCTTCAAACCTCAAACTATCTATAAAAGGAGCCAAACTTTTTCCCACTGCCAGATGAGGAGTTAAATAAGACCTTGTAAGGCCAGGACCAGGGTCTAAACTGACTATACCCCTGCCACTGCACAAACATACAAACTCAAGAGGCATGACCACAAAATTTTATTTGGCTGCGGCACCCACATAATTTTGAACAATTTTCACTCCAAACAGTGGTGATTATGAGTCAACTTCATTATTCCAGATACAAAACACACAAGAATTCCCTTAGCTATTATGGGGCAAAATTGGAGTTTGAAAGTTCCACACTTGCTGTTATCTCGTTTATAACAAAAGCAAAATACAAAAGCCCTAAAGGTCAACTTTCTCCTTGTGAGGAGTCAATGAGCAATCATTCAAAGCTACAGATTCTCAGGATAATGCTCCCAAATCAGCACAGCACTCCATGCCTCAGCCCTGGCATGCACAGAGGAGCTGGCAGCACAGTGGAAGATGTGAGAGGTAGAGTTAAGCTGGAGACCCCGCCCCGCCCACCAATCGCTGCTCACTGGCTATGTGAAATCAGGCAGGTGTCTTTCTGTTTCTGCCTCCATTTCCCTATGTGTAAATTTAAGGAGTCAGTAAGGGCACATTCCCCGCTCAGCAAGCGGGATGAGAACAGAGGACAACTTGACTAGAAAAATAGGTTTCTGGTGTCTGAACAAGAGAGGCAGCAGTCCTGACTGAAAGGTGGGGAATGACTCTCTGTGGTGTGGAAAGGCATCCAAGTGCTCATCTACTCCAGGGCCACACCTGAGACAGCAACAAAAAATAAGCCTCAAAAGCAATGAAACTATATTCGACTTCCTTTCTCTTCAGACCATTTTCCTTCAATGGTAGGCACCAGAGTGAAGTAAAAGCAAAGGGGAGAAGGAAATGAATGGCCTTCCCCAAAACTAGATCCCCTACCCATTGACGTTTTAAGTAATTGCATTTGGTGGGGAACCGCTCAGGATCCAAGGGGGCATCACATGGAAGCCATGAGTTGAACATTCACTTAAGGGAGCCACAAGTCTGAGCGTCTAAATGACTCCCCACAGGCATACAGGTAAAACGAATGCTGGCACCTCCTCCAAGTCCTGACTCAAATGCCACCTTCTGGTGCAGCTGCCCCGACCACACTATCTGTAGCCCACTGCCTCACCATGAGGCCCATCACCTTTCCCTCTTTTTGTTTTTATAACATTTATCACTTTCTATCATCCTATTTATTTTACTTATGTTTGCCCTGTGTTATGTCTCCCACACTGGAGCATAAGCTCCATAAGGGTAGGGCTCCTTGTTTTGTTAGTGGATATACTGCAAGCTGGTGACTGCAGCCATGCAATTAAAAGACACTTACTCCTTGGAAGGAAAGTTATGATCAATCCAGATAGTATATTGAAAAGCAGAGATGTTACTTTGCCAACAAAGGTCCATCTAGTCAAGGCTATGGTTTTTCCAGTGGTCATGTATGAATGTGAAAGTTGGACTGTGAAGAAAGCTGAGCACCGAAGAATTGATGCTTTTGAACTGTGGTGTTGGAGAAGACTCTTGAGAGTCCCTTGGACTGCAAGGAGAGCCAACCAGTCCACTCTAAAGGAGATCAGTCCTGGGTGTTCATTGGAAGGACTGATGCTGAAGCTGAAACTCCAATACTTTGGCCACCTCATGCAAAGAGCTGATTCAGTGGGAAAGACTCTGATGCTGAGAGGGCCTGGGGGTAGGAAGAGAAGGGGATGACAGAGGATGAGATGGCTGGATGGCATCACTGACTCGATGGACGTGAGTTTGAGTGAACTCCAGGAGTTGGTGATGGACAAGGAGGCCTGGTGTGCTGCAATTCATGGGGTCAAAAAGAGCCAGACACGACTGAGCAACTGAACTGAACTGAACTGACTGATACTGCAAGCTCTAGCCCAGTACATGCACAAAGCAGGCATCCCCAAAATATTTTTGAAGATGTAAAAGTCAGAAAGATATCTCACATAAATATTCAAACAATAAATTATTCATGACAGGTAAGTAAATGGCCTTAATTTTATTGTAAGATTTTATAACTTGGTGGTTTTCAATCAAAGTGCATTAATTATTAATTCAGATGGTCCATTCACCACTAACATTCGACAGCTTCTCAATCCTCTGGCCTATTCCGACAATCTCACCATGAGTTTCTACCCACTTATAGTGACCATATAAATCATCCCAGTACAACTGCCTCAAATCAGAAAATTTAAGCCATGGCAAAGTTTCATCGTGATTAGTGAAAGTCAAATGCCAAGTGGCATCTGATTTTTTCTCCATAACAAATTCAAGAATTCATCTTCAATACAGTTTTCTTCCTTTTCAGACCATATGAAAGGTAATACAAATAGCTAAACAGGTCACTTATCACATGTAGATGCTTATTTAGCTAATTATGGCAGTGGGGCCCCGGCACAGGCCATGACATCTGGTCACTCAGGGCTATCTCAACCCAGGGGCTGACCCTGTTGTCTGTGCCTCCTTTCCTTGAATATAATCTAAAGTCTTAAAATGAAGACCAAGTCCAACAGTTTCAGCAATAAAAGGTTTTGCTATAAAGCTGATATATCTGTGGGTATGAGTGAGCAAGAGTTACCCATTCTCACTGGGTTCTCTGAACTCATTGGTCTATCCCAGGAAGGTCTTCTGTCCCCTCGGGCAGATCCCTCTCAGCTACACACTAACTACCTTGGAGATCCTTTCTTGATAGCAAAATTTGTTCCTTCCTTAGCCTTCTGCATATTTGTGTTTAATCAAAGGAGCAACCAGTATTGAATTAGGAGGTCAAATTCCCCCTTCCACCCCAACCTCTTAATAACCAAACACCAGCGTCATATACTTTCTATGCCTCAGGTTTCTCATGAAAAGAGAGAATAGTATTATATTTCCTACTTTCTTTCTCATACAGGTTACGGAGAAGAGCACCACATGTGGAAAATTTTGTGAAATAAAATACAATATAAAAGTCAACACACTTTCATTGTATTTACAATCATTTTAAGTCATATTTCAGTTGAACAACATGCATTATTATTGCCTGAATCTTATTGTTAATTTCAACCAGTCTTTGCTTTCCTTTTTTAATTTTTTTTTTAAATTGGCCATATCTCAGCATGTGGGATCTTAGTTCCCTTACCAGGGATTGAACCAGCACCCCCTGCAGTGGAAGCACAGTCTTAACCACTGGACTGCCAGGTAAGTCCCTGAACCAGTCATTTCTTACTTCTTTAGTTAAAAAGAATACACATTCCAGTGTTTCACAGGGTATGAAACAGGACCAACTGAAGAATCTAGAGGCTAGCTTGAGATCAGATAGCAATCAGTTCTCCGTTCGGCCACCTCTTCACTTAATGCCTGTTAAAAAATTACAGACAATAGACTTACTTGAAAAATTGTATTAGCCATGGGTTTTGTTTTTTTCCCAAGACAGTATGATGAACCATGGCTTGAACTGTACTTTTATAGTGATTAATGACTGTTGGTAGCACACTAACTATGGTCAAAATCATTTCCTACTTTAAAAAATTATTTACCATGAAACCAAAGGATATGAAACCCTCTCAGATGAAAGACACCATCTTACTAGAGCAAAAGAAAGCACAAATAGTTAACCACATAAGCTAAAAATACCAAAGGTATTTCAGTGGTACCTTGGGATGTTTAAATCACCCAAACCACTACCTGAAAGAATAAGGTTGAAAACATGGCTGTTATGGAATCTGGACCTGGCACAAGCTCACACTCAGATGGTGTTCCATCTGTGCTTCCAGCACATATGGAAGCCCCTATTACACCTCCAATCACACTCCACACTCAGCTCCACTGCCCCCTTGTTTGTGAGAGGTACTGCTCCTTCTTGGGCTGCCTGAATTTTTGCTTACTGCCAATGGGATTCCGATTTTATCTATAAGAAAATGAAGAAGTTGTTTTTTTTCCCCAGAAGCTCACTTTAGTAGTGTCCTTGGCTCTGTGGGAACTTGCCCAGCTACTAAGGCAGAGATCAATATTGCCAGATGCCACTGGGAACCCCTCTTCTCACACCCAGTTCTTTTTGATAGCCTGGATCAGTGGCTTGTAATCAAGTTCATTTCGACAAAGGAAAAAAATAGCATTCTCCAGGACAGCCTGTAACTCTCCAGTGTAACTTTTTTGCTTCTCTGTTTGATTTCTCACCTCAATCATTCTTGTGCATTAAGAGAGATTTTCTCACACATAACATCATACAGCAGGAAAATACCATCTGCACTTCTGAAGTAAGACTTGGCAATACTTATGAATCTGGAAAACAGAAAATCTCATTATGTAACAGTTCTAATCAATCAGTTTGGTGCTGCCTCATTCTTCATCTCTTTTATGCTCACTTTTTTCTCATCTTCTAAAATAAGCCGTGATTGAGAAGAATCTAATGGCAGCCTATTACTGTGATATAGCCATCCCCAAGGCATAGAGTAACCTGGTGAAAGGGAACAGGATAAGAATCTGGGCTACTGGTTTAGAAGAGCCATCATTCTCTCCACCAAATAATTCCAAGAATATCTACAAACCCCAAAGCATAACTAGAACAAGGCTGAAAGCACAATTTTTTAAAAAAGTTTCAGCCTCAGCAACAAGCTGGAGAAGGCAATGGCACCCCACTCCAGTACTCTTGCCTGGAAAATCCCATGTATGGAGAAGCCTGGTAGGCTGCAGTCCCTGGGGTCGCTAAGAGTCAGACACGACTGAGCGACTTCTCTTTCACTTTTCACTTTCATGCATTGGAGAAGGAAATGGCAACCCACTCCAGTGTTCTTGTCTGGAGAATCCCAGGGTCGGAGGAGCCTGGTGGGCGGCCGTCTATGGGGTTGCACAGAGTTAGACACAACTGAAGCAACTTAGCAGCAGCAGCAGCCACAAGCTACCAGATCCCATATGTGGGACACAGAGAAAAATGGAATGAGATGCACATCAGAGACAGATTATTTAGGGGGTGGTGGGAGGGAGTATTGTGGGTGGGAAGAACTAACCATGTGGAAAATCACAGGGCACGTGCACAGAGTATGGGAGGGGGCAGGGGGTGGTGGCGGGCCTTGCCAGTGGAAGGGCATATCTCCACCCACATTTCCTAACTCTAAACCCAGTGGAGCACTTCACAGGATCTTAAACAGGGCCATGTCAACCACATGTATTTTTGTTTTAATTGGAGGATAATTGCTTTACAATGTTGTGTTAGTTTCTGCCATACAACAATGTGAACCAGCCACAAGTGTATGCGTGTGTGTGTGTGTGTGTGTGTATATATATATATATATATATATCTCCCCTCCCTTTCAAACCTCCCTCCCACCCCATCATCCCACCCCTTCTATGTTGTCACAGAGCATGACATTAAGCTCCCTGCATCATATAGAAAATTTCTACTGGCTCTCTGTTTTACATATGGTAATGTTTATGTTTCAATGCTACTTTCTCAATTTGTCCTACCCTCTCCTTCCCCCACTGTGTCCACAAGTCTTCACTCTATGTCTGCGTCCCTATTACTGCCCTGCAAATTGATTCATCAGTGCCACTTTTCTAGATCCCATATATATGTGGTAATACACAATATTTGTTTTTCTCTGACTTATTTTACTCTGTATAATAGGCATTAGGTTCATCCACCTCACTAAAACTGACTCCAGTTCGTTCCTTTCTGTGGCTGAGTAATAGTCCATTGTGTATACATGTACCATGATTTCTTTATCCATTCATCTGTTAATGAACATATAGATGGCTTCCATGTCCTGCTGCTGCTGCTGCTAAGTCGCTTCAGTCGTGTCCGACTCTGTGCATCCCCATAGACGGCAGCCCATCAGGCTCCCCCGTCCCTGGGATTCTCCAGGCAAGAACACTGGAGTGGGTTGCCATTTCCTTCTCCAATGCATGAAAGTGAAAAGTGAAAGGGAAGTCGCTCAGTCGTGTCTGACTCTGTGCAACCCCATGGACTGCAGCCTACCAGGCTCCTCCGTCCATGGGATTTTCCAGGCAAGAGTACTGGAATGGGGTGTCATTGCCTATTGTAAATAGCGCTACAAAGAACATTGGGGTACATGTGTCTTTTAGAATTGCGGTTTTCTCCAGAAGGCAATGGCACCCCACTCCAGTACTCTTGCCTGGAAAATCCCATGGATGGAGGAGCCTGGTGGGCTGCAGTCCATGGGGTTGCTAAGAGTCGGACATGATTGAGCGACTTCACTTTCACTTTGCACTTTCATTCATTGGAGAAGGAAATGGCAACCCACTCCAGTGTTCTTCCCTGGAGAATCCCAGGGATGGGGGAGCCTGGTGGGCTGCCGTCTATGGGGTCACACAGAGTCAGACACAACTGAAGCAACTTAGCAGCAGCAGTAGCAACAAGGTATATGCCCAGTAGTGGGACTGCTGAGTCACATGGTGGTTTTATTCCTAGAGTTTTTAAGGAATCTCCATATTGTTCTCCATCATGGCTGCATTGATTACCTATTCCCACCAATAGTACAAGAGGTCCCTTTGTTCCACACCCTCTCCAGCATCCACTCCAGCATTTATTGTTTGCAGATTTTTGATGATAGCCATTCTGACCAATGGTGAGGTGATACCTCATTACAATTCTGATTTGCATTTCGCTAATAATGAGCAGTGTTGAGCATCTTTTCATGTGTTTATTGGCCATCTGTATTTTTTCTTTAAAGAGTTGTCTGTTTAGGTCTTCTGCCTGTTTTTTAATTGGGCTGTTAGTTTTTTTGATATAGAGCTGCATGAGCTGCTTGTATATTTTGGAGATTAATCCTTCATCACTTGCTTCATTTGAAATTCTTTTCTTTCATTCTGAGAGTTCTTTTTTATCTTGTTTAATTTCTTTTGCTGTGCAAAAGTTTTTAAGTTCAATTAGGTCCCATTTCTTTATTTTTATTTTCATTATTCTAGGAGGTAGGTCAAAAAGGATCTTGCTGAAATCCATGTCAAAGAGTGTTCTGCCTATGCTTTCCTCTAAGAGTTTTATAGTTTCTGGCCTTACACTGGGTCTTTAATCCATTTTCAGTTTTTTGTGTGTATGGTGTTAGGAAGTATCCTAATTTCAGTCTTTTACACGTAGCTGTCCAGTTTTCCCAGCACCACTTATTGAAGAGACTGTTTTTTATCCATAGTGTGTTCTTGCCTCCTTTGTCAAAGATAAGGTGCCCCTAGGTTCATGGTCAACCACATACATTTTTTAAATGGTTTGTCTGTCTCAACAGAACTCAAAGCATCTTGCCTCTCCTGCCCAGCAGTAACCCAGCATTGCAATATGGTTCCTCTATAATGAGAGTTTTCATTTGGAAATCAATTTCTAAAAAAATATTCCATTGGTTTTTACTTTCAAGCTCTCTTTGGATTAGACAAGGGCCAACAAGTCAAAGTTCAGCAAAGTAGAGAGGAATGAACCTGGCTTTCAAGAAGAGTGACCTTTACAAACCATATGTCAGATCACAAATATGCACACAGACACACATCTGCAGGCTGGCTGACTTAGGGAAGGAGTTAATCTACAGATAAAAGGAAAATCCATGTTCTATTTGTCCATGTAATTAGATGGACTCAGTTATATCTGTGTGTGTACATGCACATAAACATGTCTATGTGTATACATATAAATGTATATATGCAAGAATATTCTATGTATATGATACATATATATGCCATGCTCTCTAGCAACTGAACCAGTATCTTTTCATGAATTAAACTGAAATGAACTTTAAACTTTGGTATCTTCAAGAATATAACAGGGAACCACAAATTTACAAAAATACCCATTGTGAAGATGGTAATCAATCTGTTCTAACATTTCTGGTTATCAAAATAAGAACTCTTTAGATGAGAAAAAATAAATGATAATTTGCATATTTTCAACTCCTTTTTATGCAAATTTGGGAAGTCAAGAATAACGGAGGCAGAAGATAGGATTAGTGAAATAGAAGACAGAATGGTAGAAATAAATGAATCAGAGAGGAAAAAAGAAAAACGAATTAAAAGAAATGAGGACAATCTCAGAGACCTCCAGGACAATATGAAACGCTCCAACATTCGAATTATAGGAGTCCCAGAAGAAGAAGACAAAAAGAAAGACCATGAGAAAATCCTTGAGGAGATAATAGTTGAAAACTTCCCTAAAATGGGGAAGGAAATAATCACCCAAGTCCAAGAAACCCAGAGAGTCCCAAATAGGATAAACCCAAGGCGAAACACACCAAGACACATATTAATCAAATTAACAAAGATCAAACACAAAGAACAACTATTAAAAGCAGCAAGGGAAAAACAACAAATAACACACAAGGGGATTCCCATAAGGATAACAGCTGATCTCTCAATAGAAACTCTTCAGGCCAGGAGGGAATGGCAAGACATACTTAAAGTGATGAAAGAAAATAACCTACAGCCCAGATTACTATACCCAGCAAGGATCTCATTCAAATACGAAGGAGAAATCAAAAGCTTTACAGACAAGCAAAAGCTGAGAGAATTCAGCACCACCAAACCAGCTCTCCAACAAATTCTAAAGGATATTCTCTAGACAGGAAACACAAAAAGGGAGTATAAACCCGAACCCAAAATAATAAAACAAATGGCAACGGGATCATACTTATCAATAATTACCTTAAACGTAAATGGATTGAATGCCCCAACCAAAAGGCAAAGACTGGCCGGTTGGATACAAAAACAAGAACCCTCTATATGCTGCTTACAAGAGACCCACCTCAAAACAAGGGACACATACAGACTGAAAGTGAAGGGTTGGAAAAAGATATTCCATGCAAATAGAGACCAAAAGAAAGCAGGAGTGGCAATACTCATATCCGATAAAATAGACTTTAAAACAAAGGCTGTGAAAAGAGACAAAGAAGGCCACTACATAATGATCAAAGGATCAATCCAAGAAGAAGATATAACAATTATAAATATATATGCACCCAATATAGGAGCACCGCAATATGTAGGACAAATGCTAACAAGTATGAAAGGGGAAATTAACAACAACACAATAATAGTGGGAGACTTTAATACCCCACTCACACATATGGACAGATCAACTAAACAGAAAATTAACAAAGAAACGCAAACTTTAAATGATACATTAGACCAGTTAGACCTAATTGATATCTATAGGACATTTCACCCCAAAACAATGAATTTCACCTTTTTCTCAAGTGCTCATGGAACCTTCTCCAGGATAGATCACATCCTGGGCCATAAATATAACCTTGATAAATTCAAAAAAATCGAAATCAAAAAAAAATAATAATAAACTGAAATGAACTTTAAACTTTGGTATCTTCAAGAATATAACAGGGAACCACAAATTTACAAAAATACCCATTGTGAAGATGGTAATCAATCTGTTCTAACATTTCTGGTTATCAAAATAAGAACTCTTTAGATGAGAAAAAATAAATGATAATTTGCATATTTTCAACTCCTTTTTATGCAAATTTGGGAAGTCAAGACAGTACTTTTTCCTTGTTCTGAGAGGTATTACTCATGTATCCCATTGTGAAGAAAGGGAAGGAACGTACATGCAGCTACAATTTTGACCATAATGGCAAACTGGGCATCAGTAAGATCACGTTACCAACAAAAGATGACACCTGATCACAAAGTCTTTCCTTAGGCACCCTGTGTAAAACTATACCTCTCCCAAACTTTATTTTTTTAATTTGCTTTTCATCCAATTCCCTCCTTTGGGATGTAAGTTCCTTTCAGACTAGGATTTAGTCAACTTTGTTTATTGTGCATCCACAGTCCTACAACAGCACATGACTCACAGGAAGACTCAGGAAGTGCTGCTGCATAAATGAATCTGTCATCTCTGGCTCTAAATTTGGTTTGGTTGATCTCACTGGGTAAATATATATCTAAGTTATTTGTCAATCTTCCTTTCCCAAATTTAGGCCTTAGCCAGAACAGAGGAGGACTATTCTATACACAAGGACACACACGCCCCTACTTATATACACATGTATCATACCAAGAGAAAAAGCAAGACCTGTGTATGCGTGCATGCTGTGCTTAGTCCCTCAGTCATGTCCAACTCTTTGTGACCCCATGGACTGCAGCCCACCAGGCTTCTCTGTCCATGGGATTCTCCAGGCAAGAATACTGGAGTGGGTTGCCCTGCCCTCCTCCAGGGGATCTTCCCAACCCAGGGATCAAACCCAGGTCTCCTGCATTGCAGGTGGATTCTTTACCATCTAAGCCACCAGGGAAGCCCATGTATCATACAGAAAGAAAGAGCGAGACTTGTGTATGTGTTTATATAATCCCTAAAGAAAATAGAATCAAGCTAAAGGAAGTCTTCTTCCCATTATTCACTGAAAAAGGAACCATACCCAGAGTGGCACCTATATTTCCTCAAAGTTGTCCTTGCAAAGTCTCATGAGGAAACTTGGCTTCCCCACTGCAGCAGCCCCAGCCAGCACAATCTTGTGAGGCTTCTGTGAACCACAGGATTTGTGGTTATCATCCACCACCCGTTTAGGGAAAGAAAGCCACCATGGATGAAAAACGTAGTGTCCGCTTTCTTCCTAGTAAGTTATATGGCTCTAAAATTAAGTGTTCATGAATACAAGTGCCTGCAAAACCAACTACCTGTGATGAAAGAGCTAAGATGAGCTTTCTTGAGGAACTAACAACACTGTCTTCACTGGCAGATCCCAGGGCTTCCAACCCAGGATGGAAGCCGTACCTTCTGAGCCATACTTATCTTCATCCCTTATATTCAGGAAGCTTTTTTTTTTTAATTTTTAGTCAGCTATTATAAAACAGTCTTTCATTACACATATATATCACAAAGTAAAAAGAAGAAATATATGTACCTGAATCTACAGTCAATGATGTTATGGAACAAAATGGCCCCAAAAGGAAACCTGTGAGTTTTTCCTAACTTAGTAGAGAAAAACACTCTCCTGTGTTTCATATGTATAACCTTTAAAACAATGCCCATGACAGATAAAGGTCAAACAGGATGATACATGTTTTTCTACTGAAGATGAAGCCTAGGTGAGCAGTGATTTAAGGGCTTATGTCTGTGTCTCAAAATTGCCTTCAAAACTCTCCTGCAAACCCTGTGATCTCTGGAATCCCCTCTGGTGCTGGTACTCCACCTCTGAGTCCTACTCATTGTAGTCTCTCAGGGTAGACAGGCTACTGTCAAAGCAGTTTTGGGGCAGGGTGTCAAGTCACAACTCATCCTCTGCATGGGACCCCAGAGGGCCAGAGAGCCACAGTCCTCACCCATGCAGGGAGACAGGATGACCCGGTGACAAAGGAGAGGACCTTTGTACCTGACGGCTGGCAATGTTCAAGACAACACAGCAGTGAAATCAGACAGCAAGGGAATCAAGAACACTGACATTTTCCTTCTTGCCAAGAGCCACAGTGTATTCCATGATTAAGCATCAGGGGAAATAAAACGCTCAGAGCAATATCAGTTCATTCCATGCAACAATCAATTAAGATAAAGACATTTAAATCAAACAATTAATAAAATAAACTATTTTTTAAAAAATTACCTTCTTTATTTCCTGATACAAAAAGAATTAGAATGTCCAGGACATAAATGCAATCTCGAATTGTGTTAAGCAAAAGGCACACAGAACATATGAACCTTTCTACTCTAATGTGATCAGACCATATTCTGAACAGCTATCCATTTCTGGATATTATTTCTACTGAAAAGGGATGCTGAGAACCTGGATAAGAAACTCAACTGATGACATGACACTTAAAACCCTCAGGTCAGTGCACTGAGTTTAAATTGTAATGGTTTCTCTCTCCAAATACCTGAAGAGCTGACACAGAAAAAATATACTGCCTCAGGTTGCACAAGACAAAATAAAGGTCAACTGAACTTTTCTGGGAGTCACATCTCTAATCAACATAGTAAGAATAGCAGGCAATTATAAATGTGGCTCTGGAATGGTTTGACATCTGAGATGAGTTTTCTGCCACTAAGTGGTAACATGTGTGGAAGACTCCTAAGGGAGAGACTTAACAGGAAGGTGCCTCACACAGAGGCTGGAACTCCTGACTTCTAGAGTTGGGAAATTCTAACATTTTATAAGTGAGAGAGAAATTAACATCAAAGAGGAGAATAAAAGAATCAAAGAAACTGCATTTTTAAATTTACTTTTGCTTTTCCATTTGATTCCCATAATTAAGTTTATATTGAAATAAAAACAATGGCTACAACTTAGTCCCCACTACACACTGGGCACCATCCTAATCACCTGGCATACATAACATCATCAGAAAGAGGGAGGGTGCACAGGTCTCCAGATATAGTAGTAAGACGTGGGTGTTCTTAGAGAAGAGAGGGTAAGTTAGTTCATTGGTCTCTTTTCTTTTAGAATCCACACATAACCGGTATCAAATAATATTTGTCTTTCTCTGTGTGATTTCCTTCACTTGTCACGATAATCTCCAGACTCATTGACTTAGGGAATGAACGTATGGTTACCAGGGAGGGGTAAGGATGGAGGGGAGGGATAGACTGGAAGTTTCGGATTGATATGTACATACTGCTGCATTTAAAACAGATATACAGTCCAGGTTTGATGCATGATACAAGATGCTCAGGGCTGGTACACTGGGATGACCCATAGAGATGGTATGGGGAGGGAGGTGGGAAGGGGTTCAGGATGGGGAACAAATGGCGGATTCATGTTGATGTATGGCAAAACGAATACAATACTGTAAAGTAATTAGCCTCCAATTAAAATAAATAAATTTATATTAAAAAAAGAAATATTTTACTTCAGGAAGCTCTGGAAACAATGTTTTGATATTTTATTTCATTTCAGTTATTCTTCCCATGGATTATTTTTATACTTATTAAATTCAGAGTCAAAGAAAAAAACAGATATACAAAAAGGACCTACTGTACAGCACAGAGAACTCTGCTTAATATTCTGTAATAATCTAAATGGGAAAAGAGTTTGAAAAAGAACAGATACACATATATGTATAACTGAATCACTTTGCTGTACACCTGAAACTAACACAACATTGTCAATCAACTATACTCCAACATAAAATAATTTTTTTACAAAATAATAAAGTAAAAATAAGCTAAAAAATAAAAGAGGGTAATCTTAAATATAAGCCATATAAATCTAAGTCAAAAGTATTTTGGTGCCATTAGCTAATGTTTAAAATTAACTAAATGGGTAATTTAACCACCAAACTCTCTCTAAATATACTCAATTTTAAAGTCTTCATCCCGGAACAGGAATTTCATATCATATCTCAATCTACCTAGCTAATTCCGTGTGTGCAAGTTTCTGTACATTTTTTCTGTTAGTCTCATCATTTATGAAACTCTCTTTCTGAAACTGATTTTAGATCAATCTGTAAGAAACCTAGGCCATTCTACTACAATATAATACAAATTCAGCTCCATGTCATTACTAGTCAGAATTTTATTTTTTTAATCTATTCATATTTTTGATAGGGAATGAAGGAGAAAAAATCCTGAATTGAAAAATCAACTCTATTAATATATAGAATCTAAATTAATAATATAGCTATAGACAGATTTTCTCAAACTCAAATTATATAAATACCCTTTTAAAAGTAAACTATTCTTATCTGCCCAAAGAGTACTTTCATTACAATTAAATATGTAAAAACATAAAATAAGTTATATTTTTGTTAGTGTTCTAGAAAAAACACAAAACTAAAACAATATACAAGTTAAAATCCAGTAAGTCCACAAAAGAAATAAAATTAAATTTACAAGATGCTTTTACATTTTTAAAAAATTTATTGAAGTATAGCTGATATATATTATATAAATGACAGGTATACAATATAATGACTCACAATTTTTAAAGGTTTCTTCATTTATAGTGGCTTCCTTCATAGCTCGGTAAAGAATCTGCCTGCAATGCAGGAGACCCTGGTTCGATTCCTGGGTCAGGGAATCGACCCAATAGCCAATAATTGTAAATATTGGCTATATTCTCCATGTTGTACAGTATGTCCTTGTAGCTTATTTTATATCCAGCAGTTTGCACCTTTTAATCCTGCCCTATACTGCCCCTCCTCCCTCCTCTCTCCCCATGGGTAGCCACTAGTTTGTTCTCTACATCAGTGAGTCTGCTTCTTGTTACATCCACTTGTTTGTTGTATTTTTTGGATTTCACATATAAGTGATATCATATAGAATTTGTCTTTCTCTGTCTGACTTATTTCACTTAGCATAATGTCCTCCAAGTCCATCCATGTTACTGCAAAGGGCAAAATTTCATTCTTTTTATGGCTGAGTAATTTTCCATTCTATATATATTTACATTCCCACCAACAGTATATCAGGGTTCCCTTTTCTCTAACATTTGTTATTTGTGGTATTTTTGATGACAGCCATTCTGACAGGTGTGAGGAGACATCTCATTGTGGTTTTGACTTGCATTTCCCTGATGATTAGTAATGTTGAGTATTTTTCATGTGCCGAATGGCCATCTACATTTCTTCTTTGTAAAAATGTCTATTTAGTTCTTTACCCATTTTTGACCAGGTTGTTTGTTTTTTTGATGTTGAGTTAAATGAGCTGTTTATATACATTGAATATTAACCACTTACGCATGCTAAGTCACTCCAGTGGTGCCTAACTCTCTGTGACCCTAGGGACTATATCCTGCCAGGCTCCTCTGTCCATGGGATTCTCCAGGCAAGAATACTAGAGTTCATGCCCTTCTCCAGGGAATCTTTTCAACCGAGGGACTGAACCCATATCTCTTACGTCTCCTGAATTGGCAGGTGGGTTCTTTACCAATAGAGCCACTCCTTATAAGTTATACCATTTCCAAATATTTTCTCTACTTCAGTAGGTCGTCTTTTTGTTTTGTTTGTGGTTTCCTTTGCTATTCAAAAGTTTTTAAGTTTGTTTCTTTAAAAAAGAAGAAATCATTGAAGGCTTCCAGTTCAGTGTGGTGGATAGAAGACATGAATTTGTCTTCTTTCCCTTTTGAGATCATTAATATGGAATTCCAAAGGAAATAAACCAATAAAAGTTAAAAGAATGGGAGAGGAGTCCATCAGCAGTCAAGTGACCGAAACACATTGCTAGAAAAAGGAACCTGGATGGCAATATGCTAACAAAGGGAGGAGGGCTGGGGAAAAGGAGATCCGAAAGATGTGCGTGGGAGGTTCTGCTGTAGAGCAAAGAAGAAACAAATGGTCGTGTAGAACCCCAGAAAGTGAGAAGGAGGGTTGAAAATAGAGACTCAAATTGTATAGTAAGGCACACTGCCTCTCCAGCCCATACCTGCTCTTCTTACTCTATAGAAGAGCAGATAAGCCAGAGCTGATTCCAAAAGAATTGATGCTTTTTTTTTTTTTTTTTAGAATTGATGCTTTTAAAATGTGATGTTGGGAGAAGATTCTTGAGAGTCCCTTGAACTGCAAGGAGATCAAACCAGTCAGTCCTAAAGGAAATCAGTCCTGAATATTCATTGGAAGGACTGAAGCTGAAGCTCCAATACTTTGGCCATCTGATGTGAAGAACGGACGAATTGGAAAAGACCCTGATGCTGGGAAAGATTGAAGGCAGAAGAAGAGACGGACAGAGAATGAGATGGTTGGATGGCATCACCAACTCAATGGACATGAGTTTGAGCAAGCACTGGGAGTTGGTGGTGGACAGGGAAGCCTGGCGTGCTGCAGTCCATGACGTCACAAAGAGTCGGACATGAGTGAACGACTGAACTGACTGATTTCAAAAGCAGCAAAACATTGTTTGTCTTTTTAAAAAAAATAACTGAATGATTCCCCAAAGGAAAACTAAGGCTTCTCTTTGAACATCTAAGCCCCATGCACCTAGTAATCAAGGTCAGAGCTTCACACACAGAGCTCTGAGGAAGATGATCTTTCAAGGAGACAGCTTGAGCTAAACAGATCTATTTGCCTAGTTATACAGGAATCTGTATAGTACTTTACAGCCAATAAGAGGCTGTCACATAAATCATCTCTGACTCTCACGCAACCTATCAGGCAGGCAGGAAGTCTGGAAAAAGCAAGAAAGCACTAATTGTGTAAAGAGAAAGACAACCCATTGCTCATTAGCTGAGGGACTTTGAACAAGTTATTAAACCTGTAACTCAGTGTCTTCAGCTATAAAAGTGGAAAATTTGTACCTTCCTCAGGGAAAGCTTGAGAATTTGATTTTTTTAATTATGAAAAACCACATAATTAACTACAGTCAATAAAATGTCAATTTTGGTAAGATAGGACAGTTCATTATTAATCCCTTTTTACAGATGAGATGTTAACAAACAAAATGATGAAAACAACTGTCTCACATGTTACAGGCAAAAATTAGCATAGTCTTAATAAGGACTCTGGTCTTGTCACCCCTGACTCTTACTGTTAAGTGCCTATATGGTCTTCATCATATGCTGTATCAAGGCAAGAAATTCTGTGTTCTCTTGCAAACATTTAGGATGATGTGGAAATAAGTAAAAACAGTGTCTACTGGCATCATTGACTCTAGCATAAAGCAAAGAATTGGTTTAAATTCTGTAATAAAAGCATAGTATGTATAGTCTAATGACCTCTGGAAATCAGATATAAGGTTGACATTGATAATTTTCCAAGGAGGATACTGGGGAGAATTCTTAAAAATTCCAGAGGTTTAAATGGCAATAGTCCACAAAATATACTTAATTGTCAAAACTCATTCAGTATGAACACTGGAAAGAGCACTAAAGATTATCTTATGAACAACTGGAAAAGCAAAGTGAGGTACCCAAATTTTACAATGCCACTTTCAGGGATGATTATTTTTTAAGCACCCATTTTCATTTTAGTTGAGATATTTCCATTAGTTATAGAGAAAATCCACATGCAGGAAGTGAATCCAGTTCTGTGCCAGAGCCAAAGTGCTCCAGCAAGTGACAGCCTACTTATTTTAAGCATCTCTTCCCCAACTCTGCATTCAGTGATGTCAGCTTGGTAGCTTGAAATCAGAAATGGTGGAGTAATTATTCCATGGAAATTGTCAAACACTACAAATTCCTCCTTCCCTTCTCCCTCACTGCAGAGCCTGTTGCTAAACATCTACCAGCACAGCAGAGTGAAACTGACCTACTCATCAGAAACCAAACAAAGCAAAGGCCAAAACCAATCACACTTTTGCTTTCACTTCAACAGGTTCTCTCCCACTTCTTGCTGATCAGGGATCCTCTAGATCTGGAACTTTCACAGGGAAAAGAAATATTCTTTTCATTTAATAAATATTCACTGAATACATGTACCTCGCAGTAAGCTGGGTATAGGGCTGCATGACTAGGAAGGATGGTGTCCCTGCTGTCATGAGAAGACAGTCCACTGAACACCTAGGGTTTGAGGGTAGTTGGTTGGTAAAGACCAACAAAAGAAAACTGAGGTCTGAAGGACAACTGTTCAAGGGATCAGAAACATCTATTCAATCCAGTTCAGTTCAGCCGCTCAGTCGTGTCCAACTCTTTGCGACCCCATGAATCACAGAATGCCAGGCCTCCTTGTCCATCACCAAATCCCGCAGTTTACTCAGACTCATGCCCATCGAGTCAGTGATGCCATCCAGCCATCTCATCCTCTGTCGTCCCCTTCTCCTCCTGCCCCCAATCTCTCCCAGCATCAGGGTCTTTTCCAATGAGTCAACTCTTCGCATGAGGTGGCCAAAGTACTGGAGTTTCAGCTTTAGCATCAGTCCTTCCAAAGAACACTCAGGACTGATCTCCTTTAGAATGGACTGATTGGATCTCCTTGCAGTCCAAGGGACATGCAAGAGTCTTCTCCAACACCACAGTTCAAAAGCATCAATTCTTCGGCACTCAGCTTTCTTCACAGTCCAATTCTCACATCCATACATGACTACTGGAAAAACCATAGCCTTGACTAGACGGACCCTTGTTGGCAAAGTAATGTCTCTGCTTTTCAATATGCTATCTAGGTTGGTCATAACTTTCCTTCCAAGGAGTAAGTGTTTTTTTAATTTCATGGCTGCAATCACCATCTGCAGTGATTTTGGAGCTCAAAAAAATAAAGTCTGACACTGTTTCCACTGTTTCCCCATCTATTTCCCATGAAGTGATGGGACCAGATGCCATGATCTTTGTTTTCTGAATGTTGAGCTTTAAGCCAACTTTTTCACTCTCCTCTTTCACTTTCATCAAGAGGCTTTTTAGTTCCTCTTCACTTTCTGCCATAAGGGTGTTTGTCATCTGCATTTATTGATAATTCTCCCGGCAATCTTGATTGCAGCTTGTGCTTCTTCCAGCTCAGTGTTTCTCGTGATGTACTCTGCATAGAAGTTAAATAAGCAGGATGACAATATACAGCCTTGCCATACTCCTTTTCCTATTTGGAACAAGTCTGTTGTTCCATGTCCAGTTCTAACTGTTGCTTCCTGACCTGCATATAGTTTTCTATGACTGGTACCCTAGTGTTCATTGCAGCACTATTTACAATAGCTAGGACATGGAGGCAACCTAGATGTCCATCGACAGATGCATATATAAGCCATGGCATATGTGTGTGTGTGTCTGTGTGTGAATATATATATATATACATATATACATATATATATATATAATGGATTACTACTCAGCCATAAAAAGGAATGCATTTGAGTCAGTGCTAATGAGGTGGATGAATCTAGAACCTATTATACAGAGTAAAGTAAGTCAGAAAGTGAAAAATAAATATTGTATATTAACACATATACATGAAATCTAGAAAGATGATACTGATGAACCTATTTGCAGGGCAGCAATGGAGATGCAGACATAGAAAACAGACTTGTAGACATGGTGCAGAAGGAGAGGGTGGGACAAATGGAGAGTATCATGGAAATATATAGATTAGCATATATAAAATAGATAGCCATTGGGAATTTGCTGTATGAGTCAGGGAACTCAAACTGGGGCTCTGTGAAAACCTAGAAGGGTGAGATAGGGTGGGAGGTGGGAGAGAGGTTCAAGAGGGAGGGGAAAAGTTATGACCAACCTAGATAGCATATTGAAAAGCAGAGATGTTACTTTGCCAACAAAGGTCCGTCTAGTCAAGGCTATGGTTTTTCCTGTGGTCATGTATGGATGTGAAAGTTGGACTGTGAAGAAGGCTGAGCACCGAAAAATTGATGCTTTTGAACTGCGGTGTTGGAGAAGCCTCTTGAGAGTCCCTTGGACTGCAAGAAGAGCCAACCAATCCATTCTGAAGGAGATCAGCCCTGGGATTTCTTTGGAGGGAATGATTCTAAAGCTGAAACTCCAGTACTTTGGCCACCTCATGCGAAGAGTTGACTCATTGGAGAAGACTTTGATGCTGGGAGGGATTGGGGGCAGGAGGAGAAGGGGACAACAGAGGATGAGATGGCTGGATGGCATTACTGACTCAATGGACGTGAATCTGAGTGAACTCCGGGTGTTGGTGATGGACAGGGAGGCCTGGCATGCTGTGATTCATGGGGTCGCAAAGAGTCGGACATGACTGAGTGACTGAACTGAACTGAACTGATGGCTGATTCATGTTGATGTATGACAGAAACCAACACAATATTATAAAGCAATCATCCTTCAATGAAAAATAAATAATTTTTTTAAAGGTAGGCTTCCCTTAGAAACAGAAAAAGAAATTAGAGGCCTTTAAAAATTTTTTCTTGCCAGGGAGTCCAATTTGATTCTGAAATCTTATCCATCCACTGCTTCAATATGATTACATATGTTTTAGGTTGCTAATTATTCATATACACTGAAATATCCTCAGAGTCCAGCTGCTTTGTACCTACCTTTTTGAGTTTCTTTATCATCACTGTAGATATGTCAGTTGTGTTTTATACAGGTCACTGAGGGCTTCCTCAGCTTTGCATTTTTCCTGAGAGAAAAAGATTTTTTTTTTATTTAAATAAATTCTTCAAAACCATGTAGGTGGGAAACATATTGTGTCAAACTAAGGCTGATGCCAAGTCTCCTACAGAGATAGCTTTCCAGTCTTTCTGTTTAATGCAAAGAGAGACCAAAAAAATATCAAACTAAAATTTAAAAAAAAAGAAATTTTCTTACAAATTTTCTTGAACACATTTCCCCTTTAAAACAAAATGCTGTTGATATCTTCAATTTTGACATTTCAATGGTTAAAACCCTTTGAGAGTGTCTTGGTCTCATTCAATGATGCCTGGGGTGTATTAATATTTTCCACAAGGTAGAAGTTTCCTGAGTTACACTTCACGGCTCATCAACTTTGCACTTCACTGCTTCCCCAGAAACCTGCAGGAAAGTTTAATTACTTTTTCATTTGATTTTCTGAAGAACCGAAGGGTGATTTTCTGAAATGTTATTTAAAAAGAAGGTAGCCAAAAATCCTATTAAGACCTGACTTTTTCACATTATACCAGGATCAGTTGCCCTGAAAACTAGTCCACTTTTAAGCTCCCAGAGCTACAGCTCACTTAAAAGAGCATACAATCTTCAGATTTGCAAACACTATGTCCTGAAGTAATATGACCTCAAACCTCAGGAAAACTAAGAAAAGAAAAGTCTGTCTTGGGCTTCCCAGGTGGCTCAGTGGTAAAAAGAAAAATCCGCCTGCCAATGCAGGAGACATTGGTTTGATCCCTGGTTCAGGGAGATCCCACATGCTGCGGAGCAACTAAGCCCATGCACCACAACTATTGAGCTTGTGCTCTAGAGCCTGGGAGCCACAACCACTGAACCCATGTGCCACACCCTAGAGCCCGAGCTCCCCAACAAAAGAAGTCACCACAATGAGAAGCCTGTGTGTTGCAAGAAAGAGTAGCCCCCACTCTCCGCAACTAGAGAAAAGCCTGCACAGCAGTGAAGACCCAGCTATTGATTAATTAAATTATTTTTTTAAGTCAATCGTAACTGATTCATCACTTAACTCACTGGTTCATCAGATAAGGAAAAGGCAATTTCAATCAACTGTGTATTTACATTTATCTCAGTTTACATTTTTCATCCCAACCCTTTATTCTTCCGTGGTTTCCAGTTCTGGTTCCCTGAGGTATGAGTTGCCCTCTCTCACCTGTGTGGATAACATCCTTCTGGGGCAGTACAATTGGTTTAAAAGCTACTAATCAAAACAGAAATAAATGCAGAATGGTTTCTTTAAAAGCAAGTGGTGCTAAAGAAGGAGCTGTAATAAAGTTATTACAGTAAGCTTCTTGAATGGACAAGGAGAACCCACAAAGTGGTAGTATCTGTTTCCCTCCATGTACAGTTTCTGTAGCATTTTCTCAAGACTCAGAAGAAAAAAAAAAAGCATTATAAATAACTTCAGTGACCAACCATTGAGCTGAGGGCCCAAGACACAGATGCAAGCCCATATCTTGCCAGACTCTTGTGGCTTCATATCAGCATAATACTATGCCCACTCTTGGCCAGACAGCTACTTCTCACATGTATTAGTGATACTATAAATCCATGTTTCGTGTTGACCTTTTGAAATGGCATGATTTCTATAAAGATAATTTAGAACTACAGTGTCTATTTTGGCAAACTTGCCAAATGAACAAAAGAGGGAAAGGAGTTAAAATATACATCAAAATGGAAAAGGAATAAAATGGTTAAAAATAATAATAATGATTTCAAAATGACAGCAGTACTCCAGTCATCTGAAATTCACATATTTGGTACCATGAAGAATCCAAAGGCAGACTGAAAATCAAGAAAGAATGAACAGCAGCCTGTGAGATATCCTTCCTTGGCACAAGAATAACCTGTGTTCAAAACAGGGGTTAAAATACAATTCTAGTGTACCTGATCATTTGGCTTTCTGAGTTTTCAGGTACCCAGGAAGGAAGGATTGACCATCATAAATTGTAACACAGTAGCCTGACAGCAAGAACACAAATGAAAATGCACACAAGAACTCAAAAAGCCAAGCTGAACTACCATCCCCACAAATCCTGGGGATATCACTATACCACAGCCCAGGATGAAACTCAGCTTCATAATGACAACCCCCAGTTTACAAGGAAAGCTGAAGTTTAACAGTTATTAAAAGCAAGGCATCAAGTGACTCCACATGTTTACCAAAAGATGTATGATGGACTGCCCATGGCAGCACTAAATGCGACAACCAGAAAGTACCAAGCACCCGAATGGCCATGAACAGTAAAATGGGTAAATGAATTGTGGTATCTTCACCCAAGGAATACTCTATAGCAATGGAAATGAAAGATCTACAAAAGCTCACAAGCAACAGTGTTGAATGCTAGAAGCCAAACCCATGTAGTAAGAAAAAGAACAGGCAAGAGCTTGTGTGTGGGGGGACAGAGAAGGGCTGTAGGGATGGGAAGGGAGCATGGGGGCTTCTAGTAACATGCTGTTTCCTGATCTGGGTGCTGAGTATGCAAATCGAGTATGCAAATCTTTCCATCTGGAAAGATTAGGCAAGCTGTACACCAACTCTGTGTCCTTTTCTCTATGTGCATTTGTCTCTGAAGAACACATTCACAAAATATTACACAATATACTTGGAAATATAAATTTCTTATCTTCATGGTAAATCCAATCATGAATACTTCACAATTCAGATTTCAAGTAACCAGAGGTAACCCTCTGCAAAATCTGAAGCACATGATTTATCTTTCCTACCTCAGTTCTACATTCTCTTTCTAGGGCTTTTCTACCTTTTGAAAAGCAACTCACAACCAAGTGTGGTCACACATCACACTCTCATTTTTAATTTCCTCAGGAGAGTTTAACACACAAATCTCCCAAAATGCTTCAGTAGGTCTGTGGCAGGATCTAAAGCCTGCATGCCTAGAAAAGCTCCCTGCTGCTGCTGCTGCTGCTAAGTCGCTTGAGTCATGTCCGACTCTGTATGACCCCACAGACGGCAGCCCACCAGGCTCCCCCATCCCTGGATTCTCCAGGCAAGAACACTGGAGTGGGTTGCCATTTCCTTCTCCAAAGCATGAAAGTGAAAAGTGAAAGTGAAGTCGCTCAGTCGCGTCTGACTCTTAGCAACCACATGGACTGCAGCCTACCAGGCTCCTCCGTCCATGGGATTTTCCAGGCAAGAGTTCTGGAGTGGGGTGCCATTGCCTTCTCCCAGAAAAGCTCCCAGGGGTGGCTAATATTACTGGTCTTCAGAGCCTGACAAAAGATGCAACTTAATACCAGTGTCTGCCAAGCTCCTGGGGCCTGAGGAGTGCCTCATCCCAGGAATCTGAGCATAGACGTTTTAGGACTCATATCTGTTACAACATGCTGGGCATCCCTATGCCTCTCTAACTGCATCCCTGTTCAGTCAGTTCACTTAAGCCACTCAGTCATGTCCAACTCTTTGTGACCCCATAGACTGCAACACACCAGGCTTCCCTCTCCTTCAACCATCTCCTGGAGCTAGCCCAAACTCAGTCAATCGAGTGGGTGATGCCACCCAACCATCTCATCTTCTGTCATCCCCTACTCCTGCCTTCAATCCTTCCCAGCATCAGGGTCTTCTCCAACTAGTCAGTTCTTCACATCATATGGCCAAAGTATGGGAGTTTCAGCTTTAGCATCAGTCCTTCCAATAAATATTCAGGAATGATTTCCTCTAGGATGGACTGGTTTGATCTCCTCCCTTGTCCACGGGACTCTCAAGAATCTTCTCCAACACCACAGTTCAAAAGCATCAATTCTTCAGCACTCAACTTTCTTTATGATCCAACTTTCACATCCATCCATGACTGCTGGAAAAACCACAGCTTTGACTAGAACCTTTGTTGGCAAGGTAATGTCTCTGCTTTTTAATATGCTATCTAGGTTGGTCATACTTTTCTTCCAAGGAGCAAGCGTCTTTTAATTCCATGGCTGCAGTCACTGGCTGCAGTCACCATCTTCAATGATTTTGAAGACCAAGAAAATAGTCTCTCACTGTTTCCACTGTTTCCCCAACTATTTGCCATGAATTTATGGGACCACCTGCCATGATCTTAGTTTTCTGAATGTTGATTTTAAGCCAGCTTTTTCACTCTCCTCTTTTATTTCCATCAAGAATAGTTCCTCTTCACTTTCTGCCATAAGGATGGTGTCATCTGCACACTTGTGGTTATTGATATTACTCCCGGTAATCTGAATTCCAGCTTGTGCTTCATCCAGCCTGGCATTTCACATGATGTACTCTGCATATAAGTTAAATAAGCAGGGTGACAAAATACAGCCTTGTTGTACTCCTTTCCCAATTTGGAACCAGTCCATTTTTCCATGCCTGGTTCTAACTGTTGCTTCTTGACCCCTGCATCCCTGTTAGCATCCACCACCTCAAGGACAAAAACTAGCAGTTGGGGAGAGTAAAGTAAGAACCAGTTCCTTCTGGAGGGAGTTTTGTACTATTTCTCATTAAAATTTTACCTTTGGACTTGTTAGATAGTGTCTTTTCCACAGCATTTGCAGAGGGAAGGAGGGAGAAGGAGGGAAAGGAAATGAGCAAGCAAGCAGTTAGTCTGCCTGGGAAAGTGCAGCAAAGAAAAGTGCTGGCATGACTTGCCAGATGGCTGAGGCTTCTTAAATCCAAGATGTCTCTTCTGTGAGGGGGCTCAGTTTGAAGTTAAGGATATTGTGATAAGTGAGATTGTAGAGTGAGAATGGAGGGGTAGACACCAAGATGAGTAAGCCCTCTTTTTCCAGGGTGGCATCTCAAAGTCATGAACAGAGGTAGGCCAAGACTTTTCTTGACAGTTAGAAAAATGTTAATAACTTTATAGCCACCCCACCCCAGAAACTTGGTATGTGGTTCTGAAGTGTTTAGGCATTTGGAAAGGGTGCCAGGGGAATATAACATATGTACAGGGATTTTTCCCAGATTCAAATAAATACTTGAAAATTTTTCCAGTACATATTTTATCAGATGGAAGCAATTTTTTTTTAAATGCTCTCTGATCTCTCCAAAACTGATTCCTATAACATAGGAAATCTCAAAAACAGAGTATCTGAAAAAAAAAAATTTTTTAGCAGCTGCAAAGGTTAATTTTATGTGTCACTTTAGCTAGGCTGCAATGCTTAAAATATTTGGTCATACATGTCTGGATGGTGCATGAGACTGATAGATTGTACATGAAATTTATAGATTTTGAGTAAAGTAGATTACCCTCCATAATGTGGGTAGGCCTCTTCCAACAAGTGGAAGATCTTTAAATGAAGACTGACCACCCACAACAGCAGGAATTCTCCTAGTCCACTGCCTTTGGACTCAAACTGCTATTATCAGCTCTTCCCTGGGTCTCCAGTCTGCCGACCCACCCTGCAGATTTCAAACTTGCCAGCTTCCACAATCATGTGAATCGATTTCTTAAAATAAATCCAGCCCCCGCCTCTATATACCCACACCCACTCACATCTTCTTAGTTGTTTCTCTGGATAACCCTAACTAATATAATGAGTTATATATCATTGTACTTTCACTGGAGTTAATTACATAAACAAATGTACCAGCTTCACAGTGAATATATGTTAGCATTGCTTACACCCGTGGTGGATTCATGTCAATGTATGGCAAAACCAATACAGAATTGTAAAGTAAAATAAAAAATAAATTAAAAAAAAAGATTTATATCTCATTTTTAAAAAAAGAGTTGAGTAAGATTATTCAGCTTACTTACAGTTGAATAAGTTGAATACAATAAGAACTGAATTCTTACTTGGCTGCTGAATGAGAATTTTAATTTTAAATATCATTCAACAGAATAGGTCACTTTTTAAGGGCCCAAATGCTTCACCTATAATGTAATATTTTAATTCTTGCCAGGGTTCATTAGGATTGTAACAGCCTGTCTAATAGCTATAAAGACTTTTGTGGACAGGTTTTATTAGCCTGAAGACAGCTTATTCTCTGTAATCTTTTAGGAGAGAGGCAATGCACTATCTGTTCAGACCAATATAAAACTCCCAGATCTGTACACACAGAATCAATCTAACTCTTATTTCTGGCTTGGCGCCATGCTTTAGCCTCCCATGAATTTGGACTGAAGACTAGGACTCTCAGACACAGTGCATGCTCCTACAGCCTCAATCAGCTTGTCCCCTAGGTCAACAGGTGAATGATGCAGGAGTGGAAGTTGCATTTCCCAGCATGTCAATGCTCTGGGCCCAAGAACAGCCACCCAATGCAAGCCCATTACTCTAGCTGAAAGCAGTCAACTGAAAGTGAACACACAGTGCTGGGCAAAATGCCCACACCCCGGGCACTTCCTCCTGGCACAGACTGTCCACATGCTTCGTCTTTGTGCATGCTATCTTTTTCCCAATGACTCGGTGGTCACAGTCGATATACCTCCATCCATCAAATTACCTTCACTTTAAAAAAAGAACCCACGAAGTCGTATATTTTCGCTGTTTAAAACATCAACAGTTGAGGCTCAAACAAGATGGAGGAGTAGGTAGATGAATACATCTCTCTCCAAGGATACATCAGGAATACACCTTCAGATATAGAAATGCAGGCAGAACACCAACTGAGAGCAGACAGGAGTACCTGACCAGCAGAAAAGAATATAGAGAACCACACAAAACTCGGTACGACAAAGGAACTAGGGGGAAAAACAGGAGTGTTAGTAGGACTGGACCTGCCCTGGGAGGCTGGGGGAAACTGAAGCAGGGGTCCGATCCCCACACTGGGGCAATTGTCTGAGTCAGAGGAGTAACATTCAAGGCTGAGAGTGAAACAGCTGATCTGTGGAAGCCTAAATGGAATGAGAATCAGACAGTCCTTGCTGCAGCCATACATTTGCCAGACAGGAACGCTAGTCTCCTAGAAGGCGCAACAGCTGGGAGCTGGAGTTTAGGGATTGTGGAGCAATCCCAGGACAAGCGCTGCTGTTGACTGTGGAGAGACAGATTGAGGGGATGTGAGGGAGGAGATCCTAGTGGGAAATGCCAGTGGAGGAAATCAGGCAGCCATGGAAGCAAGGCAATACCGTTGAGTCATGCATAGGGGATGGAGCCATCACCATAGCCTCTCACTCCCCACACACACCAGCATCAGCAGCTGAACAATAGAGAGGCTGGCCCATCACATGCCGGATGCACTGAACTACAGAGTAGGACCCCACCCAGGATGCTCCTTTAAGAGACTGATGCACTGTTCTACAGAGTAGGACCCCAGCCCAGGGGCCCCCATCTATGTACCTGTCACACCAAACAACAGAAGGACCCAGGCAAGGGAGCCCGCTAAATGCCTGAATGGGTGGAGCTACAGAAAAAGACTGGCCAAAGAGGCCTTCTGATAGCCAGGTACAAGAGGCTCAAAAAAAGACTCTGATAGGGCCATAACTCCTGCAGTAGCAGTCCATGTCCCTGCACACTTGGTGCTGCCAGGGTCCCCACAAACCAAGCAGCTGCGCCACCTTCATGCTCAACTCTCACCGGGGCAGAGTTGCACAGGCCAAAAAAAAAAGGTCTTGCCATCTATGTGCACAGGGTTGCTTCAGTCGTGTCCAATTCTTTGCAACCCATTAGACTGTGGCCTACCAGGTTTCTCTTTCAGGGAGGGGGGTTCTCCAGGCAAGAATACTGGAGCATATTGGCCAATACTGGTTGCCTGCTTTTCTTCTTCTGCTGCTGTTGCTAAGTCACTTCAGTTGTGTCCGACTCTGTGCAACCCCATTGACCGGCAGCCCACCAGGCTCCCCCATCCCTGGGATTCTCCAGGCAAGAACACTGGAGTGGGTTGCCATTTCCTTCTCCAATGCATGAAAGTGAAAAGTGAAAGTGAAGTTGCTCAGTCATGTCTGACCCCTAGCGACCCCAGAGCACTATATATCCTGCTGCCCTGGCTATCAACTCCTCTGAGTACCTGGTGCTGCCAGAACCCCTGCAACCCAAGAAGCTGCACCACCTCTACATCTGGCCCTCACAGGGGCAAACCCAAGTCCTGCAGGGCAGCCTCAGGAGCAAATCCCAGTGGACAAACCACATGTAGTGGTGGAAATAAAACCACAATTGAAACTCAGGGGCAGTGTGGCTAAGGAAGAAAACGCTAAACCTTCCCACTAGCTGTATTAGCTGCAGATTAAATCCACACAATCAACTAGGCAGAGTCTGTGTCTATAAAATATATAAAAAGTCATTGAGAGCTCCCACAAAAGAAAACTAGTTTAGATAGCTGTGGACATTGGAGGCAAGAACATATAGGAATAGGACCAGATTAGAATCTGAGTTGCCCCCACAGCCGGTCCAGAGATCAGCACAAGGTTGGAGGGCAACCTAGGGAAGTAAGGTGAACTGTGACTCCCATGAGGGAAAGGACTCTGACAGCAGTGACTGAAGAAAAACATTTATTACTCTTATTTTTTGACCGTTCTATAGATTCTTTTAGATTTTCCCTTTTTCCCCTACTCTGTTGTCATTCTTCATTTTATAGGCACTATAAAATCCAATTAAGCCTTTGAGTTTTTTTTTTTTCACAGACACATTTTTTATTGTTGTTATAAACTTCTGACCCTGTGCTGGGCTTTTGCAGTTCTGTGGAGTTTTCCTTCTTTGTTTTATTTTCTCTTTTTTTAATTTTAATTTTTTAACCTATTATTATTTTATCTACATGTATTCCTTTGTTAGTTTTCCTACTGTTCTTATCTCCTTGCAATTAATCTTTAACATATATATCTTCTTTATCTACCTCTATCTAACTTTGCATATCTATTCTTTCTTTTCTTTCTCTTCTTCACCTCAAAATATTTGTTAGTTTTATTTTCATTGCTTTATTCCCCAATTGGCACCTTGCTTTAGTTTTGTTTTCCTGTTTCTGCTTTAATTAGTTTTGCTCTGGTAGATATAATTTTTTGGTTTTCTTTGTTCGCCAGGTCAATCTATTGTACTTTATTTTTGTTGCACTATTTTGATTTTGATTATGGGTGTATATGTATACGTGTATATTCAGTCACACTTTTTATTGTTTTTATAAACCTCTGTCTCTACGTTGGGCTATTGCAATTCTGTGGAGTTTTCCTTTTCTTTTCCTTTTTTCTTCCTTCTGTTTTTTTTTTTCTTTCTCTTTTTTATAATTTTAACTTTTAAATTTTTTAAACCTATTATATTTTTTCTACATTTATTCCTTTGTTTGCCTTTCCTACTGTTCTTTTCCCCTTGCAGTTAATCTTTAATGTATATAAATCTTTTTCATCTATCTTTATTTAACTTTGCATATCTATTCTTTCTTTTCTTTCCTTCCCTCTCAACATATTTGTTGGTTTTTATTTCATTTCTTTATTCCCTACTTGGCACCTTGCTTTAGTTTTATTTTCCAGTTTGTGTTTAAGTTAGTTTTGTTCTTAACTCATAAATATAATTTTTTATTTCATTTGTTTGCTGGGTCAATCTACTGTACTTTATTTTTGTTGGACTATTTTGACTTTGCTCATGGATATGTAAGTATATGTTATATTCCATTATTTTAATAATTATTTGTCTGATATTGTAATTGCCATTTGTCTGGGGTTCATCTTTGGAATCTTGATTTTAGATATCTGTTTTAATCTCACATAATGCCATAACAAACCACTTGTGGAATCTTCATTCCTGACCAGAGATCAAGCCCTGAGCCTTTGGAGTGGGAATACTGACTCCAAGATCCTAGACTACCAGAGAACTAACCCTAGGGAGTATCAAATAGTGAGAACTCACACAAAAGAAACCACTGGAATACAAGATCCTGCATCACCCAACCATCAGTAGCACCCTGTGCAGGACACCTCATCTAAACAACAACAAAACAAAAACACAAACCAAATCATCAACAGACAGGATTACCACCTCACTCAGCCTTGCCCATCAGAGGAAAAACAAGCAAACAAAAACCTATATGAAGCTTACACAAACCACTGGACCAACCTTAGGAGGGCAGAAACCAAAAGGAAGAAAGAATTCAACCTTCTTTAAGGAAGGAATTCACCTTTCCCTGAAGCCTGGGGAAAGGAGACCTCAAACACAATAACTTAAAAAAAATAATAATAAGGAAAAGGCAGAGAAATACTACATAAATGAAGAAACAAACTAGAAACACAGAAGTCCAAAGAAATGAAGAGGAAATAGGCAAATTCCCTGAAAAAGAATTAAGAATAATGATAGTATAGATGATCAAAAACCTTGAAAACAAAATGGGGGAAATGTAAGAATCAATTAACAAAGACCTAGAAGAATTAAAGAATAAACATACAGAGACAAACAACACAATTACTGAAATTAAAAATGCTCTAGAAGGAATCAATAGCAGAATATCTAAAACAGAAGAACAAATTAGTGAGCTGGAAGGTAAAATAGTGGAAATAACTTCTGCAGAGCAGAATAAAGTAAGAAGAATGAAAAAAACTGAGGATAGTCTCAGAGATCTCTGGCACAATATCAAACACACCAACATTCGAATTATAGGGGTCCCAGAAGAAGAAGAGAAAAAGAAATGATATGAGAAAATCTTTGAAGAGATTACATTTGAAAATTTCCCCATCATAGAAAAGGAAATAGTCAGGTACAAGAGGCACAAAGAGTCCCATACAGGATACACACCAAGGAGAAACATGCCAAGACACACACTAATCCAACTAACAAAGACTAAACTCAAAAAAAGAATATTAAAAGCAGCAAGGGAGAAGCAACAAGTAACATACAAGGGAAACCACATACGCTTAACAGCTGATCTTTCAGCAGAAACTCTGCAGGCCAGAAGGGAATGGCAGGATATATTTAAAGTATTGAAAGGGAAAAATCTACAACCAAGATTACTGTACCCGGCAAGGATCTCATTCAAAACTGATGCAAGAATAAAAAACTTTTCAAACAAGCAAAACTCAAGAGAATTCAGTACCATGAAACCAGCTTTACAACAAATGTTAAAGGGACTCATATAGTCAAGAAATAAAACAGAAGAAAAAAGATCTACAAAATCAACCCCAAACAATTAAGAAAATGGCAATAGGAAAATATATATCAATAGTTACTTTAAATGTAAATGGATTAAATGCTCCAATCAAAAGACACAAACTGGCTGAATGGATACAAAAATAAGACCCACATATTTGCTGTCTACAAGAAACCCACTTCAGACCTAAAGACACATATAGACTGAAAGTGAGAGGATGGAAAAATATATTCCATGCAAATGGGAAGCAAAAGAAAGCTGGAGTAGCAATCCTCTTATCAGACAAAATAGACCTTAAAATAAAGATTACAAGAGATAAGGAAGGATACTACATAAGGATCAAGGGATCAATCCAAAAGGAAGACACAATTGTAAATATCTATGCACCCAACATAGGAGCATCTCAATACATAACACAAACACTAATAGACATAAAAGGAGAAATTGACAGTAACACAATAATAGTAGGAGACTTGAACACCTCACTCACACCAATGGACAGATCATCAAAACAGAAAATTAATTAGGAAACACAAGTCATAAATGACACATTAGATGAGATGGATTTCATTGATATCTTCAGGACATTCCATCCAAATGCAGAATACACCTTCTCAGGTGCACATGGAACATTCTCCAGGATAGACCACATCTTGGGTCACAAATCAAACCTCAGTAAATTTAAGAAAATTGAAATCATATCAAGCATCTTCTCTGACCACAATGCTCTGAGGCTAGATATCAATTACAAGAAAAAAACTGTAAGAAACATAAACACATGGAGACTAAACAACACGTTTCTAAATAACCAACAGGTTACTGAAGAAATCAGAAGGGAAATCAAAAATTTTCTAGAAACAAATGACAATGAAAACATGACAACTCAAAACCTATGGGATGCAGCAAAAGCAGTTCTGAGAAGAAATTTATAGGAATACAATCCTACCTCAAGAAGCAAGAAAAACATCGAAAAGACAACCTTACACCTAAAACAACTGGAAAAAGAACAACAACAACAAAAAATTAATAGAAGGAAAGAAATCATAAAGATCTGAGCAGAAATAAATGAAAAAGAAATGAAAGAAACAATAGTAAACATTCATAAAAATAAAAGCTGGTTCTTTGAGAAGATAAAGAAAATTGATAAAACTTTACCAAACTCATCAAGAAAACAAAAGAGAAGAATCAAATCAACAAAATTAGAAATGAAAAAGGAGAGGTTACAACAGACAATGCAGAAATACAAAGGATTATAAGAGACTATTATGAACAATTATATGGCAATAAAATAGATAACCTGGAAGAAATGGACAGATTCTTAGCAAAGTTCAATCTTCCAAGACTGCACTAGGAAGAAATAGAAATTAGGAACAACCCAATTACAAGCACTGAGATGGAAGCTGTGCTCAAAAATCTCCCCAAAAAACAAAAGCCCAGGACCAGATGGCTTCACAGGAGAATTCTATCAAACATTTAGAGTAGAGCTAATGCCTATACTTCTAAAACTCTTTCAAAAAATTGCAGAAGAAGGAACACTTCCAAACTCATTCTACGAGCTCACCATTACCCTGATACCAAGACCAGACAAAGGCAACACAAAAAAAGAACACTACACACCAATATCACTGATGAACATAGATGCAAAAATGCTCAACAAAATTTTAGCTAACAGAATTCAGCAACACATCAAAAAGCTAATACACCATGATCAAGTTGGATTTATTCCAGGGTTTCAAAGATTCTTCAATACACACAAATCAATCAATGTGATATACCATATTAACAAATTGAAAGATAAAAACCATATGATAATCTCAATAGATGCAGAAAAAGCCTTTGACAAAATTCAGCACCCATTTATGGTTAAAACTCTTCCAAAAATGGGCATAAAAGAAACCTACCTCAACATACTAAAGGCCATATATGATAAGTCTAAAGCAAACATTATTCTCAGTGGTGAAAAACTGAAAGCATTCCCCCTAAGATCAGGAACAAGACAAGGGGGTCCACTTTCACCACTATTATTCAACATAGTTCTGGTTCTAGCTACAGCAATCAGAGTGGAAAAAGGAAAAGAAATAAAAGGATCAGAAAAGAAGAAGTAAAGCTCTCACTGTTTGCAGATGACATGATACTGTACATAGAAAACCCTAAAGATGGTATCAGAAAATTACTAGAGCTAATCAGTGAATTTAGCAAAGTTGCAGGATACAAAATCAATACACAGAAATCAATTGCATTTCTATATACTAACAATGAAAAATCAGAATGAGAAATTAAGGAAGCAATCCCACTCACCACTGCAACAAAAAGAATTAAACATCTAAGAATAAACTTACCTAAGGAGGCAAAAGAACTGCACACAGAAAATTACAAGACACTAATGAAAGAAATCGAAGATGACATAAACAGATGGAGAGATATTCCATGTTCCTGGGTAAGAAGAATCAATACTGTGGAAATGACTATACTACCAAACACAATCTATAGACTCAATGTGATCCCTATCAAATTACCAACGGCATTTTTCACAGAAGTAGAACAAAAAATTTCACAGTTTATATGGAAACACAAAAGACCCCGAATAGCCAAAGCAGTCTTGAGAAAGAAGAATGGAGCTGGAGGAATTAACCTTCCTGACTTCATATTATACTACAAAGCTACAGTCATCAAGACAGTATGGTACTGACACAAAAAAAGAAATATAGACCAATGGAACAAGATAGAAAGCCCAGAAATAAACCCATGCACCTATGGGGCCCTTATTTTTGACAAAGGAGGCAAGAATATACAATGGGACAAAGATACCTCTTCAATAAATGGTGCTGGGAAAACTGGACAGCTACATGTAAAAGAATGAAATTAGAACAGTTCCTAATACCACACACCAAGATAAACTCAAAATGAATTAAAGACCTAAATGTAAGACCAGAAACTATAAAACTCTTAGAGGAAAACACAGGCAGAACACTCGATGACATAAACCAAAGCAAGATCCTCTATGACCCACCTCCTAGAATAATGGAAATAAAAGTAAACAAGTGGGACCTGATTAAACTTAGAAGCTTTTGCACAGCAAAGGAAACTATAAGCAAGGTGGAAAGACAACACTCAGAATGGGGCAAAATAATAGCAAATGAAAGAACTGATAAAAGGTTAATTTCCAAAATATACAAGCGGCTTGTACAACTCAATACCAGAAAGAAAGAAAAAAAATCAAAAAGTGGGGAAAAGACCTAAACAGACATTTCTCCAAAGAAGACATACAAATAGCTAACAAACACATGAAAAGATGCTCAACATCACTCATCATTAGAAAATGCAAATCAAAATTACAATGAGGTATCACCTCACATCAGTCAGAATGGCCCTCATCAAAAAGTCTACAAACAATAAATGCTGGTAGGGGGTGAAGAAAAGGGAACACTCTTGCACTGTTGGTGGGAATGTAAATGGATACAGCCACTATGGAAGACAGTATGGAGATTCCTTAAAAATCTAGGAATAAAACCATCATATGACCCAGCAATCCCACTCCTAAGCATATACCCTGGGGAAAACAAAATTGAAAAATGCACATGTATCACATTGTTCATTGCAGCACTATTTACGATAGCTAGAACATGGAAGCGACCTAGATGTCCATCAACAGATGAACGGATACAGAAGTTACAGTACATATACACAATGGAATATTACTCAGCCATAAAAAGAAACGCATTTGGGTCAGTTCTAATGCGGTGGATGAACCTAGAACCTATTATACAGAGAGAAGAAAGTCATAAAGAGATAAATATAGTATTTTAACACATATATACAGATCTAGAAAACTGGTACTGAAGAATTTATTTGCAGGGCAACAGTGGAGAAACAGACATAGAGAATAGAATTATGCACATGGGGAGAGGGGAGGAGAGGGTGAGATGTATGGAAAGAGTAACATGGAAACTTATATTACCATATGTAAAATAGATGGCCAATGGGAATTTGCTATATGGCTCAGCAAACTCAAACAGGGGGTCTGTATCAACCTAGAGGGGTGGGATAGGGAAGGTGATGGGAGGGAGGTTCAAAAGGGAGGGGATTATATGTATACCTATGGCTGATTCATGTTGAGGTTTGACAGAAAACAACAAAATTCTGTAAAGCAATTATCCTTCAATTAAAAATAAATAATTTTTTTAAATCAACAGTTTATTCTGCACTGGTATTCTGGATTGTTTTATGTCTCTATTAAGAATCTAACATGGGACTTATTATTGTGCTAACATCTTATTAGGATGGTTACTATTTTTTGAGTATTCTGGTTGCAAAGCTATACAGATATGGAGAGACTGGCCCCATTCCTACTTTTTTTCCCATATGTCCTATGTGTGTTTGCAGAATATTAGGTTTTTCTGAAATGCATACACTACGTTAGAGCAGAAATTCATATACTGTAATTCATTTGTTAACATCCCCAAGCTAACCATATCTGCCAGACTGAAGTACATGCTATGCCAACAGATCCCAAGAAGGAAAAGAAAAACTATTTGCATCACAAAAGCTAACACTAGTTTATGGCATGTTTGTCTGAAAACATGACCTATGAACATCCTAAAACATCGATTTCATAAGCAAATGTCAGTTGACTCCTCACAAATTCTTATACCTCAGCCAGAGTAGACTGTAACTCTGTTTTACAGGAAAGAATTATGAGGTGACTGTCACATGAAGGGATGAACTGTACAGCCAACACACCTAAGGGACTGGCAACAAGCCAGCCCATGCTGCCACAACCTCCCTGACCCTCCACCTGGTGACCCTCCACCTGGGGACCAAGGAGGCTCCTGGCAGGGGAGACTTCTACCACTGCATTCAGGTTTCAGAATGAATAACTCACTTGTACTTTTTTGTTTTCTAGCCAGACATAACACTTTAGGTCAGAGATACCATTATGACAAAAAGGCCACTTAGGTAGGCTCCGTAATTGTATAGTTATAAATGATCACAAGCAGGTATCATGGCTCATATGTATGTATGTGCTAAGCCACTCAGTCATGTCCAACTCTTTGCAGCCCCATGGACTGTAGGCCACCAGGCTCCTCTGCCCAAGAAATTTTCCAGGCAAGAATACTGAATAGAGTGCCATCTCCTTTTCCAGGTGATGCTCCCAACCCAGGGATCAAACCTGTGTCTCTTGCATCTCCTGCCTTGGCATGTAGATTCTTTACCACTGGGGTGCCCCCACCTCAAAGAAAAACAACAAAACAGGTGTGAGTATCTTTGGAGGGCAACCCTTGGGACTTCTCTGGTGGTTCAGTAGTTAAGACTGTGCTTCCAATCCGGAGGGCCCAGGTTCAATCCCTGGTCAGGGAACTAAGATCCCACATGCTACACAGTGAGACCAGAGAAAACAAAGGGGCAGCCCTTGGTGGAGCCTGTCTTTGGTACTGACCCAAAAAGATACAAGACACAGATCTTTTGTGGCTATCCAAATTTCTTATCTCTATAAAAAAGAAATTTCATATTTCCATAATGTTTGCTTTTCTTGTGTTTAAGAAATATATAATGTGATACCTACCTTCTAAACAAATTTGCAAGTATACAGAAACATATAATGTGATACTTACCTCCTTAACAAACTTGCAAGTATAAGGTATTGTCACGTGTACCATCAGTTCAGTTCAGTTCAGTCGCTCAGTTGTGTCCGACTCTTTGTGACCCCATGAATCACAGCACGCCAGGCCTCCCTGTCCATCACCAACTCCCAGAGTTCACTCAAACTCACGTCCATCGAGTCGGTGATGCCATCAAGCCATCTCACCTTCTGCCGTCCCCTTTTCCTCCTGCCCCCAATCCCTCCCAGCATCAGGGTCTTTTCCAATGAGTCAACTCTTCGCATGAGGTGGCCAAAGTACTGGAGTTTCAGCTTTAGCATCATTCCTTCCAAAGAAATCTCAGGGCTGATCTCCTTTAGAATGGATTGGTTGGATCTCCTTGCAGTCCAAAGGACTCTCAAGAGTCTTCTCCAACACCACAGTTCAAAAGCATCAATTCTTCTGTGCTCAGGTTTCTTCACAGTCCAACTCTCACATCCATACATGACCACAGGAAAAACCATAGCCTTGACTAGACGGACCTTTGTTGGCAAAGTAATGTCTCTGCTTTTCAATATGCTATCTAGGTTGGTCATAGCTTTCTTTCCAGGGAGTAAGTGTCTTTTAATTTCATGGCTGAAATCACCATCTGCAGTGATTTTGGAAACCAAAAAAATAAAGTCTGACACTGTTTCCACTGTTTCCCCATCTATTTCCCATGAAGTGATGGGACCAGATGCCATCTTCGTTTTCTGAATGTTGAGCTTTAAGCCAACTTTTTCACTCTCCTCTTTCACTTTCATCAAGAGGCTTTTAAGTTCCTCTTCACTTTCTGCCACAAGGGTGCTGTCATCTGCATATCTGAGGTTATTGATATTTCTCCCAGCAATCTTGATTCCAGCTTGTGTTTCTTCCAGTCCAGCGTTTTTCATGATGTACTCTGCATATAAGTTAAATAAGCAGGGTGACAATATACAGCCTTGCCGTACTCCTTTTCCTATTTGGTACCAGCCTGTTGTTCCATGTCCAGTTCTAACTGTTGCTTCCTGACCTGCATATATCACATGGAAAACCTCTAGAGCTTGTTCATGTTAAACAACTGAAACTATAAACTGCTGCTGCTGCTGCTGCTGCTGCTAAGTTGCTTCAGTCGTGTCCGACTCTGTGCAACCCCTTAGACGGCAGCCCACCAGGCTCCCCCGTCCCTGGGATTCTCCAGGCAAGAACACTAGAGTGGGTTGCCATTTCCTTCTCCTGTGTATGAAAGTGAAAGGTGAAAGTAAAGTTTCTCAGTTGTGTCCGACTCTTAGCAACCCAGTGAACTGCAGCCCACCAGGCTCCTCCGCCCATGGGATTTTCCAGGCAAGAGTACTACAGTGGGGTGCCATTGTCTTCTTCGGAAACTAAAAACTACTGAACAGCAACTCTTCATTTCCCAATCCCCTAGCCTCTGGCAACCATCATTATACTTTCTAATAGCTGGCTACTTTAGATACCTCATATAAGTGGAATTACACATGCTTGGTCCTTCTGTGACTGGTTTATTTCACTTAGTATAATGTCCTCAAGGTCCACCCATGTTGTCATACTGAGTGATATTCCACTGTATGTGTACATCCCATTTTCTTTCTTCATTCATCTGTCAATGAATGCTCGAAATGTTTCCACCTCTTGGCTACTGTGACTAGTGCTGCAAATACCACAGGTGTACAGATGTCTCTTCAAGATGCTGATTTCAATCCTTTAGCTCTATGCATGCAGAAGTGAGATTGCTGAATCAGATGGTAGTTCTATTTCTAATTTTTCTGAGGAATCTCCACATTGTTTTCCATAGTGGCCGCACTTTTCATTCCCAGCAACAGTGTACAAAGGTCCCAATTTCTCGACATTCTCACTAGCACTTACTACTTTCTGTGTTTTGGTAACAGCCATCATAGCAGATATGAAATTATATTTCACTGCAATTTTGATCTGTACTTCTCTGATGACTAGTGATGTTGAGTACCTTTTCATCCCCTAAAAGTTTGTTTGTTTGTTTGTTTTACCTGAAGGACAAAATATCCCAACAATAAAAGGATATACCACTGTGGTACCAGAAAACATAACTCTCATCACTAAATTTCCTTATTTTTAATCAGAAATAATGCCACTCCAATTGATTTTTTAACATGTTTAAAAATGTGACAGATAAGTACTTTTAGCTTTAAATGAAGATAAGGAAAGACAGTGGGGTAAAAGGTATTCTGGTCATCTCAAAGGTTTCAGAGCTCAGCCTTCCTCCCCCAAGAACACACCTAATAGAGCAGCATAATCTGGAGGCAGAAAATACTGTACACAACATCTGTGGAGCCTGAACAAGGTAAATCTAAAAAGTACAAGAACATCCAAGAGTGAAAAAGACAGACTACCTTTGGGTCAAAATACTATCCCACAAAATTGGAAGGGGAACAAGTAACATGATTAAAGTCCTAAGTTAGGGCACCATTGAACCACAGGTCTTCAAACCAAGTTCAAACCACCAAGTCTTCAAAGCAAGTTCACAACTGACACTTGAATTTACCAGGGCATGTTCACATGTAGGAAACAGAGACTTCAAACTGGAAACAGTATCTTTTCCACCTCACAAAATATGCAAAATTGGAAACTTATATGGAAAGGTTGGATGTTTCACCATGCTTCATAAGTTGGCATTGCTGGCAACACTGGGCATACATCGTGCATGGCAGCATCTGTCCCTGACCCCAGCAGATAAAGCAGAGACTGGCACTGTGCCCCAACTCCACTCTAACAAGTCAATGTTTCCTGAATGACCCAGAGGTTTTGAGTCCCCCCTTCGTGACATCACATAACCCATGAGATGGTGAAGATTAGGTGGGGGGGACCAGGAGATAATCCGACCAGGGCCTAAAGTCTATCTTGCTAAACTATAACTCCATCACACAAGATAAATGAAGATAATTTCCCTACTGAAGAGAGGAAGAAACCCCCTGAATTTAGTTGGTCTGCTTGATTTCTGACCTCTAGTGAGAGCTCAACCCATACTATCTACCTTGTGATTCCCATTCATTACATTCAATGGTGCCATCACCTCTGGAAAGAGAGTAACTGACCAAGAAACTTTGTTTTTTGACTGGATATGATTTAAAGCACACAATTCTTAGTGTAGCCCTAGGCATGAGTAGATTAAAAAAAAATTTTTTTTAAATGAAGGAACTGAATGACAGAGGGAAAAGGCAAGAGGAGTTTCTTCTGTGGGCAAAAGAGAAAGATGATCCTTAAGACTGGGACCAATTTAAAATGAACTTCTTTAACAATATCATGCCCTCAATTTAAATGACAGACAAGATCAAAAAGCAAGAAAAATGAAGAAAATAATGTTTTCAATCTTTTACAGTTGTTAAGGAATTTAAGTTCCTTTAGAACAGTATTTTTCACACTTGAGTAACATACAGAACTTATTAAAGAAAACATTTCCCAAGGACTCTAGAAATTATGTAAACACTGTTTGTATCATGCTACTTAACTATGAACAAACATAAACCAGATGTAAGCTCCTTATGGGCTTCCCTTGTGGCTCAGCTGGTAAAGAATCCACCTGCAATGCGGGAGACCTGGGTTTGATCCCTGGTCTGGGGCAATCCCCTGGAGCAGGTAAAGGTTACCCCACTCCAGTATTCTGGCCTGGAAGAATCCCATGGACTGTATAGTTATATATGTATATAATATGTAATAGTTTTGGGTTTTTTTTTAAGGACTTCCCTGGTAAAGAATCTGCTACTTATACTGATAACGCCAAAACATTTATGTGCTCAACACACATTTGCAAAACCAATGGAATGATAATTAGCAACATTCATTTAATCTGATAAGGGATGCACCTCTGCTGAAACTACATCCCCACAGCTAATGTCAGCAAGTACTGGCAGCTTGAGAGCTGCGCTTTTGAGCCACATTTACAGGACTAAAACCCCGTTCCCCCATCACTTTTCTATTGGGAACACAGACAACCCAACCCTCTGTGTTGCCAGTCACTTTCGATTTACATGGATACACCATTTACACTAAGCCCACTGGTGTGCCTTCCTCATCAGCCCATGACAAAGAACGTAGTGCTGCAGGTGCCACACAATCAATCTGAAAAACAGAGGCAGGTTTTGAAACGGTGTAGTCCAGTCTTTCACGTAAGCATCATTCGGATGATTGCAAATGTTCTCAGATTAATTTGTTTTATATTATCATATAATGATAACATAAAATGAAAACAAAAATATTTAATCCTCTAAGACTCCCATGCATACAAGTAAAGACCCGAAGGACCTCTGACTTGAGAAGCATTGTTGACATAGTCTGAGGATGTGCCTAGAGGTATTTTTATATTTATTATATAGCATCCGAGATCCTTCAAGTGTCAGAAACTCCTAGGTATTTTTAAAGGTGAGACAATAAGCTTCTGAAAGGTCAGCATCATTCTAGTGCCTGGGACACTGGCAGGCATGTGAATACTGAGGGAGTTAGAGAAAGAATTATAGAAAGATGCCTGAGCTACTGCATCTATACATCTTTATATGAAGAAATACAGACTAAGGTCTTAAGGTTTAAAATTCACTTTTCTCTTTTTGTAATTACTCTGACAAAAGCAATTACAAATTTGGAAGACCCCAAATATTCACGAGCTAAAGCAATGAAACTGTCCTTTCGAGGAACTGATTTCAAAGAAATCATATGTGTTATTCCACCATTACAACCTTCCTCAGTTGAAACAGTGCTTACTTCCCCTTTCACAATGTGGCGTGAGACTAATATAGCCAGATGGAAGCAGCCTGAATACCATGATAAAAATCTCTTCCCATTTCTTCCTTCTGACGAGCATCTGGGTACCACCTAAGCTTTAACAAGCTACACATGAAGCAAGAAAGTATATTGTATATACTCTATCAGGAGAAAAAAGTAGACATTTGAATCACTACAGCAACTTAACCTCTCCTATCATCTAAAAGGTCTCTCTGCCGTCAACCACCATGCTTCCATCCAAAGCAGATTAGCCTGATTCAGCTACTTCTATTTTACAAATGAAATAAGATCATGTAACCTGGGAAGAAATGGAGAAACAGGAAAAGATGTTTATATGCTCAAAGTGACAAGAGTAGTAAGACTATAAATTTGAACAGTGATTCAAGATAGGAGTAAATGAAAACTTCAGGCTAAAAAACAAGTCAGAAAAGAGTCTGTGGTTCTTGGAACACAGTCTTCCAGTGACACCCCACTTTAAGCATTTCTCTTTTTGCCCACACTGTAAGGCAGAGTAAACAATCTCTCATCAAAACCTGACAACAAACTCGCAAAAATCAGTGAGGTCTGAGCATCAGAGCCAGCCATTTTCCCAACGGCCAACACTGACAGTCCTCTAAGGATGGGAAAGCCAGAATACCTTCCTGGGGCCAGGAGGCCAAAAAGCATTACTATCTTGAGATGTAACTCAAATATTAGAACCAGAAAGGGTCACCATCAGCAAGCAGAGCTCATAAAAACTAAGCCACACACAGACTCCTGCTGGGTCCAGGAGCAAGGTTTGAAAGCTTCAAGATAGAGCTGTTGTCTTAACAGACAGGTTTCTCCCACTCAGGAGTAGGGTAATATAGTAATTGTGATAGAGGATATACTGAAGAGAGAAAACAAAAAGCAACATACCAGCAACAGTTAGAAAATAAAGATACATAGAGAGATACACAGATAAAGACACATAGAGATAAAGATATTCAATTATCTATATATCTATCTCCATATACCTCCAGTTCTGAATGCATAAAAGGCAGAGACTAACTGGAAAACTCATGGCTAGCACACTGATGGGATCCAAAGCCAGTGCCAAAGGAAAGCATCGCACACAGTCAAAAACAACCCTGAACTTCTTCCAGGACTGAGGGTCAACCCACCATTATGTCTCAAGGCCGGAACAAATCTTTTATCTCCTTGGATGAGCATCAGACACTACTGGCCATATGAGTGAAAGAAATGGATTTTTATCCTCAAACACTATAAACACACTCCAAAGCACCCAGATGCTCACATTTGGAAGATACTCAAGAGCTGACATCAACCAGAGAAGAGCCGATTTAACTCTCATCAAAAGCTGCCTCAGAGCCATAACCTCATTGAGCAGGAAGAGAGGGGAAACTGAGGCCTCACTCCGTGTCTCCAACCCTCTCTCTGTGTTTATTTCTCTTGGCATCCACCTCTCTTCTCTCCCTTTCCCATCTTGCAAAGCACAATATCATGTAGGCAAAGTGGGAAAAGCCCTAAAGTGGAATCGAAGAAAGGGAAAGGTAAAGGAAACCCTGACCAGTGCTGAAACTATGCCTCTGCCCACTTGTAGCTGTGTGTGTGTTTTTAAAATCTCCTAGTGAAGTGGGTCTAGCCCTGTGGAACCTGTTGCTCTTCTCCTTTCTATTTTAGTCATCATCTTTATAGTTATTCGTCAGGCTGAAATAAACCATTTGACAACCCATATCCAGGTCACACATGGGTAGTTTCAGTTCTTCCCAACTAAATTTCTTGATTCTAAATTATTCAGCAGAAGACTCTTCAACACTGTACATGCAGAAAGGATACAAATCATGTGAAACACCTGACCACACAGGTTCAATTTTAGTGCCTCAACAAATCCCACCCCAGCCCTGTCTGGCAGGTCACCAGATCACACTAACTGCTACTACACTGGAAGCACCCACTCTGAGTGTGGTCTGGTTATGGGGGGAAAAAAATCAGTGCTCATTCACAAATGCACTGTGGTTCCAGTGCTGCTGGAACCCTGTGTTTCTGCTTCTGAGGATGTGGGATTCTAACTTAATTTATTGATGTGAATCGGTCCACAAATGACATTATCACTACAAATGAAAATGAGAAAAGTCTGAAAAGGTTTGGCTCTCACTCTGAGAGATGAACTCCTGCCATGCACCTGCCTCAGTAAAATGCTCAATATGCACGTGTGTGTGTGTGTAAGTGCACCCATATGCAAACACACACACCCTATATCCTTCTCTCCTTGCCAATCTCAGAAGATACTAGCTCTCACTAGGAACTGGAAAGTACAGGGATGCATGCTCCGTCACTCAGTTGTATCTGACTCTTTGCAACCCTCTGGACTATAGCCCGCCAGGCTCCTCTGACCATGGGATTTCACAGGCAAGAATGCTGGAGTGGGTTGCCATTTCCTTTTCCCAAAGTATAGAGAGGGAACCAACAAAAGAAATGAAGAGAAAGCAGGCAGCATGAGCTGCAGTCTCAGTATATGAAGCAAGGAATCAAAGAACACAGGTTTATTTGATTCATTCAGCAAATACCACTTTCACCAAGATAATGCCCCTGGCACCAGAAATTGGCTAGCCTAGGTTATTACAGGTCTGTTCTCTGTTTCTCCCCAGACATTCTCCAACCGCTTCATACACTTTTTTGGCCTAATACAATCCTCCTTCCAGAGTTCTCTTACATAACTACATTGCCTTGCCCATTCTGGTTTCACCTGTCAGTTGACCTCGTTCCAGCTTACTAGGAAGTGGTGACAGCCCAGCCTGACCCTTTTAACCATTTATACTGGCCCAGCTCAGGTCAACAGATTACATGCCTGCTCAAGACACTCCCTTCCTTGGCCTTTAAGGAAAAGAGTCCCTCAGTTTTCTAAGAAGAAATGAAGTTAAGAATGTATTAACAACATCCAAGAGACCATTTTTATTCTTTCCCAATGCAATATTATTTTCTAATTATCACCATTATTGATGACTGAGGAATTTAACCCACATTTGCTTAATATTTTGATCTAAGAGCTTGAATTTATCTTTGAAATGGAAATCACCACTACATTTTGCCTCTACAGGAACCAAACGTTCTCATATTCTCCTCAAACTGTACATGAACACCTCCCAGGATAGGCAGGGGACAGGGTGACCTGGGGGGGGATGGAATGCCAGGTGGGAAACTAAGCCACCAGATGAAATGGCACACCTTCCCAGAGAGACAATTTTCCCCTTGGAAGAAAATATAATATTTTAAGTTAAAACAAGCCCCAATATAGAGTAAAATGAACAAATATGTTACATGATTTTTTAAGATAAGAACTCAAGAAGACTTTAAAGAAAGTTCCTGTTCTGTCTGTTGGTCAGGCTATGCCCACAATATATGGAGCTTCCTGCAAATAACTCTCCTGCCTTTACAAGCTCTTCAAAGAAATTTGTGAGAAATGTTTCACCCACATTATGAAATTCTTGAGAGCACAAATCAAAATGGAGCAGGACACTATGGTCCTTGCCCCTGAATGCCTCTTTTGTCTTTGGAAAAGCTTTAGTCAAAGAATAAATTTAATCAGAGAAATGAGAACTTGCAGAAATTAAAACAGTCCAAGGAGACCAAATAATAATGTACTCATTAAGCAAAGTCAATGGCCTTTAGTTCCTTCTCAAGGACTATAGATAATATTCTGAGCCATATCCTGTGAGCTATCTTGTAGAGACTGAAACCCCCACCAGGTGGAAGAAATTAACTACATGATAACCAGACTGTAGCCATGAAATAAGCTGCCACAATTCTGAGATTTGGCCTCAAAGAAACGGAAAGAAATTGACCCTGGTATTGAAGATTCAGTTCAGTTCAGTTCAGTCTCTCAGTCATGTCTGACTCTTTGCGACCCCATGAATCGCAGCACGCCAGGCCTCCCTGTCCATCACCAACACCCAGAGTTCACTCAAACTCACATCCATCGAGTCGGTGATGCCATCCAGCTATCTCATCCTCTGTTGTCCCCTTTTCCTCCTGCCCCCAATCCCTCCCAGCATCAGAGTCTTTTCCAATAAGTCAACTCTTCACATGAGGTGGCCAAAGTACTGAACTTGAAACAACCGAGATGGCACTGGTCAGACCACTGATGACCAATTTAAAGACAGTTGTGAGAGATGACTTTTTTTGCATGGTGCCCCTCCCTCTGTCTATAAAAGCTCTTACTTACCCCTGCTTCTGGGGGATGGAAGGAGGTGGCGGGACTTGGCCTTTGGACAGATATCCAACCCCCTGCACCCATTGTCAGCATCTGAAATAAAGCAAACTTTCCACCAACCTGGCCTCTTTATTGGCTTTTAAACAGCAAGCAGCCAGACCCCTTTTTTGGTAACAAAACTACATATCCTCTCCCTCTTTGTCTCACAGGGACCTAAGACAGTGTGTAAGACAGTGCCTGGCACAAAACAGGCACTCTAATGTGTGCAGAATAATTTGGCTGAAATAATGGCAATAACACTGTCAATGATAAAAAGTTTTTCTTTTTTTTAATCACATTTGAATGGGAGGAAGGGAAGGTGAACAGCTGTATGACAACATGGAATAGAAGCAACCCAATTTACCCAAACAGCTAATGGCTGCCAAGTAAGCAATCAGATGAAGCAACTCAGTTCAGTTCTTCTCTACTTGAACAAGTACAGTAAGGCAAATATTGTACTTGTTAATCTCACAGAAAACAGTCGTAGGGCTTAGGACATAAGTTTACCAAATGACACTTGTGACATTAAGTTTAATAACTTATGAAGAGTTGGAAGAGCATTGTGATAATAATAATGTCACCAATGATATTAAGTCCTGGTTTAACAATGACCTTAAGAAGGTTATTTTGATCACTTGAAAGTTGAATCAAATATTTCCTACTGAGACTTGACAACTCTGAAAAGTAATTCAGTGTGTGTGTATATAAAATATGGTGTGGGCTCACCTCTCCTTATTCCTAATATTGTTACCTTTTTCAACCAGCTGGACCCAAACCAAGTTTTTTACAGATGAAAGATGATTCAAAGTATATGGCTTATAGCAAAGTTTAAATTTTTCTACTTCCCTGGTGAAAGTACTGCATTTTCACTCATTTGTAAATAATAGAAAAGATGGGTATCACACACATACACATTGTCTACACAAGCACGTTCCATGCCCAGTATACTCCAAACCTTCCAAACTGGAGGGAGAAGCTGGGCAGAGGAGGAATTGAGGACCCCCAGCCCTCAGGTCTAAGCTGCGAATGGTGAGCCAGGCCACTGCTGCCTTCTGCAGCTATTTCCTTTGCTAAGTCTTATGCCTCAAATACAGGAACTGTCAACCAAAATCATACCTTTCAGATCTTCCTAACAATGGCAGCCAGAGATCCATAAAATATCAGCAGAAATCCAGAGAGCAGAAAAACATTTTCTAGTATTAACATGTTTGTAGCTCCTGAGGAAGAAGTGAAAATAGCTCAAGACCTCCCATGACTCCAGGCAGAGACAGATATAAATTAATCTCAATAAAACCTGAATATCTTTCCCTCAAGTAACTTGATGTTATGTTATTTCTGTAGGAGCCACAGGAATAGAGTGTCTATTTTTCATGATTTTATCATTTTATTTTTGGTTTAAAAGTGAGAGCTTTTTGGTTTACAACATCTAGGAATCAAATGTTCTTTTATTAACTGGACAAGTCCCTTAATCTTTTTAGGTCTAAAATTCTTCATCAATCAGAAATAAAGTGTATGACCCCATCTAATTCTGAAAATTAAATGAATGAACTTGTAAAATAGGTATCAGTGAATACCTGTGTCTAGCAATATAAATGCACAATAATGTCTTGTTTCCTACACAGCAGCAGGAAAACAACAAATACAAAAACTGCTACAGAATGCCAAAGTGGCCAACAGCAGGGCCACAGGACTGACGCTCAGGTGCAGCTAGAGGCCTGGAGTAGAAGGTGATGTAACCAAGTCGCTGAGAAGCCGGGTCTCCTAAAGCAAGTCGGGGAAGAATCTCCAATTGCTGTGTAACAACACTCTAACTACAGAGTGCCCTTTTCAGGGCCCAGATACAAGCAAGTAAAACTTTCTCCGCAAACTCGGACTCCAAACTTGCCTTCGCCCCCGAGGTGTGCCTGGAAGTTCCGTCAGGCCCGTCGGGGCTCGCCAGGTCCCAGGGGCAGCCAGAGCCACCTCCTCTTCCTCGTCACCCTCCTCCTCCTTGCTTTCCCTGGAGTCGGACCTGCCTGGTTCTTGGCAGAACAATATTTAAACAAGAACCGAGGCAGCTTTTGTTTTTCCTTTTAACAAACCTTACGGGAATTATATATGCAGATGCATGTTAACTTTTGACCTTAAACCCTTATTTCAACAGTGTTATTGTATCTTTAATACTGTCTACTTAATGGGTATAAGATCTTCAAAAGTGAAAAGGAGAGTGAAAAAGTTGGCTTAAAGCTCAACATTCAGAAAACGAAGATCATGGCATCTGGTCCCATCACTTCATGGCAGATAGAAGGGGAAACAGTGGAAACAGTGGCTGATTTTATTTTAGGGGGCTCCAAAATCACTGCAGATGGTGACTGTAGCCATGAAATTGAAAGACGCTTACTCCTTGGAAGGAAAGTTATGACCAACCTAGATAGCATATCAAAAAGCAGAGACATTACGTTGCCAACAAAAGTCCATCTAGTCAAAGCTATGGTTTTTCCAGTAGTCATGTATGGATGTGAGAGTTGGATTGTGAAGAAAGCTGAGCGCCAAAGAATTGATACCTTTGAACTGTGGTGTTGGAGAAGACTCTTGAGAGTCCCTTGGATTGCAAGGAGACCCAACCAGTCTATCCTAAAGGAGATAAGTCCTGAGTGTTCATTGGAGGGACTGATGTTGAAGCTGAAACTCCAATACTTTGGCCACCTTATGCAAAGAGCTGACTCATTTGAAAAGACCCTGATGCTGGGAAAGATTGAGGGCAGGAGGGAAGGGGATGACAGAGGATGAGACGGTTGGATGGCATCATTGACTTAATGGACATGAGTTTGGGTAGACTCCAGGAGTTGGTGATGGACAGGGAGGCCTGGCGTGCTGCGGTTCATGGAGTCGCAAAGAGTTGGACATGACTGAGTGACTGAACTGAATTGAACTGATCCTTTTATTAAAAATTTTGTCTTATTTTCAAGAGACCATCACTCTGTCATACGGCTTATGTAATGTTCCTTTGGGATTCTCATACCTTGTGAATATGCATTTGGGTTGTTTTAGTTTATTCACATCAATTCCCTTCACTTTTTAAACTTTTTATTTCCATTTCTTTTAGTTATGACTGTATTACATTTATTCTCATTCTGGATTCTCTTTATTGTTTACTACTTTGCTTTTAATATAATAAAAATAGACGATTTGACTGACACATTTCTTCAAGTTGGTGTTCTTAAACAGAAAGCTAAATGCTAAACATCTGAAGAACTGTTTCTTCTTGCATAGTACAAATAAGGTCAACACTCATAGCATCTGTCAAGCTGTAAATGCCACTGATACTTGCCATCTGTAAATTTAACTGGTAAATTATGAGAGGTGTTCTATTAAGAAGCTCCAGTCTTAGCAATCTAATTGCTAAGTGAATATAATTCTGTATAAGTAGAGAGCTAATACATTGAAATGAATTTTATTATTAGTGCAATATAAATTGTTATTGATTTTGAGTTTATGTGCTTTCCTGTTTATTCTAAAGATTGATTTTTCCCCATAAAGTAAAAAGTAGCTACCTCAGTAATGCCTTTAAAGCTTTACAAACATACTTATTAAACTGAATCTTTGAAACATTATTATTCTGTTAGCAATTAATAAGTATCTGTATTTTTCAAAATAGATGAGTTAATATTTTTAACTGTTTAGGCAGAAATGTCTTTTTCTTTTTTTTCAGAAATGTTTTCTTGAATACTGCTCGTGCAATTTCCTTCCTTAACACACACTGACCTATATACTCCATTTTAAATTCTTATATTCTTTTGACCTTCTTTGTCCTTTCAATAGGCCCCTTCACTGAAGAGTCATCAAGAAACACGGATTATTCCAAATGTTTTATGTATACAACTTCTCATTTCCACTGATTTTAATCTACTTCAGACATATTACAACAGTTTCTATCACTTCATAACAACACAACAAAGTAATTTAAAACAGCAACCATTTTATTTGTATAATTTCATTGCCATCAACTTGGATAGGGCTCAGGTAGGTGGTTTTGCTGGTGGCTTGCCTGGGATCATGTAGTCATGGTAGCTTTATTGTGGCTTCATGGTCTTAAAGTGCCTCACTCATACGTTTGGAAGTTGGTGCTGGCTGTTAACTGGATGTGTGTCTTCAGAAGGCTCACAATGGCTTTGTCACATAGTGGCAGTGTTTCAAGAGATTTAGTAGTAGTGCACAAATGCTTTTTGAGCCTCAGCATCTATCATATTTGTTAATATTCCATTGATCAAAGCAAGTCACATGCCAAGCCCTAAGTCAATGGGGAGGGGATTACACAAGGTCATGAACATAGGGAGATGTGTTTTATTGAAGGCCCTTACTATAACAATATACCATGGTTGTTATTTAGTCACTAAGTTGTGTCTGACTCTTTTGTGACCCCATGGACTATAGCCCACCAGGATCCTCTGTCCATGGGATTACCCAGACAAAAATACTCAAGTGGGTTGCCATTTCCTTCTCCTAAGGATTGAGCCCACATCTCCTGCATTGGCAGGCAGATTCTTTACCACTGAACCACCTAGAAAGCCCAATCATATACCATTCCTAGCCTCTAATACATTCTCTCAGGCTCCTGTCCTAAGAAACTCCAGTTTATTCTATACAACCACAGCTGGACAGTCCTTCTTAAACACTAATTATTCTATCATTTTGGAGCTTAGTGTTTCTCAACCAGTGGCAATTTTGTTCCCCAGGAGACATTTGGCAATAACAATTTTTAGTTGTCACAATCTGAAAAGTGGGAGATGCCACTACCATCCATTAGAGGCCAGGGATGCTGCTAACATCCTGTGATACACAGGACCAGCCACCCATAACGAAACAAATTATCTGGTCAAAAAATGTCAGTCGTGAGATTGAGAAAACCTGCACCCTAGCTCATCAACCCCTGCTGCTGCTGCTGCTGCTAAGTCGCTTCAGTCGTGTCCAACTCTGTGAGACCCCAGAGACGGGGGCCCACTGGCTGTGGGATTCTCCAGGCAAGAACACTGGAGTGGGTTGCCATTTCCTTCTCCAATGCATGAAAGTGAAAAGCGAAAGTGAAGTCGCTCAGTCATGCCCGACTCTTAGCAGCCCCATGGACTGCAGCCTACCAGGCCCCTCCGTCCATGGGATTTTCCAGGCAAGAGTACTGGAGTGGGGTGCCATTGCCTTCTCCACATCAACCCCTAGAGATGCCCCAATAAAAGAGAGAATGAAGGGTAAACTCTGTCCAGACATCCGAAATCTACAATCTGATCTCACCTTATATATACAAACATTTTTCCCTTTAGTCCCAGTCTGGGTTCCTGCTGTTCTCCAAATACACCACACTCGATTGCATGACTAACTTGACAGCTTGTCATTGTGACAAAATGTAAATATCAAACATCCTTTAGCTTTTTCCTTTCTGCCTAACCAAATCATTTCCCAGCCTCAGGGGAAGAGTTGGAACCTGCTTTTCCTACCAAAGTTTCCACAGTTTCACTGTGACCTTACAAGGACATTGCATAGCATGTACTATGTCAGCTCAGGCCACAGAATGCTTTTTTATTTCTAGTCTTTTTCACAGTTTTATTTGTCATTTTAAAGCTCTGATTCATCTGGAATTTATTTTGGGTCAGGTGTGAGCTGAAAGATTCAACTTTATTTTGTCCTGAATTTCTACCTAGTTATCTCAACACCATTTATGTAACAATCTCGTCCCCTCGGATTTAAATATCGCCTTTAGCATGTACTAAATTCGCGTATATATTTCAGTTTATTTCTGGACTTTCTAGCCTGTTCTATTGAGTAATTACTCACATTTTGAAAGGATTCTTCAGCTTATAAAAAGATTCCTAAAGGAATCCTATTGGATTGTCTTTTGTATTTTTAACTGTTTAAAGTACTTCACAAGGTCCTAAGGAATGCTTTTGAATATTCCCAGCAATATTCTCAGGGGAATGCCAAGGTTACATAATCTGTCTCTTATATTTTGAATAATTAGAGAAAAGAGAGGAGGAAAAAAGAAACAAGAGGCATTTCTTTTCTATTTTAGCATCCAGAAACAGCTAAAAGCAGTGCACAACTATCTCCTTGGCATAAAATATATTCTGCTGCTGCTGCTGCTGCTGCTGCTGCTGCTGCTAAGTCGCTTCAGTCGTGTCCAACTCTGTGCGACCCCATAGACAGCAGCCCACCAGGCTCCCTGGGATTCTCAAGGCACGAATGCTGGAGTGGGTTGCCATTTCCTTCTCCAATGCATGAAAGTGAAAAGTCAAAGTGAAGTTGCTTAGTCGTGTCCAACTCTTAGCAACCCCATGGACTGCAGTCTACCAGGCTCCTCCGTCCATGGGATTTTCCAGGCAAGAGTACTGGAGTGGGGTGCCATTGCCTTCTCTACTATGACTTAAGTCTAAGGGTGTGGCATTGTCTGCAATTTGTGAAAAGACCCTATGGAATACACGGGCTACCTAGAAGCCACTGCAGTGCCCTGACACAGGTCCTACTGAAATCAACACATCTGACATTGTTGTAGTACACAGAAACCCAGAGTATATACAATTAAATATCTGAATTAAAAGAGAGAAAATATTCCTTCCAGAGTTATCCAACTTACTCTTCTCTCATAATAAGTGACTGAAGAAAAGTAGATTGCAATGTACCATAGTAATGTCAAGTAAAAATTTAAATGCATTACAAGCCAATGATAAAAACAAGGAAATATAAATACTTAAAACATACTTTTTTTACTTTATTATTATTTAGAGGGGTAGATGGGGCAGAGATAGATGCAAAATGCATTGTTTTTGTATGAGATGCCAAAATTTCATATGCAATTACCCCTTGATTATCTCCATCTAAATTTGAAAAGGATTTATGTCTTACTTTAATAGGGAAATTTTAAAATAGGCTTATTTAAGTATATTTTCAAAGTCTTTGTTGCTAGAAATTCTATTTTCCCGAAAACATGAGCAGATAAGGGCAGACATGTGAAATACTATGACTCTTTTGTAAGCTTCTTTTATTTTGCACAGGTCAGAAGTGATAGTATAGCCACAAAAATGGACAATCTTCAATATAAAAAAGGAAAGACAAGGCCATAGATTTGTGGCAGAGATACAGTTGAGCCTGGATTCTAAGCATGATAAATCCATGAAAAGTCTTTAAAGTAACCTTGACTGGTACTTTAGGTTTTTCAAAGGAGAGAGATGCCATCAAATTTGAGAATAACAGATACATTTTTTAAATCTGTCACATAAGTGAAGGAATAGTGAGAATGTCTGAAGTTAAAGACCAGCTATGTTCCAAAGGAAAGGGTATTAGGCCCTGCAGTGCACTGTCCATTGATAAAGTTTTTTTGGAACACAGTCACACCATTCATTTTCACGCTATAGAAACACAGCTAAGTAGCTGCAACAGACAAATATGACCTGCATAGCCTAAAATATTTATTCCCTGTCCCTTTACAGAGAACGTTTGCTAACACTGCTATATATGAAGAAATGCATTGGCAAAGAATTTTCTTAATTCCAAACCATTCTACCCTGAAGGTAGTATCAGTGCTTCTAAAAATTCTTCAAACACAATAAAAACAGAATAATTCAACTTACAGGAGAATTAAAGTCATCACAAGGGAATGGTGATAGGATAAAAGAATAATGCAGAAATTCTACTAATGATATTTTACTTAACATTTTTTAAAATAAGAAAATACCAACTAACCAGAATCTTGTGCAATTTTGTCTGGTTGGTAAGTTTTTCTGTTCCTCAGCAATACAGAAGAATGATAAATTGTGCTTAGAATGTATTAATTTTCCCTTTAATGAAGAATTGCCAAGCCTCCTATTAGAAGGCAAAAAGGACCATGGTTTCATAGTATAATATTTCCCATCTTGTTTCCCTGCCAGTGGTTTCAATTTACATTTAGTGCTAAAATGCAGGACTTAAAGAGTTTGACCTCAATTCCACTGATGCTCTTTCTCTAGTTGGTTTCTGATCAAAAACATTCTTAGTTTAATTTTGAATTGTTCAGCTGTATATGTGTGTGTGTGTGTGTGTGTGTGCACGCATGCGTAACTATAAAATGTCTCAAAGCCTTTTTGAAAGCAGGCGGTATTTATAAATTATAAATAATTGTAAACAACTATTAGATGATTATGTTCATTTTAATACTGGTAAATTTGGAATTATAATTATGTCAATATTTCCTTGTTAGCAATTTCCTTTTTATTTTAGAACTGGTCAGGACACACACAACATTTTTCCCAAACTTGTATTCTAACAATAGGCAGATCATGTTCTAAGAACACAATGAATTTTTTCCTAGGGAAGCCTATATTTTATCTCAAAACCCAAAAATGACTTTTAGCTCTAGAGAATGCAATGTGTGCATTGTTAGATCAGAGATACATTTATATTCACCTAAAATAATGGAGAAATGTACATTTCTGTGTGACATGAAAGTTGTTCCCAATTCTATAATATGAAAAGATGTTAAAATATTAATCCCATTTTTTAGACCAAAAAAGATTAAAGCTCCTATTCCCAGAAGTACAAAATGAGACAAACTATATCAGTCAGAAAGAGATCTATAAAATTCTAAAATCATCCCTATTCCTTTGGAAAGGATTATATAATTCAGAATACAAAGGCTGAGGTATTCAAATAAGGTTCTTTTCACCAAAACCCAAGTGCCTCAGCTTAGCAATGAACTAAGACACTCTTTTTTAAAAAAACTAATATAGTAACTGGAAATACAAAATCAGGATTTCTAATGTTGTTCTCTGTATTCCTTAATTGGCAACCCTTTACTGTTATAGAAGATGAGAGAATAACATGAGTGTTAGCTTTAAAAAGAAAGTTCAGTTCAGTCGCTCAGTCGTGTCCGACTCTTTGTGACCCCATGAATCACAGCACGCCAGGACTCCCTGTTCATCACCATCTCCCGGAGTTCACTCAGACTCATGTCCATCGAGTCCGTGATGCCATCCAGCCATCTCATCCTCTGTCGTCCCTTTCTCCTCCTGCCCCCAATCCCTCCCAGCATCAGAGTCTTTTCCAATGAGTCAACTCTTCGCATGAGGTGGCCAAAGTATTGGAGTTTCAGCTTCAGCATCATTCTTTCCAATGAACTCAGGACTGATCTCCTTCAGAATGGACTGGTTGGATCTCCTTGCAGTCCAAGGGACTCTCAAGAGTCTTCTCCAACACCACAGTTCAAAAGCATCAACTCTTCGGCGCTCAGCCTTCTTCACAGTCCAACTCTCACATCCATACATGAGCACAGGAAAAACCATACCCTTGACTACACGGACCTTAGTCGGCAAAGTAATGTCTCTGCTTTTGAATATGCTATCTAGGTTGTTCATAACTTTTCTTCCAAGGAGTAAGCGTCTTTTAATTTCATGGCTGCAGTCACCATCTGCAATGATTTTGGAGCTCAAAAAAATAAAGTCTGATACTGTTTCCACGGTTTCCCTGTCTATTTCCCATGAAGTGATGGGACCAGATGCCGTGATCTTCATTTTCTGAATGTTGAGCTTTAAGCCAACTTTTTCGCTCTCCTCTTTCACTTTCATCAAGAGGCTTTTTAGTTCCTCTTCACTTTCTGCCATAAGGGTGGTGTCATCTGCATATCTGAGGTTATTGATATTTCTCCCAGCAATCTTGATTCCGGCTTGTGTTTCTTCCAGTCCAGCGTTTCTCATGATGTACTCTGCATAGAAGTTAAATAAGCAGGGTGACAATATACAGCCTTGACGGACTCCTTTTCCTATTTGGAACCAGTCTGTTGTTCCACGTCCAGTTCTAACTGTTGCTCCCTGACCTGCATACAGATTTCTCAAGAGGCAGGTTAGGTGGTCTGGTATTCCCATCTCTTTCAGAATTTTCCACAGTTTACTGTGATCCACACAGTCAAAGGCTTTGGCATAGTCAATAAAGCAGAAATAGATATTTTTCTGGAATTCTCTTGCTTTTTCCATGTCCCAGCGGATGTTGGCAATTTTATCTCTGGTTCCTCTGCCTTTTCTAAAACCAGCTTGAACATCAGGGAGTTCATGGTTCACGTATTGCTGAAGCCTGGCTTGGAGAATTTTGAGCATTACTTTACTAGCATGTGAGATGAGTGCAATTGTGTGGTAGTTTGAGCATTCTTTGGCGTTGCCTTTCTTTGGGATTGGAATGAAAACTGACCTTTTCCAGTCCTGTGGCCACTGCTGAGTTTTCCAAATTTGCTGGCATATTGAGTGCAGCACTTTCACAGCATCATCCCTCAGGACTTGAAAGAGCTCAACTGGAATTCCATCACCTCCACTAGCTTTGTTCGTAGTGATGCTTCCTAAGGCCCACTTGACTTCACATTCCAAGATGTCTGGCTCTAGATTAGTGATCACATCATCATGATTATCTGGGTCGTGAAGATCTTTTTTGTACAGTTCTTCTGTGTATTCTTGCCACCTCTTCTTAATATCTTCTGCTTCTGTTAGGTCCATACCATTTCTGTCCTTTATCGAGCCCATCTTTGCATGAAATGTTCCCTTGGTGTCTCTAATTTTCTTGAAGAGATCTCTAGTCTTTCCCATTCTGTTCTTTTCCTCTATTTCTTTGCATTGATCGCTGAAGAAGGCTTTCTTATCTCTTCTTGCTATTCTTTGGAACTCTGCATTCAGATGCTTATATCTTTCCTTTTCTCCTTTGCTTTTTGTCTCACTTCTTTTCATAGCTATTTGTAAGGCCTCCCCAGACAGCCATTTTGCTTTTTTGCATTTCTTTTCCATGGGGATGGTCTTGATCCCTGTCTCCTGTACAATGTCATGAACCTCATTCCATAGTTCATCAGGCACTCTATCTATCAGATCTAGGTCCTTAAATCTATTTCTCACTTCCACTGTATAATCATAAGGGATTTGATTTAGGTCATACCTGAATGCTCTAGTGGTTTTCCCTACTTTCTTCAATTTGAGTCTGAATTTGGTAATAAGGAGTTCATGATCTGAGCCACAGTCAGCTCCTGGTCTTGTTTTTGTTGACTGTGGCTGCAAAGAATATAATCAATCTGATTTCAGTGTTGCCCATCTGGTGATGTCCATGTGTAGAGTCTTCTCTTGTGTTGTTGGAAGAGGGTGTTTGCTATGACCAGTGCGTTTTCTTGGCAAAACTCTATTAGGTCACATTTGCACCATACAATGAGATAGAATTCTTGCCCACCAATGCATTTGTTGAGAATGCAATACCTTTGAAGATGATTTTTTAAAACAATGTAGATTTCATTATGTCTTTTATGCTCCCAATTCATATCTCCCAGTAATAAACAAATTATTAATCTTTATATTTACAGTTGTAAAAAAGAATTTCCTCAAACTATTTCAAATTTTGTTTGTTTTGAAACCTAAAAAGTCCCAGGGCCCCATATACAAATATTTGTTCTATGTATTCTGCAGTTTTTCTATGGATCCCCCCATTTCATGAAAGATTATTATAAACCTTAGATTTCATTTAAAGAACTCAGATTTCACAAAGTGGACTAGACCTAATAAAATATTTTTTGAAATATAGAGACTCTTGAAATGGGTAACTTCATCTCTGGTAGCTCTTAAATGTTTTTCTTTCTTTAGCTTGTATAATTCTAGTAAATGGTGTTCTAAGGACAGAGGCCAAAATAATTGAACGGCATTTCACTAAAGTTTTCCAAATTTTTTTTTTCTGAACTTTTTAATGAATTCCTAAGTACACTTGAGATTTCATGAAGACTTCCTTTAGTCTTTCTCTCTCTCTCTCTCTCTTTTTTCTTTTTGTCCTTTTTTTTTTCAGGGCCTACATACATATATTTGTTGACAAAATTTACTGACCCCAACCCCATCCCAGCACTGGGTTTCTCCTGAGCAGCTGTAGGCCTGTGCATATGACATGAGTAGCCCAGGAAGGAAGCCAATAGGAGCTGGGACCAACAGAGGGGAAGCCATAGCAGTCTGCTACAAGTCACCTTGGTTTAGCCTTAAATGAAGTTACCAGAAGCTATTTTCTGGGAAATATTTAATGATTGCCAGAACTCTGAATAAAATGGAAACGATGGCAAGGATTTATAAGGAAGCACAAATCAATGCACAGCTAATAGCAAGCTTCCTCTTCACTTCATAATGGCATTTAGGGCTGAAAGAGATACAGGTGGACAACATCAACATTCTCTTACTGTCCACAATTTTTCCAAAGTTTTTTTTAACCACATCCAGGATGACATTCTTGCAGGAACTGAGTTTTACACATTCCAAACTAATATGACAATAATTATTCAAAGACCAAACCCTGGAAAAGAGAAAGAGGATGAAAGAGGACTATCTAATAATAGTTTATTAGAATAGATCGTGAAATGTACTTTTTATGAAGTCTACAAAAATGCAACCCTCAGATTTACCCTACCCCTGAAAGTCAAAGTCGCTCAGTTGTGTCCAGCTCTTCATGACCCACTGCACTGTACAGTCCATGGAATTCTCCAGGCCAGAATACTAGAGTGGGGAGCCTTTCCCCTCTCCAGGCGATCTTCCTAACACAGGGATTGAACCCAGGTGTCCACATCGCAGGCAGATTCTTTACCAGCTGAGCCACAAAGAAAGCCCAAGAACACGAGTGGGTAGCCTATCCCTTTTCCGAGGGATCTTCCCAACCCGGGAATTGAATCAGGGTCTCCTGCATTGCAGGTGGATTCTTCACCAACTGAGCTATGAGGAAAGCCCCTACATATCCACTAACCCCACCACCCCACCCCTCCTCACCTTCAGGTCCTGCCCTTCCAACCAGACCGAAGCTACAAATGGAACGTTCAGAAACACACACAATGACCACACTTAATGCAATTTCTAGACCATAAAAATCAAGTAAATAGGTAAAAATTACAGGGGCAAAGATCTAAAGATGTCAAAGTTTCATTTTAGGATGCTTAGGAAAACAGTAATAGTAGATAAATCAAGATAATGTTTTCATTTTCGAGTGTGTTTAATAATAATGAGATTTCTACTGAGTGTTTTCATGAGCACATGAATGGTGTTTCATATTTTCGTTTAAACAAATTCACTTATGTGATTATGTGAGAAATGCATTGTAAGGACAAGTTTTATATTTCTCTAACATATTTTTCTCAAATCATTCAACCACCATCAGAAGTTCCCATCATCACTTTGAAAACAGAACTTTTTTTTTCTCTTATAATTGAGTAAATCTCGCTAAAATTAGCCAGGCTCTCCTCAAGAGATACCATTGTTCAAAGAATTGTAGTAGGAGAAGAAGATGGCAGAGGACTAGGTAGACATAGAGTACATCTCTCTCCATGGATACATCAGGAATACATCACTTCAGACACAGAAGTGCACACAGAACACCAGCTGAGAGTAGACAGGAGTACCTGACCAGTGGAAAAGAATATATAGAACCATGCAAAACTGAGTAGGATGAAGGAACTAGAGGGGAAAACAGGAGTGTTAGTAGGACTGGACCTACCCTCAGCAGGTGGAGGAACTGAAGCAGGGGTCTGATACCCACAGTGGGGCAACTGTCTGAGTCAGAGAAACATTTAAGGCTGAGAGTGAAACAGCTGATCTGTGGAAGCCTAAATGGAATGAGAATCAGACAGTCCTTGCCACAGCCACACATACCCTGGACAGGAATGCTGGCCTCCTAGAAGGTACAGTGTCTGGGAGCTGGAGTTTAGGGGTTGTGGAGCAATCCCAGGACAAGTGCTGCTGTTGACTGTGGAGAGAGGGATTGAGGAGATGTGAGGGAGGAGATCCTGGTGGGAAATGCTGGTGGAGGAAAGCCAGGCAGCCATGGAAGCAAGAAGACACTGCTTAGTCATGCATAGGGGATGGAGCCATCACCATAGCCTCTCGCTCCCCACACACTCCAGCATCCACAGCTGAACAATAGAGAGGCTGGCCCATCAAATGCCAGATGCACTGAACTACAGAGTAGGACCCCACCCAGGGAGCGCCTTTAAGAGACTGATGCACCAGCCCAGGGGCCCCCATCTATGTACCTGACACACCAAACAACAGAAGGACCCCAGGCAAGGGAGCCCGCTAAATGCCTGAACAGGCGGAGCTAAGGAGAAAGGCTGGCCAAAGGGGCCTTCTGATCACCAGCTACAAGAAGCTCAAAAAAAGACTCTGATAGGGCCATAACTCCTGTGACAAAGGCAGTCTGAGTTCCTGCACACTTGGTGCCACCAGGGTCCCCACAAGCCAAGCAGATGCGCCACCTTCACGTTCAACACTCACTGGAACAGAGCTGCCACAGGCAAAAAGTCTTGCCTCTATGCACTCCAGGTCGCTTTGGTCGTATCTGACTCTCGACCCTGGAGACTGTCTTTCCAGGCTTCTCTGCAAGAGAGGGGGTTCTCCAGGCAAGAATAGTGGAGTGTATTGGCCAATACTGGTCGCCATGCCCTTCTAGAGCACTATATATCCTTCTGCCCTAGCCACCAACTCCCCTGAGTACCTGGTGCTTCCAGAACCCCTGTGACCCAGGCAGCTGCACTACCTCCACACCTGGCCCTCACAAGGGCAAACCCAAGCCCTCCAGGGCAGCCTCAGGAGCTGAACCCCAGTGGGCGACCCACATGTAGATGTGGAATAAAACCACAACTGAAACCCAGGGGCAGTGTGGCTAAGGAAGAAGACCCAAAACCTTCCCACCAGCTGTATTAGCTGCAGATTAAAACCACATGATCAACTAAGCAGACTGTGTGTCTATGGAATATACAAAAGGTCATTGAGAGCTCCCACAAAAGAAAACGCACTAGCTCTGATAGCTGTGGACATTGGAGGCAAGAACACACAGGAGTAGGACCAGATTAGAATCTAAGCTGCCCCCACAGCAGGTCCAGAGGTCAGCACAGTGTTGGAAGGAATCCTAGGGAGGTGAGGTAGACTGGGACTACCAGCGACGGAAAGCACTGGGACATCAGTGACTCAAGAAGAACATTTATTATTCTTATTTTTTGACTTATTCTGTAGATTCGTTTTGATTTTTGCTTTGTTTTCCTTTGTTTCCGCCTCTGTTGTAGTTGTTGATTTTATTGGCACTAAGAAATCCAATTAAGCTTTTGAGTTTTGTTTTTTTTTTCCTCAGTCACACTTTTAATTGTTGTCATAAACCTCTGCCTGTACACTGGGCTTTTGCAATTCTGTGAAGTTTCCCTCTTTTTTTCTCTTTTTTTAATTTTAATTTTTTAAACCTATTGTTATTTTTTCTACATTTATTCCTTTGTTTGCTTTTCCTACTGTTTTTTCCCCTTTCAGTTAATATTTAACGTATATAAATCTTCATTATCTACCTCTATTTAACTTTGCATATCTATTCTTTCTCTCATTTCCTCTCAACATATTTATTAGTTTTATTTTCATTGCTTTATTCCCCAATTGGCACCTTGCTTTAGTTTTGTTTTCCAGTTTGTGCTTTAATTAGTTTTGTTCTGGTAGATATAATTTTTGATTTCTTTTGTTTGCCAGTTAATCTAGTGTACTTTATTTTTGTTGGACTGTTTTGATTTTGATTATGGGTGTAAATGTATATATGTATACTCAGTCACACTTTTTATTGTTTTTATAAACCTCTGCCTCCACAATGTGCTTTTGCATTTCTGTGGAGTTTTCCTTTTCCTTTTTTCCTTCTTCGGTTTTTGTGTTTTTTTCCTCTCTTTTTTTAATTTAAAATTTTAATTTTTTTAAACCTATTATATTTTTTCTACATTTATTCCTTTGCCTTTCCTACTGTTCTTTTCCCCTTGCAGTTACTCTTTAATGTATGTAAATCTTCATCTACCTTTATTTAACTTTGCATATCTATTCATTCTTACTTTTCTTTCTTTCCTTTCCTCAACATATTTGTTAGTTTTTAGTTCATTGCTTTATTCCCCACTTGGCACCTTGCTTTAGTTGGTTTTCCAGTTTGTGCTTAAGTTAGTTTTGTTCTTAACTCATAAATATAATTTTTTATTTCCTTTGTTCGCCAGGTCAATCTACTGTACTTTACTTTTGTTGGACTGCTTTCACTTTTCTCATGGATGTATATGTATATGTGTGTATTCCATTATTTTAATTACTATTTGCCTGATTTTATAACTGCCATTTCTCTGGGGTTCATCTTTGGTTTCTCATTTTTGGAAATTTATTTTAATCTCAATACCACAAAAAACCACTTGTGGAATCTTCATTCCTGACCAGAGATCAAGCCCTGAGCCTTTGGAGTAGGAGAACTGACTCCAGAGAACTAACCCTAGGGAGTATCAAATAGTGAGAACTCACACAAAGAAAACCATTTGAATACAAAACCCTGCATCACCCAATCACGTGTAGCACCCTGTGCAGGACGCCTCATCTAAACAACAAACAAAACAAAAATACAAACCCAATCATCAGCAGACAGGATTACTACCTCACTCAGCCTTGCTCATCAAAGGAAAAAAAAAAAAAAACTCAGCGCAAATCTCACCCATATGAAGTTCACACAAACTACTGGACCAATCTTAGGATAGCAGAAACCAAAAGGAAGAAAGAATTCAACCTTCTTTAAGGAAAGAATTCAACTTACCTTGAAGCCTGAGAAAAGGAGACCTCAAACACAATAACTTTAAAAATAATAATAATAAGAGGTAGAGAAATGCTACACAAATGAAGGAACAAACTAGAAACACAGAAGTCCAAAGAAATGAAGAGGAAATAGGCAAATTCCCTGAAAAAGAATTAAGAATAATGATAGAAAAGAGGATCAAAAACCTTGAAAACAAATTGGAAAAAATGCAAGAATCAGTTAACAAGGACCTAGAAGAATTAAAGAATAAACATACAGAGAAAAACAACACAATTACTGAAATTAAAAATCCTCTAGAAGGAATCAATAGCAAAATATCTGAAACAGAAGAACAAATCAGTGAGCTGGAAGATAAAATGGTGGAAATAACTTCTGCAGAGCAGAATAAAGTAAGAAGAATGAAAAGAACTGAGGATAGTCTCAGAGACCTCTGGCACAATATTAAACACACCAACATTCGAATTATAGGGGTCCCAGAAGAAGAAGAGAGAAAGAAAGGATATGAGAAAAATTCTGAAGAGATTAGAGCTGAAAATTTCCCCAACATGGAAAAGGAAATAGTCAAGTACAAGAGGCACAAAGAGTCCCATACAGGCTACACAAGTCCAAGAGGTGCAAAGAGTCCCATACAGGATACACCCAAGGAGAAACACGCCAAGACACACACTAATCAAACTAACAAAGACTAAACACAAAGAAAGAATATTAAAAGCAGCAAGGGAGAAGCAACAAGTAACATACAAGGGAAATCCCGTATGCTTACTAGCTGATCTTTCAGCAGAAACTCTGTAGGCCAGAAGGGAATGGCAGGATATATTTAAAGTACTGAAGGGGAAAAATCTACAACCAAGATTACTGTACCCGGCAAGGATCTCATTCAAAATTGATGGAGAAATAAAAAGCTTTTCAGACAAGCAAAACTCAAGAGAATTCAGCCACCAAACCAGCTTTACAACAAATGTTAAAGGGACTCATATAGTCAAGAAATAAAACAGAAGAAAAAAGATCCAACCCCAAACAATTAAGAAAATGGCAATAGGAAAATATATATCAATAATTACTTTAAATGTAAATGGATTAAATGCTCCAACCAAAAGACACAGACTGACTGAATGGATACAAAGCAAGACCCATACATATGCTGTCTACAAGAAACCCACTTCAGACCTAAAGACACATATAGACTGAAAGTGAGTCGATGCAAAAATATGCTCCATGCAAATGGGAAGAAAGAAAGCTGGAGTAGCAATCCTCATATCAGACAAAATAGACCTTAAAATAAAGAAGATTCCAAGAGATAAGGAAGGATGCTACGTAATGATCAGGGGATCAATCCAAGGGAAGAAATAACAATTGTAAATATCTATGCACCCAACATAGGAGCACCTCAATACATAAAACAAACACTAACAGACATAAAAGGAGAAATTGACAGTAACACAATAATAATAGGAGACTTTAATACCCCACTCAGATCAATGGAGAGATTATCAAGAAAGAAAATTAATTAGGAAACACAAGTTATAAATGATACATTAGATGAGATGGATCTCATTGATACCTTCAGGAAATTCCATCCAAATGCAGAAGAATATACCTTCATCTCAGGTGCACATGGAACATTCTCCAGGATAGACCACATCTTGGGTCACAAAGATGACCCAAGAGAAAAATAAAATAAAATCAACAAAATTAGAAACGAAAAAGGAGAGGTTACAACAGACAATGCAGAAATACAAAGGATTATAAGAGACGATGATGAAAAAGTATATGGCAATAAACTAGATGACCTGGAAGAAATGGACAGATTCTTAGAAAAGTTCAATCTTCCAAGACTGAACCAGGAAGAAATAGAAATTAGGAACAACCCAATTACAAGCACTGAGATGGAAGCTGTGCTCAAAAATCTCCCAAAAAATAAAAGCCCAGGACCAGATGGCTTCACAGGAGAATTCTATCAAACATTTAGAGAAGAGCTAATGCCTATCCTTCTAAAACTCTTTCAAAAATTGCAGAGGAACACTTCCAAACTCATTCTATGAGGCCACCATCACCCTGATTCCAAAACCAGACAAAGACAATGCAAAAAAAGAAAACTACATGCCAATATCACTGATGAACATAGATGCAAAAATCCTCAACAAAATTTTAGCTAACAGAATTCAGCAACACATCAAAAAGCTCATACACGATGATCAAGTTGGATTTATTCCAGGGATGCAAGGATTCTTCAATATACACAAATAAATCAATGTGATATACCATATTAACACTGAAAGATAAAAACCATATAATAATCTCAATAGATGCAGAAAAAGCCTTTAACAAAATTCAGCACCCATTTATGGTTAAAACTCTTCCAAAAATGGGCATATAAAAAACCTACCTCAACATACTGAAGGCCATATATGATAAGCCTACAGCAAACGTTATTCTCAATGGTGAAAAACTGAATTCATTCCCCCTAAGAAAATTATAAGACACTAATGAAAGAAATCAAAGGTGACATAAACAGATGGAGAGATATTCCATGTTCCTGTGTCGAAAGAATCAATACTATGAAAATGACATACCCATAGGTGCATGGGTTTATTTCTGAGCTTTCTCTCTTTTTCCATTGGTCTATATTTCTGTTTTTGTGCCAGTACCATACTGTCTTGATGACTATAGCTTGTAGTATAATATGAAGTCAGGAAGGTTAATTCCTCCAGCTCCATTCTTCTTTCTCAAGACTGCTTTGGCTATTCGGGGTCTTTTGTGTTTCCATGGCTGCGAGCCGGCGCACTGAGCGCAGGCAGCTGCAAGCTAGCGCACTGAGCACGGCCGAGAGGAGCTACCCCACGTCCGAGGTCAGGGGCGGCCGGGAGGAGACACCCCATGTCCGAGGTCAGGGGCAGCCAGGAGAAGCCACCTCGTGCCCGAGGCCGGGGCAGTGACCCTGAGGAGCCATCCCGAGCCCAAAGCCAGGGCCGGTGGCCAGGAGGAGCAACCAGAGGAGCGGTAGCTATGCAGGCGCAAGAGGGCCTAGAGGAGTTACCCCACATTGAAGGTCAGGAACGGTGGCGGTAAGAAGATACCCCTCGCCCAAGGTAAGGAGCAGCGGCTGTGCTTTGCTAGAGCAGATGTGAAGAGATACCCCATGCCCAAGGTAAGAGAAACCCAAGTAAGATGGTAGGTGTTTCAAGAGGGCATCAGAGGGCAGACACACTGAAACCATACTCACAGAAAACTAGTCAATCTAATCACACTAGGACCACAGCCTTGTCTAACTCAGTGAAACCAAGCCATGCCCGTGGGGCAACCCAAGATGGGCGGGTCATGGTGGAGAGGTCTGACAGAATGTGGTCCACTGGAGAAGGGAATGGCAAGCCACTTCAGTGTTCTTGCCTTGAGAACCCCATGAACAGTATGAAAAAGCAAAATGATAGGATACTAAAAGAGGAACTCCCCAGGTCATTAGGTGCCCAATATGCTACTGGAGATCAGTGGAGAAATAACTCCAGAAAGAATGAAGGGATGGAGCCAAGCAAAAACAATACCCAGTTGTGAATGTGACTGGTATAGAAGCAAGATCCGATGCTGTAAAGAGCAATATTGCATAGGAACCTGGAATGTCAGGTCCATGAATCAAGGCAAATTGGAAGTGGTCAAACAAGAGATGGCAAGGGTGAACGTCGACATTCTAGGAATCAGTGAACTAAAATGGACTGGAATGGGTGAATTTAACTTAGATGACCATTATATCTACTACTGCAGGCAGGAATCCCTCAGAAGAAATGGAGTAGCCATCATGGTCAACAAGAGTCCAAAATGCAGTACTTGGATACAAACTCAAAACTGACAGAATGATCTCTGTTTGTTTCCAAGGCAAACCATTCAATATCATGGTAATCCAAATCTATGGCCCAATCAGTAATGCTGAAGAATCTGAAGTTGAATGGTTTTATGAAGACCTACAAGACCTTTTAGAACTAACACCCAAAAAAGATGTCCTTTTCATTATAGGGGACTGGAATGCAAAAGTAGGAAGTCAAGAAACACCTGGAGTAACAGGCAAATTTGGCCTTGGAATACGGAATGAAGCAGGGCAAAGACTAATAGAGTTTTGCCAAGAAAATGCACTGATCATAGCAAACACCCTCTTCCAACAACACAAGAGAAGACTCTACACATGGACATCACCAGATGGGCAACACCAAAATCAGATTGATTATATTCTTTGCGCCAAAGATGGAGAAGCTCTACACAGTCAATAAAAACAAGACCAGGAGCTGACTGTGGCTGAGATCATGAACTCCTTATTACCAAATTCAGACTTAAATTGAAGAAAGTAGGGAAAACCACTAGACCATTCAGGTATGACCTAAATCAAATCCCTTATGATTATACAGTGGAAGTGAGAAATAGATTTAAGGGCCTAGATCTGATAGATAGAGTGCCTGATGAATTATGGAGTGAAGTTCGTGACATTGTACAGGAGACAGGGATCAAGACCATCCCCATGGAAAAGAAATGCAAAAAAGCAAAATGGCTGTCTGGGAAGGCCTTACAAATAGCTATGAAAAGAAGAGAGGCAAAAAGCAAAGGAGAAAAGGAAAGATATAAGCATCTGAATGCAGAGTTCCAAAGAATAGCAAGAAGAGATAAGAAAGCTTTCTTCAGTGATCAATGCAAAGAAATAGAGGAAAACAACAGAATGGGAAAGACTAGAGATCTCTTCAAGAAAATTAGAGATATCAAGGGAACATTTCATGCAAAGATGGGCTCGATAAAGGACAGAAATTGTATGGACCTAACAGAAGCAGAAGATATTAAGAAGAGGTGGCAAGAATACACAGAAGAACTATACAAAAGAGATCTTCACGACCCAGATAATCATGATGATGTGATCACTCACCTAGAGCCAGACATCCTGGAATGTGAAGTCAAGTGGGCCTTAGAAAGCATCACTATGAACAAAGATAGTGGAGGTGATGGTTTTCCGGTAGAGCTATTTCAAATCCTGAGGGATGATGCTGTGAAAGTGCTGCACTCAATATGCCAGCAAATCTGGAAAACTCAGCAGTGGCCACAGGACTGGAAAAGGTCAGTTTTCATTCCAATCCCAAAGAAAGGCAATGACAAAGAATGCTCAAACTACCACACAATTGCACTCATCTCACACATGCTAGTCAAGTAATGCTCAAAATTCTCCAAGCCAGGCTTCAGCAATACGTGAACCGGGAACTTCCTGATGTTCAAGCTGGTTTTAAAGAAGGCAGAGAAGGCAGAGATCAAATTGCCAACATCTGCTGGGTCATGGAAAAAGCAAGAGAGTTCCAGAAATACATCTATTTCTGCTTTATTGACTATGCCAAAGCCTTTGACTGTGTGGATCACAATAAACTGTGGCAAATTCTGAAAGAGATGGGAATACCAGACCACCTAACCTGCCTCTTGAGAAATCTGTATGCAGGTCAGGAAGCAACAGTTAGAACTGGACGTGGGTCAACAGACTGGTTCCAAATAGGAAAAGGAGTCCGTCAAGGCTGTATATTGTCACCCTGCTTATTTAACTTCTATGCAGAGTACATCATGAGAAACGCTGGACTGGAAGAAACACAAGCCGGAATCAAGATTGCTGGGAGAAATTTCAATCACCTCAGATATGCAGATGACACCACCCTTATGGCAGAAAGTGAAGAGGAGCTAAAAAGCCTCTTGATGAAAGTGAAAGAGGAGTGCGAAAAAGTTGGCTTAAAGCTCAACATTCAGAAAACGAAGATCATGGCATCTGGTCCCATCATTTCATGGGAAATAGATGGGGAAACTGTAGAAACAGTATCAGACTTTATTTTTTTGAGCTCCAAAATCATTGCAGATGGTGACTGCAGCCATGAAATTAAAAGACGCTTACTCCTTGGAAGAAAAGTTATGACCAACCTAGATAGTATATTCAAAAGCAGAGACATTACTTTGCCAACAAAGGTCCGTGTAGTCAAGGGTATGGTTTTTCCTGTGGTCATGTATGGATGTGAGAGTTGGACTGTGAAGAAAGCTGAGCGCCGAAGAATTGATGCTTTTGAACTATGGTGTTGGAGAAGCCTCTTGAGAGTCCCTTGGACTGCAAAGAGATCCAACCAGTCCATTCTGAAGGCGATTGGCCCTGGGATTTCTTTGGAAGGCCTGATGCTAAAGGTGAAGCTCCAGTACTTTGGCCACCTCATGCGAAGAGTTGACTCATTGGAAAGACTCTAATGCTGGGAGGGATTGGCAGCAGGAGGAGAAGGGGATGACAGAGGATGGCATCACTGACTCGATGGACATGAGTCTGGGTGAACTCTGGGAGTTGGTGATGGACAGGGAGGCCTGGCTGCTGCGATTCATGGAGGCGCAAAGAGTCGGACACGACTGAGAGACTGAAATGAACTGAACTGAACTGAACCCAGGAATATGGAATATCTCTCCATCTGTTTATGTCATCTTTGATTTCTTCCATGAGTGACTTATAATTTTCTGTGTACAGTTCTTTAGGTAATTTTAGGAGAAGCTAATGGCACCCCACTCCAGTACGCTTGCCTGGAAAATCCCATGGCTGGAGGAGCCTGGTGGGCTGCAGTCCCTGGGGTCGCTAAGAGTCAGACACGACTGAGGAACTTCCCTTTCACTTTTCACTTTCATGCATTGGAGAAGCCAATGGCAACCCACTCCAGTGTTCTTGCCTGGAAAATCCCAGGGTTGGGGGAGTCTGGTGGGCTGCCATCTATGGGGTCTCACAGAGTTGGACACGACTGAAGCGACTCAGCAGCAGCAGCAGCAGCAGGTAAGTTTATTCCTAGATATTTAATTCTTTTTGTTACAGTGGTGAATGGGATTGCTTCCTTAATTTCTCATTCTGATTTTTCATTGTTAGTATATAGAAATGCAATTGATTTCTGTGTATTGATTTTGTATCCTGAAACTTTGCTAAATTCACTGATTAGCTCTAGTAATTTTCTGATACCATCTTTAGGGTGTTCTACCTACAGTATCATGTCATCTGCAAACAGTGAGAGCTTTACTTCTTCTTTCTGATCCTTTTAATTCATTTTCTTCTCTGATTGCTGCAGCTAGAACTACCAGAACTATGTTGAATAATAGTGGTGAAAGTGGACCCCCTTGTCTTGTTCCTGAACTTAGAGCAAATATTACTCGGCCACAACAAGGAACTCGTTTGAGTCAGTTCTAATAAGATGGATGAACCTAGAACCTATTATACAGAGTGAAGTGTGTCAGAAACAGAAAGATAAATACCATATTCTAATGCATTGAACTGTGGTGTTGGAGAAGACTCTTGAGAATCTCTTGGACTGCAAGGAGGTCCATCCTAAAGCAGATCAGTCCTGGGTGTTCATTGGAAGGACTGATGATGAAGCTGAAACTCCAACACTTTGGCCACCTGATGCGAAGAGCTGACTCATTTGAAAAGACCCTGATGCTGGGAAAGATTGAGGGCAGGAGGAGAAGGGGACCACAGAGGATGAGATGGTTGGATGGCATCACCAACTCAATGGACATGGGTTTGGGTAGACTCTGGCAGTTGGTGATAGACAGGGAGGCCTGGCATGCTGTGGTTCATAGAGTTGCAAAGAGTTGGACATGACTGAGTGACTGAACTGAACTGAACTGAACTGAACTGAACTGAACTGAATGCATATATACAGAATCTAGAAAAATGGTACTGAAGAATTTATTTACAGGGCAACAGTGAGAAACAGACATAGAAAATAGACATATGGACATGGGGAGAGGGGAGGACAGGGTGAGATGTATGGAAAGAGTAACATGGAAACTTACATCACCATATGTAAAATAGATAGCCAATGGGAATTTTCTGTATGGCTCAGGAAACTCAAACGGGGGTCTGTATCAACCTAGAGGGGTGGGATGGGGAGGAATGGAAGAGAGTTTCAAAAGGGAGCAGATATATATATACCTATGGCTGATTCATGGAGAAGGAAATGGCAACCCACTCCAGTATTCTTGCCTGAGAAATTCCATGGACGCAGGAGCCTGGTGGCCTACAGTCCACAGGGTCGCAAAGAGTCGGACACGACTGAGCGACTTCACTTTCACATGGCTGATTCATGTTGAGGTTTGACAGAAAACAACAAATTTCTGTAAAGTAATTATCCTTCAAT
>NW_024070185.1:58129434-58196904 GCF_014754425.2 Oryx dammah
CTTCTACTAACCCTGGGGTTCTTCATTTCTTCCTTTTCTAGTTGCTTTAGGTGTAAAGTAAGGTTATTTATTTGACTTTTTTCTTGTTTCTTGAGCTATGCCTGTATTGCTATGAACTTTCCCCTTAGCACTGCTTTTACAGTGTCCCACAGGTTTTGGGTTGTTGTGTTTTCATTTTCATTCGTTTCTATGCATATTTTTATTTCTTTTTTGATTTCTTCTGTGATTTGTTGGTTATTCAGCAGTGTGTCAATACAATATTATAAAGTAATTAACCTCCAATTAAAATAAATAAACATATTTTAAAAAATTTTTTAAAAAGAAACAATCTATTCTTATGAAGCTCTCTCTCTGGAGCCTCTATTACAAATCAGTGTAATCAGAGACACAGCTTCCTTCTAAAATGATCTCCTGATTAAGGAATTGATCTGACCTGGAAACCCACCACAATCAGTAACCTAGGAAAACTGTGGTTCTAGTAGAATCACCCTTTTGTCAGTTTTATATCACTCATGGGAGCTATTTTTGTCTCATAGACAAAGTCAGTAGTAAAAATCTAATAGTTGCTTATCATTAGCCCCAGCATACACTATATTCACTTTTTTCCTCATTTTATTTTAGTAAGACTTATAAACGAAATTCAAATATTTACAGCAAGCTGATCAAAGGGACTATAATCACAATATTCACAGGTGAAAGACACAAAGAAAGGCAGAGAGAGGGAGAGAATTTCTATCTGTAACAGGGCTTACACATAATAATAAACTAGGCCTAAAGTAAAATTGGGCTAGGGACTTTCCTGGTGGTCCAGTGATTAAGAATCCACCTTCCAATGCAGGGGTCATGGGTTTGATCCCTGGTGTGGGAACTAAGATCCCACATCCTGTGGGGCAACTAAGCCCACATGGTGCAACTACTGAGTCTGCACTCTGCAACAGGAGAAGCCCACAAGAGAAGTCATGCCCCACAATGAAGAGTCTATGCACCTCAACAAAGACCCAGGAGAGCTAAATTTAAAAAAAAAAAGTTGGGTATTATGAAGTAAATTTATTATGTCTTCCTATTAACTGATTTTTCTCATATAAAAGTTTGTAGGACTCTGAAAAGTCTACTCGGTCTACCAACTGCTACATAAATGATGGAGATTATACATAGAAATATAATTAGAAAAAAGGACATCTGTGAAGTAACAAACAGGAAGGGAAGCATGCTAATGTTGGAAATCTAACAGAAATCAGTGAACCCAGTGATCTGTAAGTGTACCACTGTGTATCTGTGGTAAATGAGTGAAAAATACTTGAGTAGCTTGAATTCATGTCTATTCAGTATCACCTGACTTTTTTCCATTCAGACCCATTTCTGGACCTTGTATCTCACATATGCAAAGCTCCACACGAAGAAATTGAGTACAATCACTTTCTTCTAGAATCAATAGGTTATGACTTAAATGCCATCTTAGAGCAGATGAGTTCCATAAAGAGCTTTGTGTGTGACTCTCCAGAATTGGTAAATGATTGTCTCATATATTATCTTTAATCAGAGATTTTCAAGTGTAAGAACTTTATATGCTTATCATTTTAAGTCATGTATATTTTGTACATAATATGTACTCAGTATATCAAAAAAAACTCAAGAGAATTAACTGAAAAACTTCATATATTATATACTTGGATTAATTTGTACAAAATATTTTAAAGACTAAGCATTAGTATTATAATATCTCTAAAGAATATGTGAACAGTGAACTTCCAGATGTTCAGGCTGGTTTTAGAAAAGGCAGAGGAACCAGAGATCAAATTGCCAATATCCACTGGATCATCAAAAAAGCAAGAGAATTCCAGAAAAACATCTATTTCTGCTTTATTGACTATGCCAAAGCCTTTGACTGTGTGGATAACAATAAACTGTCGAAAATTCTGAAAGAGATGGGAATACCAGACCACCTGACCTGCCTCTTGAGAAAACTGTATGCAGGTCAGGAAGCAACAGTTAGAACTAGACATGGAACAAGAGACTGGTTCCAAATAGGAAAAGGAGTACGTCAAGGCTGTATATTGTCACCCTGCTTATTTAACTTATATGCAGAGTACATAATGAGAAACGCTGGGCTGGAAGAAGCACAAGCTGGAATCAAGATTGCCAGGAGAAATATCAATAACCTCAGATATGCAGATGACACCACCCTTATGGCAGAAAGTGAAGAGGAACTAAAAAGCTTCTTGATGAAAGTGAAAGAGGAGAGTGAAAAAGTTGGCTTAAAGCTCAACATTCAGAAAACGAAGATCATGGCATCTGGTCCCATCATTTCATGGGAAGTAGATGGGGAAACAGTGGAAACAGTGTCAGACTTTATGTTTTTGGGCTCCAAAATCACTGCAAATGGTGACTGCAACCATGAAATTAAAAGACGCTTACTCCTTGGAAGAAAAGTTATGACCAACCTAGATAGCGTATTGAAAAGCAGAAACATTACTTTGTCAACAAAGGTCCATCTAGGCAAAGCTATGGTTTTTCCAGTGGTCATGTATGGATGTGAGAGTTGGACTGTGAAGAAAGCTGAGAGCTGAAGAATTGATGCTTTTGAACTGTGGTGTTGGGGAAGACTCTTGAGAGTCCCTTGGACTGCAAGGAGATCCAACCAGTCCATTCTAAAGGAGATCAGCCCTGGGTGTTCTTTGGAAGGAAAGATGCTAAAGCTGAAACTCCAGTAGTTTGGCCACCTCATGCGAAAAGCTGATTCATTGGAAAAGACTCTGATGCTGGGAGGGATTGAGGGCAGGAGGAAAAGGGGACGACAGAGGATGAGATGGCTGGATGGCATCACCAACTCGATGGAAGTGAGTCTGAGTGAACTCCAGGAGATGGTGATGGATAGGGAGGCCTGGCGTGCTACGATTCATGGGAAGGCAAAGAGTCGGACACAACTGAGCGACTGAACTGAACTGAATTGAAAGAATATGTACAAATCTATGAGATAAGATGTATGTTTAAATAGCAAAAGGAGGGGGGAAATCCACACATAAACACACATACACATAAGAAACCAAAAAATGCAAAATGCCATTAAGAATATTTTTTAAAATTAATGTCAAAAATCATCAAAGGACTTCCCTGGTCACCCAATGGATGGGGATCTGCCTTGCCATGCCAGAGACACAGGTTCAATCCCTGGTCCAGGAGGCTACCACATGCACAGAGCAGCTAAGCCCATGATGCACCACAACTACTGAGCCTGTACTGAAGCCCGCCAGTCCTAGAGCCCCTATGCTGCAACTACTGAGCCTGTGTGCCTAAGAGCACGTGCTCCACAACAAAAGAAGCCACTGCAGTGAGAAGCCTGTGCATTGCAACAAACAACAGCCCCCACTCGCCACAACTAGAGAAAGCCCACATAAAGCAATGAAGAACCAGTGCAGCCCAAAAAAATAAATAAATATAAGTAATCATCAGGAAACAAGTTAAAATAAGATACCCTCTACATAATACTGGCTATATGGTTAATAGAGCACTGATGTTTCCAATGGTGTGGCAAAATAGGCATTTCCATACATCACTATTAGAAGACTAAATTATACAGTCTACTTGAGGACAGTTTAGCAATTTTTATTTGAAATCTTTTAAAATGTTCATTTTGTAACTTTTGAGCCAGTAATTCCATTTCTAAGGCTTCATTCCAATTAAACAATAAAAAATGTAAATATTTGAGTGCAGGAACATTTTTTACTGTCATATTTCTCATGAGTGAAATTAGAAGCAATCTGTGTGTTCTGTAGGTTCAACATAGGGTAATATTTAAATAAATTATATAAAATTTCTATAATGGAATAGCAAGCACGCATCTAAACAATGTTTTTTTAAAAAATGGATAAAAAGAACATCATACAAATTTAGATGGAAAATAGACAGATACAAAACTATATTTACAGTATGATCCATACTGAAGTATGTTATAATAATCTTAATTTTAATTATAAACATCTTAATTTCCTTTTAATAAACTAAAAATGTTTCATTTGATCATAAAGATACTAAATCAGTGATCAACACACTTTTTCTTAAAGGTTGGATCACAAGTACTGATAGTTTAGGCATTGCAGGATTTAATTTGTATTATATTTTGTATCTGATCACAGGCTAAGAGGCAAAATCAAAGATATAATAGACGTTACCATATAACCATTACAAAACAACAACTTAAAGTTGTAAAATCATTTTCAGGTTGTAGGCATTTTAAAAATAACAGGCAGCTGACTGCAATTTTCCAACCCCCATCCTATATTGACACACTTAGTAAGTTCTCAAGTCATTTTCTGGTTTAAAATGTCCTATTCAACAGGTGTGAATATTAATACCTGCCCTGGGTACCTCATGGATTGTAATAAGAAGGTGATGTGTAAAGAAGCTTTGGGCAAATATAATATTTTTTAAAAATCACAATATGGAAGAATTTGCTCTCACCTTCTGCCCACCTAAATCCTACCGGTCCTTCAAGGACTATCTGAGATTAAACCATTTTCCAAGAGGCCACTCCCACTCCTAAAGCTCCAGCAATCTCTTTCTTCTTCAGAGGATGAGAATACCATTTAGATTTCTGCATGTGGTGGCGCTAGTGGTGAAGAACCTGCCTGCCAATGCAGGAGACATGAGAGATGCAGGTTTGATCCCTGAGTCGGGAAGATCCCCTGGAGGAGGGCACAGCAACCCACTCCAGTATTCTTGCCTGCAGAATCCCACAGTTAGAGGAGCCTAGCAGGCTACGGTCCATGGGGTCACAAAGAGTCGGAAACGACTGAGTGACTAACACTTTCACTTTCATGTGTATGTGATATTAATTTTTTTCTCAAATTAGATGATATGTGCCTTGAGGAAAAACTTGTCTTGGACATTATTTTCTATCTCTCACTACAAATAACTAACCATAATCATTTTAATTTATTATACATTTAAAATGGGCTTCCCTGATGCCTCATCAGGTTAAAAAATATCCACTTGCAATGAAGGACATGCAGGAGATGTGGGTTGGATCCCAGGGTCAGGAATATCCCCTGGAGGAAGAAATGACAACCCGCTCTAGTATTCTTGCCTAAAAAATCCCATGGACAGAGGAGCCTGGTGGGCTACAATCCAAAGGGTCACAGAGGGGTCACACATGTACATTTAAAAAATACCAATTAAATTAAATGACAGGAATTGTACTATTGCATCTATTCCAGAAATACTCAACTTTGTGATCCCAGGGAATAAGACTTAACTACAAAGCAGTCTTTTATTTAAAATTTTTAAAACACATGTACCAATAAAAACAAACAGGCACAAAAACATTAAAGTTTCCAGGGAAGCAAAACTGCTTCCAGTAAACCACAGCTACCACCATGATCTCCCACTTCACTGCAAACTGAAAACAGTAATAGTTCATGATCAAATATCTAAGGACTGGGGAGTCCATTTACTTCCAATAATCATAGGGAATTGATTGTCTATATATTCAGTTATTCTAAGCTATTCTCATTTACAAATATAAAATCTCAATTTTTATGACATGAAATCATTATAAATGTCATTAAAAAGAAGCTGCAAAACTTCAAATAGTGATTAATAATGTGCATGTGGTGACCCTTCACACTGCACATATTCCAAACCAATATCCCTGCTATGTTTCTTATTTCATTACTTTTATCCTAAAATTTTTTTTCAGGTATCTTTGGCAAGCTATGACAAACTTAGAGAGCATATTAAAAAACAAAGACATCACTCTGCCAACAAAGGTCCATATAGTCAAAACTATGATTTTTCCAGTAATCATGTACAGATGTGAGAATTGGACCATAAAAAAGGCTGAGCGCTGACAAATTGATGCTTTCAAATTGTGGTGCTAGAGAAGACTCTTGAAGGTCCCTTGGACTGCAAGGAGATTAAACAAGTCCTAAAGGAAATCAACCCTGAATATTCATTGGAAGGACTGATACTAAAGCTGAGGCTACAACTTTGGCCACCTGATGTGAAGAGCTGACTCATTGGGAAAGACCCTGATGCTGGGAAAGACTGAAGGCAAAAGGAGAGGAGGGCAGCAGAGGAAATGGTTAGATAGCATCACCAACTCAGTGGGCATGAACGTGAGCAAACTCCAGGAGATAGTAGAGGACAGGGAAGCCTGGTGTGTTGCAATCCATTGGGTCACAAAGGGATGCACATGACTTAGCAACTGAACAACAAATCTTTGGCAAAGATACTTTAAGCAACCAAGTATTATTTGGAGCTTATCCCTGAATGACCTAATTGTATACTAAATGTGCTAGGTGTTATGAAGACTGTAAAGAAGTACAATTAACCTCATAAAATCACAGTAGACTATGCTGTAAGGCCAGGGAACAGTCATTCTGGGTATACCATTTCTCGGCCTTCTGGAAGTGAGATAGATTTTAAACAAACAAAAGAAACTCCAGGAGATAGTAAAATCAAAAGAGATGCCCTCAAGGCCATCATTGGAAGGACTGATACTAAAAATAAAGAACTGATACTACAAATAAAGAATTCTGGAAAGGGTATGGAGAAAAAGGAACCCTCCTATATACTGCTGGTAGTAATGTAAACTGGCATAGCCACTGTGGAGAACAGTTTGGAGGTTCCCTAAAAAACTAAAATCAGAACTACCATATGACCTTGCAATCCTACTCCTGGGCATATACCTGGAGAAAACCATACTTCAAAAAGACACATGTGCCCCAATGTTCATAAGAGCACTATTTACAATAGCAAAGACAGGGAAGCAACCTAAAAGTCCATCGACTGAGGAATGGATAAAGATGTGGTGTGTGTGTGTATAGATGCAGGGGAGGGTCAGCAAAGCCCCAGATGTCAAAATATCAGAATAAAAAAACATGTGTAACACACATCTCCAAAGGCCACTCTCCTCTGGCTATGCTCACACTCTTCAGTGGGTCCATAGGTGCCACAAGACCAAAAGAGAGAGCTTCTGCCCAGAGCAGTTGAAGTCAAATACCCAAGGAATAGTTTTTACATGGCATAGTCACATCTACTACAAAGTGTAAAATGACTTAAATATTTATGAGACCCAGGTTTGAAACCTACTGCCTCTGAGAATGTCATTTAACCACTTAAAACCTCTGTGTTTTTTTTTTAATCTGCTCAATACTGGTGATAATATATATATCAAATTTTTGTAATAATCTAATGAAGACAGGCTAGAACTATAAAGCACTATGTAAGTTTTAGCATTCGTAGTTATTTTAACAGCATAAAAATAGATTGACAGGATTGAATACTAAAGTATTTATGGTTTAAATAATATATGCAGAATTTTCTTGAAGTGATCCCAGAAAACAAACAAAAAAGTGGAGATTGATGACAGAAGATTGAAAAAAAAAAGTAATTACTGAAGCTGAGTGATGTATATGGGAATTCATTACACAGTTCTTCTTTTGTGTATTCATGAATATTTTCATAGTAAAACATTTTAATGTAATTTGAGAGATAAAGAAAAGAAGCATTAGCAATCGTTAGAGTACTGCTATTTTATTCAAACCCAAACTCTACAGTACAATATTTATTTTTGCTATCATGAATCAAAAGCCAATCCTCTTTCTATAGATTCCTGGATTACTAAGATTACTTGATCTTTTTTCAATGGTTCCAAATATCTCCAGGCTAAAATTGACTTGGGTTAATCAAATTCTTATTATAATCCAGTTGTGTTAAGCAATGGAATTCCTAATGGTAAAACTATAATCAACATGTTATGACAGTTTCATGATGAAAGGTCCTATCCAATTAGGGAATTTCCCTTATCAAAGGCCCTTCACCCTCAAGAGAGCTTCGCTGAATAGCAATGGAGGTTGCTTAATTAGTGAGGTTAAAACATCCTTCAGAAACAAGGTCAAGATGACATTTCTATCTGTGCCAAGTAGATGAAAGAATCCTCCAAATACAGCACTCAGAAATCTTGGTGTGAACATTTCTTTAAGACTTAACCAACAGAAAGAAAGGGAAATACATTGATCTTAATGGTATCAACAAAATTTTCTAGCACATTCTAGGTATTATAATTACATAAGTATTTCCATAAAGTTTCCATAAAATGACCAACTTTTGCTTGAGAAAACTTTTCCCCAAATTCATTGTTTTGTTTTAAGAAATAAGAATCTTTTAAAAACAAACAACCATGAAACATAATTCTGTAACTATAAAACAATCAACAGAGGAAATTTAAAAAGAAGCAATTCTCTGAAAATCTTCTTTTCAGGATATCTATAAAGCCTCTTAAAGAAACTGCAGGAAATGTTGAGTTAGTCTGTGATTATCTCTCAGGAGATGAACAATATAAAAGACCCTTTAATCAAAATACTGTATTCAACAATACAGCACTTGATAATCAGTGTCTGTTAAAGGAAACGAGAGAGGATGCATCTACACAAATATACTTGGTGATGTCAGATCATTCAAACTGCAAAGAATCATTTCCTTTTTCTTCCCACACACACAAAAAAATCTCAATAACAAACCCCCCAAAATTCTTTGCTACATCTGACCAAACAATTCTGCATTTTCTAAATGATTAAATTATTGGTAGACAGCATCAACTGTCAAAATTCTCATCAATTTTGTATACTTTAATATAGCTTTGTGTACTTTAATACAGTTACAATGATATAAAGATGTAAGATGCTAAGTTTCAACACTTCATCCCCTTTCTACATCGTTTTGCTACTTCAAAGGCCAAACTGAGCTTCACATTACTAGCTAACTGTTCAGGATAGCTGCAACTGTCACCCAATCTTGAAGAGTCACAAAGCTAAATGAGAGAATACGGATTCATGCATTGAGGAACACTGTTAAGGTTTGGCAGAAAACAACAAAATTCTGTAAAGCAATTCAGTTCAGTTCAATTGCTCAGTCATGTCCAACTCTTTGCAACCCCATGAACCACAGCATGCCAGGCTGCCTGTCCATCACCAACTCCCAGAGTTTACCCAAACTCATGTCCATTGAGTCGGTGATGCCATCTAACCACCTCATCCTCTGTTGTCCCCTTCTCCTCCTGCCTTCAATCTTTCCCAACATCAGGGGCTTTTCAAATGAGTCAGCTCTTTGCATCAGGTGGCCAAAGTGTTGGAGTTTCAGCTTCAACATCAGTCCTTCCAATGAACACCTAGGACTGGTCTCCTTTAGGATGGACTGGTCGGATCTCCTTGCAGTCCAAGGGACTCTCAAGAGTCTTCTCCAACACCACAGTTCAAAAGCATCAATTCTTCGGTGCTCAGCTTTCTTTATAGTCCAACTCTCACATCCATACATTAAAAAAAAATTTTTTAAGTGAAAAAAATGAAGAATGGAGAGAGGTCATCATCAAGTCTAGAAAACAGCATGAAGACCCAGCTGCTGTAAGTTAGTTTCAACTTCATCCATTCAGAGTCACTGAAAATTGACAAAGGGAACACCTTGCCTTTCACTCTCCCCCACCTTATTTTTAAAATATTAACCCCCTTCAATGTGTTTTTTGTTTCTACTTGACAAACCAATTAGTCTAATTGAAACTATTAACCCAAAATAAAATTCTCTTTTCTCAGCCTTAATTGTCAAAAAGCCATAAAAGAAAAGCTTTGTTTTTATGAAGACAAAGTAAAATGCATAGTATTATATGGGATCATTGAAAATTGTTCTAAAAGCTGTTAACAATATGGAAGTGTATGACTGCATTACTATAGATGCCAGCTAAATTATGACAAGCAACTATGATAGTAGGATACAAAAGCTGACCCGAATCATAGCCAGGAATTTGGGTTATAAAGTTGAATGCCCCAGCTGCAGGGTTGCAGTGTAGAAGAACAGCACCGAAGGCCAAGTGACTGCAGAAATTGAAGCTGCTCAGACCAACATCTTTTAACAGAAGTCTCAGAAGTCCATTACCCCTTGCCCCCTCTTTTAAAAGAGATTAACGGAAAGCCTACTTTGCATGTTCTCCAGAAATACCCAAAGAATGCATCTCTGGCCATCCATTCTCTCCTCCACGCACATCCCTTCTGCTTGGTACTTTGGGATCCTTGATCGTTCCCATCTATGTCCTATGCATTCTAAACACTGAACAGAGCAGTGCTCGTAGAAGCATTATTTGCAATATGCCAAAATTGGACAGCCTCAATGTCCAAAAGTAATAGACCTGATAAATACAAAAAGTGTGACATATCAACGATATGGGATACTATACATTAATTAAATTAATGCACCATAACCATATGCCTTAACACCAGTGTAATATTAAACAAGAGAAGCAATTCACAAAGTAAGGTAAACAGAATGATTCCAGTCATAAAGATTTTTTAAAGAGGCAAAATTAAGCAATTTTTTAAGATGCATACATATGTGGTAAAACTATAAATAAAAACAGCATGATGGTTATCACAAGGGTCAGGCCATTTATGGTCTCTATTTTAGAAACAGGGTAATGTACTGAAAGGATTTTTATTCATTGGATAATATTTTATTTCTTAAGATAATTGATAGCTATACGAATGATTTCCAGTTAGTCTCTATGCTTTATAATTATCTTTTGAATTGTCTATATGCTATAAATATCATTTACATATAAGAAATTTTTCACATACACACAATTTTTAAAAATATAAAACTAACAAAGACTTTTGTACTGAAAATGTTATTTGTGAAACATCTGAAAACAGGTCTTTGGAATTATAGAGAAGGGTAGGGAGGCTATAATGGGCAAAAGTGCTATATAAACTGTTACTACTAATTTAGGCTGTGGAAGGACTGATGCTAAAGCTGAAACTCCAATACTTTGGCCACCTCATGCGAAGAGTTGACTCATTAGAAAAGACTCTGATGCTGGGAGGAATTGGGGGCAGGAGGAGAAGGGGACGACAGAGGATAAGATGGCTGGATGGTATCACCAACCCGATGCACATGAGTTTGGGTGAACTCCGGGAGTTGGTGATGGACAGGGAGGCCTGGCGTGCTGCAATTCATTGGTTCGCAAAGAGTCGGACACGACTGAGTGACTGAACTGAACTGTTATAAAATATGGGAGTCATTGGAATCATTGTGTAAATGAAGTCCCCAAATAAGTGGTATGTGTGTGTGAGTTGGGGTTCAGCAAAGAGGTAACACACGCATGAACGTGAACTGTTATGAACAACAGTTCCTAGAGAGATTGTGGGAAATCTGAAGTAAGAGATGAAAATCAACAAAATCAGATGTTTTCATAAAAACATCTGTCTGTTGGAGGAAGGTCAAGTTGCCATGAAGTAATAACCTGCTTAACAAAACAGCACTGGAAGATGCAACGGACCTAAGTCCATGTGAAGATGGTAGGCCCCCAAAATGTGTTAACAATCTAAGAGCAAATGTTATGCCAACATTTACTGCATAAAGGTAGAGGTAGTTAAGTAGAATCATGAGAACTAAGTAAGTAACTATTATGACACAGACAGTGCACGCCTTTCTTAAGAAAAATCTACTGTAAATCTAATAGAGGAAAACCTTGAAAGTCTAGACATAGGAATGGTGGAAAATATATGTTGCTCCAGCAGGAACCCACATTCTTAAGTTCCCATGGCTACAAAAAATTCAGGGGCAGAAGCAATCCAGAGCTGGATAATAATCTGGATAGGTATTCAGAGCTACCATCATTCATCTAATTTCATAAGGAAAATTCCTAGGAATCATCCTTGGTATCTTCTGTTCTTCATGTACTATTCCAGTTTCTTGGGAATTTCTAATCCATTTTAACTCACCAATATCTTATTCCTGAGTTTGTACTGTCACTGCCCTCGGATACCATCATCTCTGGTCTAAACCATATCAATAATGATTACTAGATGAGAGTCCTACTCAAAGTTTGTTTCACATGCAAGCAGCATCAGTGCTCTGTAGGGACTGGCCAGATATACAGATTCTCAGGCTACACCAGGACCAACTGACTCATAATCTGCATTTTAACAAAACCCCCAGGTGGTTTGCATGCACATTAAAATCTGAGAAGCACCGGATTAAAGGGCATTAGACACTTCTTTAGGATGCTATGGACAAATGGCAGTATTAAACCAAATTAGTTCCCACCAATCTGAGGGTAAAGAGAAACAAGAGCCTTCACTCGTTAATAATACGTCTAGACCTTTACTCTCTCCAATGACAAAGAATACTCAGAGCTCATGTTTCAATTTGTTGATGTAATCTGTTATTTGTAGCAGCTCTTGAATTGCAATTTCTGTTTTTGTGGTTTAACTCCAAGTGGTAGGAGGGTGGAGATAGGAATTCTCCTGCATCTTCTTGTGGCCCTTAGTCCAGTGACACAAACACCAAAAAGACCAAGAAAATCTTGCTATTTAAGCAAGAAGGGTCTTTAGGAATAACAATATTATAAATTAACCAGGACATCTAAATGAAAATTCTGTGTGTTCAAAAACAGATGAATCTCAAAACATTATGTTGAGTAAAGAAGCCAAACACACATTGTTAAGGGACCAGACCTGAGCCATGACAGGCTCAACAAGCTATACTAGGCCTAAGATTCAGATTCTTGTAAAATCTGAGTCATGATTCCAGGACACCACACCCTGGGAAAGTCCCATGCCAAACCTGAGCCAATCCGGATAGGGATGGGGGATTTGAAAATTGCGCCCGCGCGCACACACGCGCACATATGGCTCAGCCAATCATTACCCGCCAGCTGTACTAAGAACCACCTGTATAAAAGCAGCTGTGATTCAGAGCTCGGGGCTCTCCTCAAGACTCCACTGCGCTGGATGAGATGGGAGCCCTAGCTCGAGCTAGCAATAAAACCCCTTTATGCGTTTGCATTGCTGTGGACGTCTTATTCTCTCAGTTTTGGGGACTCGGACTTCGGGCATAACGACATACACAAATACACATTGCTCTACAATCTCATGTAAATGAAGCTCAAGGAAAGATAAAATTGGAGAAGGAAATGGCAACCCACTTCAGTACTCTTGCCTAGAAAATCCCATGGATGGAGGAGCCTGGCGCAGGCTACTGTCCATGGGGTCACAGAGTCGGACACCACTGAGCGACTTCACTTTCACTTTCACTGATGTCAAGTGGTTAAGACTCCATACATCCTTTGCAGGGGGCACAGATTTGATCCTTGCTCAGGGAATTAATAATCCCACATGCAAGTGGCACAGTCAAAATTTTTTTAAAAAGAAAAGGTAAAACTAAGTTATTATGATAGAAGAAAGAAGAATGGTTATTTCTGGGAGAGGAAGAAGATTATGACTAAAGAGGAATATAAGAGACATTTCTGAAGTGATGGAAATATTCTATATCTTGATGTGTGTGGTGGCTACATGGGTATTTACATATGCAAATATTCACTAAGCTATACATTTAAGAATTGTTTGTTTTATTCCATGTAAATTATACTTCAATAAGAAAAAAACAAAATTAAGTAAATAAAATTCATATGTTAAATATGATTTTTTAAAACAATTACAGTTAATTTACAATGCTGTGTTGTCAGTTTTATGTGTACAGCAAAGTAAATATAATTTATATAAAAGGGAAAACTTGAATGTACTTCAGCACAGAATTTTGAAAGTTCCATCTTAACAAATCATAGCCTAAATCAGAAGTGGGAAACCTAAGGCCCCTGGGCTACAGCCACACCCTTCTGTTTACAGAGACAAAATGCTATTCAAAGCCTAAAATATTTACTACCTTGTACTTTTCAGAAAAAATTCACCAACCCCTGCCTTAGGCCAATAGTTCACAACTTTTTTAGGAATTCATGCTATTTTAGAATCCAGTGAAAGCTATAGATTATCTACTCAGGAAAACACACAGCTTCTTAAATATAGAATGTTATTCATAATTTCAGGAAATTCATAGATCCTCTGAGGCAGTCATCAACCCCAACTTAAGACTTCTTGTTTGAGGTTTTCATCACACATTACTAAACCACTCTACTGAGAACAGTTCACAGATTGGCTCTCTTTTCTTTGAACCACAAATAATTGAACTTCCATTTCACATTCTTTTTTGCTCCACGGAACTACTCACAGTTATAGGCAATAACAAAGTTGCCCAGGTCACAACATCTAGCCCTGTGTCAATCAAATTTTTTCTCCCTCTAGGTGACAGTCTGTATACTGCTGCTGCTAAGTCACTTCAGTCGTGTCCGACTCTATGTGACCCCATAGATGGCAGCCCACCAGGCTCCCTCGTCCCTGGGATTCTCCAGGCAAGAACACTGGAGTGGGTTGCCATTTCCTTCTCCAATGTATGAAAGTAAAAAAGTGAAAGTGAAGTCACTCAGTCGTGTCCGACCCTTAGTGACCCCATGGACTGCAGCCCACCAGGCTCCTCTGTCCATGGGATTTTCCAGGCAAGAGTACTGGAGTGGGGTGTCATTGCCTTCTCCAGTCTATATACTACTTAGCCGTAAGAAGTCTTTCTGAAAATGTAATATAGTTTGGGAGACCAAAAATATCAGAAGTGAGGAACTAGCAGTCCCCAGCCTTTGTTTTAGAAAAAAAAAGCACAAAACAAGAGTTTACAGACAGAGAAGTGAGAAGTGTCACATTCACATGTGAATAACATTGCATGTTCCACTCTTGGGTATATACCCAGAGAAAACCATAATTCAAAAAGACACATACCCACCAATGTTCACTATAGCACTGTTCACAATAGCCATGGAAACAACCTAAATGTCCACTAACAGAGGAATGGATAAATAAGATGTAATACATATATACAATGGATTATTACTCAGTCATAAAAAGGAACAAAATTGGGTCCTTTGTAGAGACTGTCATACAGAGTGAAGTAAGAAAGATAAAAATAAATGTATATTAATCTATGTGTTTGGAATCTGAAAAAATTGATATAGACTATCTTATTTACAAAGCAGAAATAGACATGCAGACGTTGAGAAAAGTATGGATACCAAGGGGAGAAGGTGGGGAAGGGTATGGAGAATGAATTGGGAAATTGGGATTGCCATATATAAACTATTGATACGATTTATAAAACAGATAACTAATGAGAACGTACTATATAGCACAAGAAATTCTACTCAGTGCTCTGTGATGACCTACATGGGAAGGAAATCCGAGAAAAAGGGGATATGTGAATACATATAGCTGATTCATTTTGCTGTATGGTAGAAACTATAACAACATTGTAAGGCAACTATAGTCCAATAAAAAAATTTTTTAACATTGGCAAATTTATTCAATAGATCAAAAATGTGGAGGAAGAATATATGGGGATTCCTTGGTAGCTCAGAGATAAAAGAATCCACTGCCAATGCAGGAAACATGGGTTCAATCCCTGATCCAGGAAGATCCCACATGCCTTGGAGCAACTAAACCTGTGTGTCACAACTGTTGAGCCTGTGCTCTAGAGCCCAGGAGCCACAGCTACTGAGCCCACCTGCAGCAACTACTGAAGCCTGCACACCCTAGAGCCCGGGCACCACAACTTTAGAGGAGCTTCCCCTTGCCACAATGAGAGAAAAAGCCCTCTCAGCAACAAAAACCCAGTACAGCCAAAAATAAATAAATAAAATAAAAGAATATAGACAAAGTAAAAAATTATGGACCAAACAATGGCACGTATATGGATACTATAAACTCTTTTATAGCAGGGCCATTTTTGTGCATCCACTTAGTCCCTGCAGTGCCTTACACATTGTAGGAACCTAACAAGCAATAAAAAAATAAAAGCGTGGATTAAATTAAACCAATTTATAAAAACAAAGTCATTATTTTATAAATAGGTTTAAGCTTCCTGGGAGCACTATGATAGTTTGATTTATTTTGAATTCCAGAAAAAGACAACCATGAGTGTGGAACACTCCCTATGTTTCTATAATTCTGAATTCTTATTCATGTGCTCATACAACATATATTAAATGTCTCGTTGGTAGGGGGCTGGCCAACTTATTAGCACCATTTATTGTTCTAAAAGAAGCACTCAAAGAAGTCATTTGAGGAGGACAATGCATGTTTTGACCAATTTCAGAATAATAAAAAAAAAAGTCATCACACAAAACAAAGACACTGTAGCCAGCATGATCTCTGATCTAATGCTAGTTCTTCAATTTTTCATTACTGCCTTCCTCACTGCTGTATGAACAGTAGGTCGCATTCAGCAAAAGCTGATTAATGCAGGGATTTCAAATTGCTGAAAATTGAAGGAATGTGCCCCCATGCTGACAATTTGTTAATCAAAAATTGTCATTTCTACCACCATGCAAGCTCTAACACATCTAATTTTCTTCCCAGATGCAGTATTATATATTCTCCTTTCAATGAGATTGACTGCTTTTTTCCTAACAGTAAAAAGATAATATGGGTTCATCAAGAGGCTAAATCTCTCCAAAGAATCAATTTCCAAAGTGGAGAGAACACATATTTCGTTCATATTTGCTACTTCTTGTATCAAGTTGATTAAGAATTCATAGATTTGTGTGGACTCTGAACTCTTACAAGTTTATTTAAAAAAGCATTTTCTTGATTATCAATTATATTTTTAAAGAAAAGTAGATATGTGTATTCATTTCTAGTAGTTGGCAACCCACTCCAGTGTTCTTGCCTGGAGAATTCCAGGGTCAGCGGAGCCTGGTGGGTTGCCATCTATGGGGTCACACAGAGTCAGACACGACTGAAGTGAATTAGCAGCAGTGACAGAGGATGAGATGGCTGGATGGCATCACTGACTCGATGGACGTGAGTCTGAGTGAACTCTGGGAGTTGGTGATGGACAGGGAGGCCTGGCGTGCTACGATTCATGGGTTCGCAAAGAGTCAGACACGACTGAGTGACTGAACTGAACTGAGTATTATCAAGGCTTCAGAGCAGTTGGCATGCATCAGCCTATACAAAGTGGACACATGACAACTATCAGAACAACCATATTTAGGAGGCAGAATGGACTCAAAGAGGGCTTCCCAGGTGGCACAAATGGTAAAGAACCCACCTGCCAATGCAGGTAGATGTAAGAGATGCAGGTTCTATCCCTGGTTCCAGAAGATCTCCTGGAGGAGGGCACGACAACACATTCCAGTATTCTGCCTGGAGAATCCCCTGGACAGAGGAGTCGGTTGCAGGTTGCAGTCCAAAGGGTTGCACAGAGTTTGACACACCTGAAGCAACTTAGAACACACATATACACACACACATACAGACTCAAAGAACAGAAAAAGGACATAAGGACCTGTGGCTCCTAAACTACAGGGGACATGGGCCAAAACTCTCCTAGTGGTTCTCATCACCCTTTCCTCTTGACGTGAGGTCAAGGACACTTCCCTTCCCCATAAGGATACACCAATGACTCATTTCAAGATAGTCCCTCCCCCCAACTCCAACTTCCACTTCTCATACAAGCTGAGGGTAGGTGTTTGCCATTCTGCAAAACTAATATCACACTCCCTTAATATGCCCTATGTGGGTGGCCTAGTATCTTTTTTATATATCCAGATTAACTTTATTTCTTTGTATCAGCAATAAAAGATTAGAAAAAATTTTTAATGGAAAGGTATACTTCATTTATGAATTGGAACTGATCTAAGTAATTCCAATAAAAAGCCAAGTAGGTATTTTGTTGTTGTTGTTGTTTTTCAGTCATTAAGTCATGTCTATTTGCAACCCTGTGAACTGCAGCACACCAGGCTTCCCTGTCCTTCACTATCTCCCAGAGTTTGCTCAAACTCATGTCCATTGAATCAGTGATGCATCCAACCATCTCATCCTCTGTCATCCACTTCTCCTCCTGCTCTCAATCTCTCCCAGCATCAGGGTCTTTTTCAGTGAGTCAGCTCTTCACATCAGGTAGCAAAAGTATTGGACCTTCAGCTTAAACATCAGTCCTTTCAATGAATATTCAGGACTGATTTCCTTTAGGATTGACTGTTTTCATCTCCTTGCTCTCTAAGGGACTCTCAAGAGTCTTCTATTAATTATTTGGCACTCAGCCTTCTTAATGGTCCAACTCTCACATCCATACATGGCTACTGAAAAAACCATAGCTTTGATTAGACGGACCTTTGTCAGCAAAATATTTATAAATGCTGACAATTCTTCCAAACTAACTTAAAGTTCTGCAAAGAATTTAATAAGAAAATTCTAGAGAATTTTTGATGAGAAAATTATTCTAAATATTGTCTAGAAAAGCAATCAGGGAAGGATGGAGTATAAAAAGTTTACAAATTAAATGTATGAAAGGAATTCTTTCACATATTAGAATATTTAATAAAAATATATAGAAAAACAAGATATTAGCACAGTAATTGACAAACTAATGTAATAGAGTGGATAGTCATTAAAGTGTGACCAGTTTTACAGGTGATCCTGTATCTGCAAGCAGCCCTGAAACAGGACACTAATAGCAAAGATGTGGGAGACTTGGCATGTCTACCAAAATGTATACCCCAAGGCTGCAGGAGCCACTGACTAATAAAAACAATTCAGAGATGATTACTCTAATTTTTCATGCATTTCAGCCAAAAACAAACCTTGTGGTTTTCCCATATTTCTTAGATGAGTTGCTATTTGCTTCTATTCGCTGATCTGAAACTCAAAGAACAGAGCCAAGGAAAAGAGTGTCTACCACTACAAAGGGATTTTTTTGAAAAAATCTAATGGAATTATATCCAACACTTCTTCTCTGCTCTGTAATTTATGTAAAGACAAAATATTTTCATTATGGAGGGCGGTCCTAAGATGGCAGAGGAATAGGACAGGGAGACCACTTTCTCCCCTACAGATTCATCAAAAGAACACTTGAACGCTGAGTAAATTCCACAAAACAACTTCTGAATGCCGGCAGAGGACATCAGGCACCCAGAAAAGCAGCCCATTGTCTTCGAAAGGAGGTAGGAAAAAATATAAAAGACAAAAAGAGAGACAAAAGAGGTAGGGACAGAGCTCCATCCCGGGAAGGGAGTCTTAAAAAAGAAAGAAGTTTCCAAACACCAGTAAACACTCTCACTGTCGAGTCTGTGGCGAGCCTTGGAACCACAGAGGGCAACATAACCTGGAGGAAAAATAAATAAATAATTAAAACCCATAGATTACATGCCTAACGGTAACTCCCCCAGCGGAGAAGCAGCGCAGATGCCTGCACCCGCCACTTACCAAGCAGGGGCTGGGCAGGGAGGCCTGGGCTGCTTTGCTTAGAGTAAGGACCAGGCCTGAATGCCCCAAGGGCAATCTGAGGGAACTAACTTGGGCTAGCAAACCAGACTGGGATAGCTACCACGCGAAAAGCCCTAACCTAAGACACCACCAGACCCACGCACAGAACAAAGGACTGAGCAGAGCTAGCCGGCTGCCGACCATCCCCCTCCGGTGACAGGCAGCCAGAGCCGGAAGGGGGTAATCGCAGCCCCAAAGGGGCATTATCTACCAAACTGCAAGCAGGCTTCATTGCTAAGACTTCTTAGGATTCTAGACGGTCAACATCTGCTGTCTAGAAGGTGCACAATTTGTACACACAGAAAACTGAGCGGCAGGGACGGGGGAGGCGATAAGTCCTAGTGACCACGCTCACTAAACACCTGGTCACCTGAGCTGCTGGGACCTGGGAATGGCACAAAATACAGGCCCAACTGAGTCTGCTCCTCTGAGGACTACCCGAGTACCTGAAACTGAGGGGCTTAGACCTGGGAAGTGCATACAACCCAGGGCCAGCCTCAGACAGTTCCCAGCAGAGCAACCTAGAGCCTAAGCAATGTTGACAGGGAAAGCACACATGCCATGAGCGGAGGCAAACCCAGTGTGGTCAAGATACTGCGAGCACATGGCAGTGTTATTTGTTTGCAGCATCCCTCCCTTCCCAAAGCACGACTGAACAAGTGAGCCTAAAAAAGTGTCCACCACTGCCCCCTTGTGTCAGGGCAGAAATTAGACACTGAAGAGAACAGCAAACAGAAGCTAAAACAGAGGGAACTTTCTTGGACACGACAGGTGCAATAGACTAAAACCCTGTAGTTAGTACCAACTAAATAGGAAGGGGCCTATAGATCTTGAGAAATATAAGCCAGATCAAGGAACTATCCGAAAATGAATTGAACCCACACTGCCCACAACAACACCAGAGAAAGTCCTAGATATATTTTTACTATTTTTACTATCATTCTTTATTTTTTAATTTTTAAGTCCTCTATTACTCCTTTTTCATTTTTATAACCTACTATTACTTTGCAAAAAAAAAAAAAGAGAGACCCTATTTTTTAAAGCAAACTTCATATATATATATTTTTTTATAATTTTGGTGACTCTTTTTTTCTTTAATATTGCAGGCCCAACTGAAAATCCAACCTCTACTCTAGATTTTTAATCTTTGCTTTTGGGTATTTGTTATCAATTTTGTACCTTTAAGAACCCAATCTTCAGTACCCAATTTTACTTGGGAGCAAGATTACTGGCTTGACTTCTCTCTCCCCATTTGGACTCTCCTTCTTCTCTACCAGGTAGCCTCTATCTCCTCCCTCCCCTTTCTCTTCTCTACCCACTTTGTGAATCTCTTTGTGTGTTCCAGATGGTGGAGAACACTTAAGGAACTGATTACTGGCTGGATCTGTCTCTCTCCTTTTGATTCCCCTCTTTATCCTCCTGGCCACCTCTGTCACCTTCCTCCCTCTTCTATTCTCTGTATAACTGTGAACATCTCTGAGTGGTTCAGTTGTGGAGTGCACATAAGGAAGTGATTACTGGCTAGCTTGCTCTCTCCTCTTTTGATTCCACATCATCTCATTTGGGTCACCTCTATCTTCCTCTTCCCTCTTCTCTTCTCCATGTAACTCTGTGAACCTCTTTGGGTGCCCCTTACAGTGGAGAAACTTTTCATCTTTAACCTAGATGTTTTATCAACAGTGCTGTATAGATGGAGAAGTCTTGAGGCTACTATAAAAATAAGACTGAAAACCAGAAGCAGGAGACTTACGTCCAAATCCTGAGAACACCAGAGAACTCCTGACTTCAGGGAACATTAATCGACAGGAGCTCATCAAACGCCTCCATACCTACACTGAAACCAAGCACCACCCAAGGACCAACAAGTTCCAGAGCAAGACATACCATGCAAATTCTCCAGCAACACAGGAACACAGCCTTGAGCTTCAATATACAGGCTGCCCAAAGTCACTCCAAACCCCTTGACATCTCGTAACTCATTACTGGACACTTCATTGAACTCCAGAGAGAAGAAATCCAGTTCCACCCACCAGAACACCGACACAAGCTTCCCTAAACAGGAAACCTTGACAAGCCACCCGTACAACCCCACCCACAGCGAGGAAACTCCACAACAAAGAGAACTCCACAAATTCCCAGAATACAGAAAGGTCACCCCAAACACAGCAATATAAACAAGATGAAGAGACAGAGGAATACCCAGCAGGTACAGGAACAGGATAAATGCCCACCAAACCAAACAAAAGAGGAAGAGATAGGGAATCTACCTGATAAAGAACTCTGAATAATGATAGTGAAAATGATCCAAAATCACAAAAACAAAATGGAATCACAGATAAATAGCCTAGATGCAAGGATTGAAAAGATGCAAAAAAGGTTTAACAAGGACCTAGAAGAAGCAAAAAAGAGTCAATATATAATGAATAATGTAATAAATGAGGTCAAAAACACTCTGGAGGGAACAAATAGTAGAATAATGGAGGGAGAAGATAGGATTAGTGAGGTAGAAGATAGAATGGTAGAAATAAATGAATCAGGGAGGAAAAAAGAAAAACGAATTAAAAGAAATGAGGACAATTTCAGAGACCTCTGGGACAATGTTAAATGCCCCAACATTCAAATCATAGGAGTCCCAGAAGAAGAAGACAAAAAGAAAGACCATGAGAAAAGACTTAAGGAGATAATAGTCAAAAACGTCCCTAAAATGGGGAAGGAAATAATCACCCAAGTCCAAGAAACCCAGAGAGTCCCAAATAAGATAAACCCAAGGTGAAACACCCCAAGACACATATTAATCAAATTAACAAAGATCAAACACAAAGAAGAAATATTAAAAGCAGCAAGGGAAAAACAACAAATAACACACAAGGGAATTCCCATAAGGGTAACAGCTGATCTTTCAATAGAAACTCTTCAGGCCAGAAGGAAATGGCAGGACATACTTAAAGTGATGAAAGAAAATAACCTACAGCCCAGATTACTGTACCCAGCAAGGATCTCATTCAAATATGAAGGAAAAATCAAAAGCTTTACAGACAAGCCAAAGCTGAGAGAATTCAGCACCACCAAACCAGCTCTCCAACAAATGCTAAAGGATCTTCTCTAGACAGGAAACAAAAAAAGGGTGTATAAACCCGAACCCAAAACAATAAAGTAAATGGCAACGGAATCATACTTATCAATAATTACCTTAAATGTAAATGGGTTGAATGCCCCAACCAAAAGACAAAGATTGGCTGAATGGATATGAAAACAAGACCCCTATATATGTTGTCTACAAGAGACCCACCTCAAAACAAGGGACACATACAGGCTGAAAATGAAGAGCTAGAAAAAGCTATGCCATGCAAACAGAGACCAAAAGAAAGCAGGAGTAGCAATACTCATATCAGATAAAATAGACTTTAAAACAAAGGCTGTGAAAAGAGACAAAGAAGGACACTACTTAATGATCAAAGGATCAGACCAAGAAGAAGATATAACAATTATAAATATATATGCACCCAACATAGGAGCACTGCAATATGTAAGACAAATGCTAACAAGTATGAAAGGGGAAATTAACAATAACACAATAATAGTGAGAGACTTTAATACCCCACTCACACCTATGAATAGATCAACTAAACAGAAAATTAACAAGGAAACACAAACTTTAAATGATACAATAGACCAGTTAGACCTAATTGATAGCTATAGGACATTTCACCCCAAAACAATGAATTTCACCTTTTTCTCAAGTGCTCACAGAACCTTGTCCAGGATAGATCACATTCTAGGGCATAAATCTAGCCTAGGTAAATTCAAAAAAATTGAAATCATTCCAAGCATCTTTTCTGACCACAATACAGTAAGATTAGATCCCAATTACAGGAGAAAAACTATTTAAAATTCCACCATATGGAGGCTGAACAACACGCTGCTGAATAACCAACAAATCACAGAAAAAATCAAAAAAGAAATCAAAATATGCATAGAAGCAAATGAAAACGAAAAGACAACAACCCAAAACCTGTGGGACACTGTAAAAGCAGTGCTAAGGGGAAGGTTCATAGCAATACAGGCATACTTCAAGAAACAAGAAAAAAGTCAAATAAATAACCTAACTCTACACCTAAAGCAACTAGAAAAGGAACAAATGAAGTACCCCAGGGTTAGTAGAAGGAAAGAAATCTTAAAAATTAGGGCAGAAATAAATGCAAAAGAAACAAAAGAGACCATAGCAAAAATCAACAAAGCCAAAAGCTGGTTCTTTGAGAGGATAAATAAAATTGACAAACCATTAGCCAGATTCATCAAGAAACAAAGGGAGAAAAATCAAATCAATAAAATTAGAAATGAAAATGGAGAGATCACAACAGACAACACAGAAATACAAAGGATCATAAGAGACTACTATCAGCTATCATATGCCAATAAAATGGACAACGTGGAAGAAATGGACAAATTCTTAGAAAAGTACAACTTTCCAAAACTGAACCAGGAAGAAATAGAAAATCTTAACAGACCCATCACAAGCATGGACATTGAAACGGTAATCAGAAATCTTCCAGCAAACAAAAGCCCAGGTCCAGACGGCTTCACAGCTGAATTCTACTAAAAATTTAGAGAAGAGCTAACACCTATCCTACTCAAACTCTTCTAGAAAATTGCAGAGGAAGGTAAACTTCCAAACTCATTCTATGAGCCACCATCACCCTAATACCAAAACCTGACAAAGATGCCACAAAAAAAGAAAACCACAGGCCAATATCACTGATGAACATAGACGCAGAAATCCTTAACAAAATTCTAGCAATCAGAATCCAACAACACATTAAAAACATCATACATCATGACCAAGTGGGCTTTATCCCAGGGATCCAAGGATTCTTCAATATCTGCAAATCAATCAATGTAATACACCATATTAACAAATTGACAAATAAAAGCCATATGATTATCTCAATAGATGCAGAGAAAGCTTTTGACAAAATTTAACATCCATTTATGATAAAAACTCTCCAGAAAGCAGGAATAGAAGGAACATACCTCAACATAATAAAAGCTATATATGACAAACCCACAGCAAACATTATCCTCAATGGTGAAAAATTGAAAGCATTTCCCTTAAAGTCAGGTACAAGACAAGGGTGCCCACTTTCACCACTACTATTCAACGTAGTTTTGGAAGTACTGGCCACAGCAATCAGAGCAGAAAAAGAAACAAAAGGAATCCAAATTGGAAAAGAAGTAAAACTCTCACTGTTTGCAAATGACATGATTCTCTACATAGAAAACCCTAAAGACTCTACCAGAAAATTACTAGAGCTAATCAATGAATATAGTAATGTTGCAGGATATAAAATCAACACAGAAATCCCTTGCATTCCTATACACTAATGAGAAAATAGAAAGAGAAATTAAGGAAACAATTCCAATCACCATTGCAATGAAAAGAATAAAATACTTAGGAATATATCTACCTAAAGAAACTAAAGACCTATATATAGAAAACTATAAAACACTGGTGAAAGAAATCAAAGAAGACACTAATGGAGAAATATACCATGTTCATGGATTGGAAGAATCAATATAGTGAAAATGAGTATACTACCCAAAGCAATCTATAGATTCAATGCAATCCCTAGAAAGCTACCAATGGTATTTTTCACAGAGCTAGAACAAATAATTTCACAATTTGTATGGAAATACAAAAAACCTCGAATAGCCAAAGCAATCTTGAGAAAGAAGAATGGAACTGGAGGAATCCACCTGCCTGACTTCAGGCTCTACTACAAAGCCACAATCGTCAAGACAGTATGGTACTGGCACAAAGACAGAAATATAGATCAATGGAACAAAATAAAGAGCCCAGAGATAAATCCACGCACCTATGGACACCTTATATTTGACAAAGGAGGCAAGAATATACAATGGAGAAAAGACAATCTCTTTAACAAGTGGTGCTGGGAAAACTGGTCAACCACTTGTAAAAGAATGAAACTAGAACACTTTCTAACACCACATACAAAAATAAACTCAAAATGGATTAAACATCTAAACGTAAGACGAGAAACTATAAAATTCCTAGAGGAGAACATAGGCAAAACACTCTCTGACATAAATCACAGCAGGATCCTCTATGATCCACCTCCCAAATATTGGAAATAAAAGCAAAAATAAACAAATGGGACCTAATTAAAAGCTTCTGCACAACAAAGGAAACTATAAGCAAGGTGAAAAGACAGCTTTCAGAATGGGAGAAAATAACAGCAAATGAAGCAACTGACAAAGAATTAATCTCAAAAATACAGAAGCAACTCCCGCAGCTCAACTCCAGAAAAGTAAATGACCCAATCAAAAAATGGGCCAAAGAACTAAACAGACATTTCTCCAAAGAAGACATACAGGTGGCTAACAAACACATGAAAAGATGCTCAACATCACTCATTATCAGAGAAATGCAAATCAAAACCACAATGAGGTACCATTTCACACCAGTCAGAATGGCTGCTATCCAAAAGTCTACAAGCAATAAATGCTGGAGAGGGTGTGGAGAAAAGGGAACCTTCTTACACTGTTCGTGGGAATGCAAACTAGTACAGCCACTATGGAGAACAGTGTGGAGATTCCTTAAAAAACTGGAAATAGAACTGCCTTATGACCCAGCAATCCTACTGCTGGGCATACACACCGAGGAAACCAGAATTGAAAGAGACATGTGTGCCCCAATGTTCATCACAGCACTGTTTATAATAGCCAGGACATGGAAGCAACCTAGACGTCCATCAGCAGATGAATAGATAAGAAAACTGTGGTACATATACACAATGGAGTATTACTCAGCCATTAAAAAGAATACATTTGAATTAGTTCTAATGAGGTGGATGAAACTGGAGCCTATTATACAGAGTAAAGCAAGCCAGAAAGAAAAACACCAACACAGTATACTAACACATATATATGGAATTTAGAAAGATGATAATGATAACCCTGTATGCAAGAGAGCAGAAGAAACACAGTTGTATAAAACAGTCTTTTGGACTCTTAGGAGAGGGCGAGGGTGGGGTGATTTGGGAGAATGGCATTGAAACATATATAATATCATATGTGAAACAAATCACCAGTCCAGGTTCGATACATGATACAGGATGCTCGGGGCTGGTGCACTGGGATGACCCAGAGGGATGGTAGTATGGGGAGGGAGGTGGGAGGGGGGTTCAGGATGGGGAACACGTGTACACCCATGGCGGATTCACATTGATGTGTGGCAAAACCGATACAATATTGTAAAGTAATTAGCCTCCAATTAAAATAAATAAATTTATATTAAAAAAATATTTTCATTATGAAACATTTAGCCATTCTAAACTCTTTAATAATGATGATGACAGCTTCAATATAATGGTTTTTATTCCACATTATTTTATTATTTTAAATTCATACTCTAATATTATGTTAACCACAATTTCAGCAAAATCAGTGGGTTCTACCCCTATACTTGTCAGTTACCTTTAAATAAAAATGAAGAGAAAAATCAAGTTATTATCTATGTCAAACTATATACTCTTAATTCTTGTCAGATGATTTACAAATAGTGCCTTTGGGGACAAGATGGTTCAGGGTAAAATCAATAAAAATTCATCACTAGTATGGGAATGAATTTTAAGTACCTTGACTTACAGTCAATTCAAGGTAATTTTAAAATGATGTAGCTGCTTTGGAAAAGAGTCTATCTATTCCCCAGAATACAGAGTTCCGATATGACCCTGCAATTCTATTCCTAGGTATACAGCCAGGAGGAGTGAAAACAAATATATATTCATATAAACACTCATCCACACAAACACTCATAAGCAAATGCTCATAGCAATATGATCATACAATGTCCAGAGCCACGTTAGGCATTACTGACTAAATGGAGGCATGGCCCCAATGCCCTATCCTCATCTTGCAGGCACAGACCCAGGATAAAGGAGTTAGGCCTTGTGATTCTGACTTGTTCTTTCCTTTCTTTGGTTGAGTTGGCTGGAAAGAATGTAAAAGTGCTTGAGAGAAGCATGAGAAAGCTCAAAGCCTTCTACAGTTGTGCCCAGAAAATAATCTATAAAGTAATCATTGACATTTGTTCAAGGATCTTTACAAAGAATGTCCCAGGATGAGCACTAGGCCGCAGCTTTAGGCCATGGGAAGGATTTTTATCTGAGACCTGTTTGTGAGGGAAATGTTTATGGCAAAAGAAGATTGCTGAGTTTAGGGTTTAGGAATAATTAAGAATAGCTAATGGGTGAATTTAACTCATATGACCATTATATCTACTACTGTGGGAAGGAATCCCTCAGAAGAAATGGAGTAGCCATCATGGTCAACCAAAGAGTCCGAAATGCAGTACTTGGATGCAATTTCAAAAACGACACAATGATCTCTGTTCGTTTCCAAGGCAAACCATTCAATATCACAGTAATCCAAGTCTATGCCCCAACCAGTAACAATGAAGAAGCTGAAGTTGAATGGTTCTATGAAGACATACAAGACCTTTTAGAACTAACACCCAAAAAAGATGTCCTTTTCATTATAGGGGACTGGAATGCAAAAGTAGGAAGTCAAGAAACACCTGGAGTAACAGGCAAATTTGGCCTTGGAATGCGGAATGAAGCAGGATAAAGACTAATAGAGTTTTGCCAAGAAAATGCACTGGTCATAGCAAACACCCTCCTCCAACAACACAAGAGAAGACTCTACACATGGACATCACCAGATGGGCAACACCAAAATCAGATTAATTATATTCTTTGCAGCCAAAGACGGAGAAGCAATATACAGTCAACAAAAACAAGACCAGGAGATGACGTGGCTCAGATCATGAACTCCTTATTACCAAATTCAGACTTAAATTGAAGAAAGTAGGGAAAGCCACTAGACCATTCAGGTATGACCTAAATCAAATCCCTTATGATTATACAGTGGAAGTGAGAAATAGATTTAAGGGCCTAGATCTGATTAATAGAGTGCCTGATGAACTATGGAATGAGGTTCGTGACATTGTACAGGAGACAGGGATCAAGACCATCCCAATGGAAAAGAAATGCAAAAAAGCAAAATGGCTGTCTGGGGAGCCTTACAAATAGCTGTGAAAAGGAGAGAGGCAAAAAGCAAAGGAGAAAAGGAAAGATATAAGAATCTGAATACAGAGTTCCAAAGAATAGCAAGAAGAAATAAGAAAGCCTTCTTCAGCGATCAATGCAAAGAAATAGAGGAAAACAACAGAATGGGAAAGACTAGAGATCTCTTCAAGAAAATTAGAGATATCAAGGGAATATTTCATGCAAAGATGGGCTCGATAAAGGACAGAAATGGTATGGACCTAACAGAAGCAGAAGATATTAAGACGAGGTGGCAAGAATACACAGAAAATCTGTACAAAAAAGATCTTCACGACCCAGATAATCCTGATGGTGTGATCACTAATCTAGAGCCAGACATCCTGGAATGTGAAGTCAAGTGGGCCTTAGGAAGCATCACTATGAACAAAGCTAGTGGAGGTGATGGGATTCCGGTAGAGCTATTTCAAATCCTGAGGGATGATGCTGTGAAAGCGCTGCACTCAATATGCCAACAAATTTGGAAAACTCAGCAGTGGCCACAGGACTGGAAAAGGTCAGTTTTCATTCCAATCCCAAAGAAAGGCAATGCCAAAGAATGCTCAAACTACCACACAATTGCACTCATCTCACATGCTAGTAAAGTAATGCTCAAAATTCTCCAAGCCAGGCTTCAGCAATACGTGAACTGTGAACTTCCTGATGTTCAAGCTGGTTTTAGAAAAGGCAGAGGAACCAGAGATCAAATTGCCAACATCCACTGGATCATCAAAAAAGCAAGAGAATTCCAGAAAAACATCTATTTCTGCTTTATTGACTATGCCAAAGCCTTTGACTGTGTGGATCACAATAAACTGTGGAAAATTCTGAGAGAGATGGGAATACCAGACCACCTGACCTGCCTCTTGAGAAACCTGTATGCAGGTCAGGAAGCAACAGTTAGAACTGGACATGGAACAACAGACTGGTTCCAAACAGGAAAAGGAGTACGTCAAAGCTGTATATTGTCACCCTGCTTATTTAACTTCTATGCAGAGTACATCATGAGAAACGCTGGACTGGAAAAAACACAAGCTGGAATCAAGATTGCCGGGAGAAATATCAATACCCTCAGATATGCAGATGACAGCACCCTTATGGCAGAAAGTGAAGAGGAACTAAAAAGCCTCTTGATGAAAGTGAAAGTGGAGAGTTAAAAAGTTGGCTTAAACTCAACATTCAGAAAACGAAGATCACGGCATCCGGTCCCATCACTCCATGGGAAATGGATGGGGAAACAGTGTCAGACTTTATTTTGGGGGGCTCCAAAATCACTGCAGACAGTGGCTGCAGCCATGAAATTAAAAGACATTCCTTGGAAGAAAAGTTATGACCAACCTAGATAGCCTATTCAAAAGCAGAGACATTACTTTGCCAACAAAGGTCCGTCTAGTCAAGGCTATGGTTTTTCCAGTAGTCATGTATGGATGTGAGAGTTGGACTGTGAAGAAGGCTGAGTGCCAAAGAATTGATGATTTTGAACTGTGGTGTTGGAGAAGACTCTTTTTTTTTTTTTTTTTTTTTGTGCTGACCATCTGGTGATGTCCATATGTAGAGTCTTCTCTTGTAGGAGAAGACTCTTGAGAGTCCCTTGGACTGCAAGGAGATCCAACCAGTCCATTCTGAAGGAGATCAGCCCTGGGATTTCTTTGGAAGGAATGATGCTGAAGCTGAAACTCCAGTACTTTGGCCACCTCATGCAAAGAGTTGACTCATTGGAAAAGACTCTGATGCTGGGAGGGATTGGAGGCAGGAGGAGAAGGGGATGACAGAGGATGAGATGGCTGGATGGCATCACTGACTCGATGGACATTAATCTGAGTGTACTCCGGGAGTTGGTGATGGACAGGGAGGCCTGGGGTGCTGCGATTCATGGGGTCGCAAAGAGTCAGACACGACTGAGCGACTGAACTGAACTGCTAATGGGTACAGGGTTTCTTTAGTGGTATAAAATTCAATAGACGGCTTCCCTGCTGGCTCAGTGGTAAAGAATCTGCCTCCTAGTGCAGGAGACATGAGTTTAATCCCTGGTCCAGGAGGATCCAACATGTTATGGAGCAACTAAGCCTGTGTACCACAACTATTGAGCCTGTGCTGTAGAGCCCAAGAGTTGCAACTACTGAGCCCTCACTCCTTGAGCCCGTGCTCGGCAACAAGAGAACCCACCACACTGAGAAGCCCACACACCACTAGAGAGTTGTGGTGTGTGGTAGAGAGTGGTACTCTCTACTACAACTAGAGAGTAACCTACACTCTCTGCAACTAGAGAAAAGCTTGTGTGACAACGAAGACCCAGCACAGCCAAAAATAAATAAATAAAATTATAAAAAAGATTTTAAATTTGATAGAAGTGATAATTCTACAATTCAGTAAATATACTAAAAATCACTGCATTATACACTTTAAAGGGGTGCTGTGGTTTGTAAATTATATCTCAATAAACCAGTTATTTCTTTAACACGTGTAAATCCAAGACATAAAAATAAGTACAGTTAATGTTTTCAGTGTTGCAAATTATCTCCTAGTGAGTATCCACCAGTCAATCCATTCAAAAATGGTCCCATCAGTTGTTGCTGCAACTACAGCTTGGGATGCCTCTAAGCCTTGCTCTCTATATGCAGGAAACATGACATGCTTTCTGCTTCATAGGTCTGTTAAGGTAGACAATGCCTCAGGAACTTTTCTTCCAAGTTTCCCCTCAATCTTTAGTTGACATCACGCTTCCTGCTCTCTTGTAAATATTCATTAATGAGTATATCAGGCTTCCCTGGTGGCTCAGTGGGTAAAGAATCCTCCTGCAATGCAGGACACTTAGGAGATGCAGGTTCAATCCCTGGGTTGGGAAGATCCCCTGGAGGAGAGAGCATGGAAACCCACTCCAGTATGCTTGCTTAGGAAATCCTATGGACAGAGGAGCCTGGTGGGCTACAGTCCATGGGTCGCAAAAGAGTCTGACACAACTTAGTGACTAAACCATGACCATGGTGAATTTATCATTAGTGGAGAGCCTATTGGTCAGTAAGTAACAACTACAATTTCCCTAGGAGACCAACAGCTTTACTCAGTTCAGTTGCTCAGTCATGTCTGACTCTTTGTAACCCCATGGACCGCAGCAAGCCAGGCTTCCCTGTCCATCACCAACTCCTGGAGCTGACACAAACTCAGGTCCATCGAGTCGGTGATGCCATCCAACAGCTTTACTAGGCTCCTAAGAATGTAAATTAAATATGCATAAATTTATGGAAATATATGGATAAATATTATATAGAGAAACTATTTTATATTTCTTAATTAAAACATATCAAAAATATATAAAACAATAATAGTAAGACAAGTCCATAACCCACATGAAACTGATTTTATTTATGCATGCATGCATGTGTCTTTTATGTGCTAATAGAATTTTTATAGTTGCAATCAGAACATAATAATATGCATTCTGGACCCGTGCGAACATGGCGCTGCGCGCGGTGTGGAGCGTGCGGGCCGCGGTCTGCAGCCTGCGCGCCATCTCGGCACCCAGCGCGCCCTGCTCGCTGCGGCCCTGGGGACTGCAACCCGGTGCCGTCCGGACGCTGCGCACCGGCCCTGCTCTGCTGTCGGTGCGGAAATTCACAGAAAAACATGAATGGGTAACAACAGAAAATGGTGTTGGAACAGTGGGAATCAGCAATTTTGCACAGGAAGCTTTGGGAGATGTTGTTTACTGTAGTCTGCCTGAAGTTGGGACAAAGTTGAACAAACAAGAGGAGTTTGGTGCTTTGGAAAGTGTGAAAGCTGCTAGTGAACTCTATTCTCCTCTATCAGGAGAAGTAACTGAAATTAATAAAGCTCTAGCAGAAAATCCAGGACTTGTCAACAAGTCTTGTTATGAAGATGGTTGGCTGATCAAGATGACATTCAGTAACCCTTCAGAACTAGATGAACTAATGAGTGAAGAAGCATATGAGAAATACATAAAATCTATTGAGGAGTGAAAATGGAACCCCTAAATAAACTACTTTGAAACAACTTAAAAAATAATAATAATAATAATATGCATTCTGTTTAATAATGTTTGCATGGTTTCATAACAAACCCTTTGTGCAAAGTGAAAATGCAAGCAACCATTCTCCTAATATTAAATATTATATAAATATTGGATTGAATATCTTTAGCATATAAATATATAAAGAATATAGAAATATTCACTATTTATATCTATTTAATCCATACATATGAAATATTAATATTTAACCTTGGCTACTTCATTAGGATAAATTTATGCCTGAGGTATCATATGCCCTTATTACAAATTAACATGTTACCTCCAAAAGGTTACCAATTTAAAGAGCCACTACAAGGAATATGTACCAATTCTACGATAACACTGCTGATATTGTATGCTTTTTTTAACTATTTTAGTTGGCATGTTTTAGCTGTCCAGAGTTATTTATTTCACTTATTTATCCATACAGTAATAAGACTTTAAGATCTTGCAGTTAAGATTTTACTTTTTATTTGTGGCCCCCTAATATTTATTTACTCAATACTGATTATATACCTATTATCTGTGAGTGCCATGTGCTCAGTTATGTCCAACTCTTTGCAACCCCATGCATTGTAGCCCTCCAGGCTCCTCTGTCCATGAGATTCTCCAAGCAAGAATACTGGAATGGGTTGCATTTGCTTCTCTGGGGGATTTTCCTGACCCAGGGATTGAACCCACGTCTCCTATGTCTCCTGCATTGCAGGTGGATTCTTTACCCACTGAGCCATCAGGCATTTTCTGTGAAGTATCAGGAAATGTCCCTGTCCTCTCAGAGCTTACAGTCTAGTGAAATGCATTGATACCCTCTTTCTTATTAATCCTTCCAAGTTTGAATGTCTTCTTTCTAAATGTGAATTTTTAAAAATATTATATATATCAGCCCCTTTGGATTTTTTTAGTGGTCTAGAAATCTCAAATACATATATTCTTGAAGCTATCAATCATCCATTTATGCCTTTTTAAATTTCTTCCAAAAGGAATGTTATCCTCCTTCTAGATTTTCATAAATGATTTAATCTTTGTCAATTTCTATTATAATTTGGTTCAATGTTTACATTTTTATTCCATATGGATTGACTTTGAAACACAACAAAGGAGGGATTCACCTTAAACTACTGAAATGTTACCCTGTTTCTATAATACCCTATCTTAAACAACCCTTCCTGAACCTCTCTATGTTTATACAGAGTTTTATATACATATTATTGTCTATGTTGGTACTCTCTAGTCTATTGTATTAATTGACATTCCTATTATTATTGCAGTAAATACTATTTGGGAAATCGCAGGTTTACGGACTAACCTTGATAGTACACATAAAAAAAGAACATAAGTTAGTATGTAATAAAAAATAAGAATCATAAAACTGAGTAAGTCGAAGTAGGTAGATAAGGGCTGTGAAATATTTGTATTAAAAGTTAATATTGATAAATGTATTGCTAGGTCTGTCTTCAAGTGAGATTTCCTATAGTAGTGGAACATAACTTAGTAGACAACAAAAAGGACAATTATGAATGTTCAGAAAGACTAGAGACAGCAAAATAATAACAGATGAGTTCATGCTGATAATAATAAAAATAGAGCTATACCAATAAATATTAAAAAACTTGCTCCCTGAAGTCAGAAGCTGGATCTGCGGGGACAGGGTCTGCTGGATGATGCCTTATCAGAATGATATAGAAATTCATGAAAAGCTTAATTAGGCACAGTTTGGAACCCAGAAGAGTTAGGAGGCTGGAAATTCAATAGGGAGTGTTGAAGCGGCCATAAGGGATTTTTTTATATGACGGGACTGAAAAGGAGAGCGTTAAATGCTAAGAGGCAGGGAGAGAAGAAGGCAGGAAGGAAAGGAGAGATGGCTATAGGCTAAGACAGCAACAAACTGCTTCTTAAAAAGCAAGATGAAAGATACTTAAAAGACTAGTCTTTGGTAGAGAATGTACAAAACTTAAACATTATTGAACAGAGCTGACCTATTTTAAGACATAAATGAAATTTAATTTTTAGTTATTTTATGAAACTTAAAGTACTAAAAACAACTATAATGAATAGTCCAAGGCTACAGAACTGGCGTCAATGCTACGTGCGTTAATTTGCTTTTTCCAAACATTTAAGGCATTTACAGCTTCCTGGGCATGGTTGCTTTCCTGCCTGTATCCACTGACCAAACCACCCCAACAAGCTATTTTCAGGTGGTGCTATCACTGAAAACACCACCATTACCTTTCTTGTACATGAGCTCAAGTTTACTCTTAGGGCATTTCTAGCTAAATGCCTTGTAATCCTGAGCTACAACATATAAACTGAAACTGCCAATCATGAAGAAGATTCTCTAAAGAAAATATTATAATAAGAAAGTAATTACGTTGGAGGGGAGGTCTAGAAAACAGTGAACAACAAGCAGGCAGGGGAACAAAAGCAGTCTTATCCTGAAAATTAACTCATTTAAGTCTGACACCATGAAAATGCCCAACTTGGCAAACAAAAGACTACACACTATGATTTGGGCCCCAAATCACAGTCAGAGCATGCCAACTCTTCTAGCACTGTACTGCTCTTAACATCAGTATCCACATCACCAGAGATCTTGTGAGAACCGCAGAATCTGCATTTTAATAGCATCCCCAGGGGATCCATACGCACATGAAATGTTTAGAAGCACTGTATATTAAAATTTGATGTTTGCTGCTCCTAGTACACACTCCTCCAAATATTTCTGTGCATAGAAACTATAGCAGAAAATGTATTTTTCAGGGATATAAGCTAAAAAGCTTAGTACATGCATGCTGTTATGCCCAACTCTGCAACCCCATGGACTGTAGCCTGCCAGACTCCTCTGTCCATGGCATTTTCCAAGCAACAATATTGGAGTGGGTCTCCATGCTCTCCTCCAGGGGATCTTCCCAACCCAGGGATGGAACCCGTGTCTTTCATCTCCTGCATTGACAAGCAGATTCTTTACCCTTAAGGGTTCTATTAGTTAGCCAGTATTTGGATACTTTCAGTATATGGTAGCAGGTCATTAATTTCCCCCTCAAACTTAATACCGATGTGGTAGGAAAATACAATAGCAGAGGAAACTAAAGATATAAATCAATGATATCAATGGTGTTTTTCAATCACTGGAAGGAATTAGTTCTGTTATGTAGATAGGTCATACTGAGAAACGATGGCCAGTGTGCTCATATAAGTGTCTCTGAAAGACAGCACACAGCCATAAACGGTAACCATCATATTAGAGACCTAGTTCCTGAGGGGATCTTCCTCAGAGAATTCTTCCCTGATGATTCTTCAGTGCTTCCTTCCTAGATTCACTTTGGAGTCTTATAACATCCAGTAATTGAACTTGGCCCATCAGTATCATACCCTGTGGTGTCAAGGCATGAGTTGGGGGGCAGGGTGCAGAAAGAGAAAGAAATCCACACTGGAGACTGGATTACTCATGCTCTACTTCCAACAAAGCAGAGTTACCATGCTGACTCAACGTCTTCAGTAGTAAATACACTAGTTCAGAGTTAGAAAACCAGGTAATGGGAACAAAGTCATGACTCAGTAAAGTAATGCTGAACTGGATAAATGTCTTCTAGACATTAAAAACTTAAATGCTGGGATGCGTGCATCTGCTTGGCTTTTAGCTTTTCTTGAAAGAGAACTGTAACAGTACACTGGTGAATAGTGAAAGGATCCAGATAGAATATGAGACCTATCAGCTGGCAAATATCAGACTAGATCTATCCTCTTTTTTCAAAGTTGAGTAATTAGGAAAATTATTTAAAATGCAGCATTTGAAAATCAAAGAATACCATTGTTCTAAAATAGAGAAAAAATTTTCTTATTAATACTATGAAATCAAACAAAAAACATGAAAGAAACTTTATAAAATTTTAAAAAAATAATAAAAATAAACTGAGATGCCAGACTGATGTAAAGAGGTAGACAGCAAGGACACAATACAAACTTAAACCTAATATTGCAATAGCTAACTAAAGCCCATCTCAAAGACACTGCAGAGTAGAAGAAACAGAGATGATGATGATAAGATAAAGAGAGACAGCAATTGACTACAAAGTTCCAACCAGCTGGTCACTGATATCTTTGAGGAAGAAAAAAAAAAAACATCGAAGTGAGCCTTCTAGCTAATGGCTGACTTAGGAAGTCAGCAAAGCATTTTCCTCAAAACAACTGCAAACAATAATCTGTGAAATATTTGTGCTTAAAAAAACAGCTGAACTTTAAGTAGGAACAGTGAGAGTCTGAAGCATTCTTGTCTGAAGCAGCTCCAATCACTCCCCAGCTCAGTAAGGTTCTGCCAGGGCAGGGGACAAGTGCTAGGGTGGAAGGAAGTTCACCATGTGGAGTGATGGCAACACCCATGTCCAGTGGCATTGCTGGGAAGTGATGACCTCAGTGATGAGTGAATAAGGAGGGCCAATAACTGCCCAAGGTTGAGGTCATGACTGGGGCAAGTATATTTCTCGCTTAAGTTTGGCTAGAGCTGGGGCAGGGGGTTGGGAATGGGCAAGGGGTGGTGTGGCTGGGAGCAGGGATCAACTGCAAATAAGAACAAAGGGACTTTGGGGGATGAAGAAAATGTTCTGAAATCAAAAATCATTGAACCGTTTACCATTTAGCATGTGTAAATTTTATATGAAATCTTAAATTTAAAACTATATACCCAAAGGAAAACTTGCCAGGGTGAAAAAAAAAGTCTAAATCTACAGCTCTAATGAGCTCACCAAGCCCCTGGCAAAAATTAATTCAATGTTGCTCAGTTTTTAATTTGTCTTGACAACAGTTTCATTTTTGTGATTAAAAGCTATATAAAAAGGATAATCTTATCTATGTAGGAAAAGAAAGCCAAACAAAAAGATTACTTGTAAAGGAAGAACATTTACACTGAACTTGAACTTCTCCTGTGCAAAAGTAAATGTCATAATAATAAAATAAATTTTTACAGAATTTTAATAGGACAAATTAAGCTCTTGGAATTATATGCCAGGCTAAGAGTAGTTCTTGTCAAGGAAATAGAAATATAATCAAGTGTGCTCATTTGATGTACAAAAGAGTTAAGTGTATAGTTACAGTGGATTCCTCTGAATAGCAAACTATACATACATTTCAGATGGAATTTGTCAACAATATTTTTCCACAATATTTCTTAGAAACACATCTGTTGCAAATCTGAGGACTCAAACTCAGTTGTCTTCAGTGACAGGCAAGTAACACAAATACAGGAAAAAGGCCAGGTGTATTTCCATGGAATGCCAGAGTCACTATTTTGGGGGTTTAGTGCTGCTCTTAATACATAGTTTCTGCATCAGGGAAACTTTAGGGAATAATGAGGTCTGTGCTAAACTGGAGAAGGTTCCAGAAGATTGACACTTTTCAAGAATGAGAAACCAAAACCTTATTGCTGGGTCTTTAAATTTTTCAAAAGAAATCAAATTACCTAGATTTTTATATTAAAAAATCTTCAATTTGACTCATCTGAAAATAGCTTGTCCAGAATCAGTGGCTTTCATGCTGTTTTATGCCATAGAAGCCTTCCTTCAAATTAAATTCTCCATAAAACACAAAATATATGAGCCAAAACTAGATTATCTTTCAAATACCTGTGATCCTATGCAATCCTAAATAAGAGTTGGCTGAATAATGAATGGTCTGTTATCTAGCTAGTCAGCATATTTACCTTATGCCAGTTTAATTCATTAGGTTAGCTCAATTTAACACATATTAAGTGATTATTATGCACCAGACACTGTGCTTTTATGGATGCATGATCCCACCACTGACAGTCATACATACCTATTTCAGGGCAGGGAAAGTAGAATAACACAGAGGATGTAGAAAACTCTGCTTCTAGAGGAAGACATCAGCCAAGGGCACATTTCCACCATGCCTTAAAGGATGGGTTAAGTTTTTCAAAGTTAAAGTAGGACAGTGGGTGTCTGGAAAAGCCTGAAGAAACACACAGAGGTGTACATAGTACCTCCAGGGAAAACAAGACTTGTACACAAAAGGAGCTTGTACACAAAAGGAAGCAGCACCCAGAAATTAAGCATTAACCTGTTGAGTAATTGAGTTACAGTAAGCAGTCATCTTCTTACCGGATTTGCATGGAGGAGGAGAAAAAACAGGCCACAGAGTGGTGAAGATGTAAACCCTAACTTACATGAATAAAAGTTTATATAATTATATACTTTAAGATAAAATAATAAGGATAATTTTATTTTTAATTGTTTTCTTTTTGTATTAACAGATTTTAATCTTAGAAATTAAGACTAGAAATATTGATGAGAATCAAGCCCATGAGAGGCTGTGTTAAAATCTATACATCTACAAAAGTGAAGAGGCCATGCTCCCTATTTGCTAGGACTTGGTGTTTAACAGGAAAAGGGATTTTGTGGAGAAGCCATTCTTCTCCACTGTAGGAGAGGTCAGATGCCTTAAATTCTCTCTCCAGAATTCTGAAATGCTCTCTGCAGAGACCAAGAAAAGGACTCCAAAAGGTCAGAGCCTTTTGCCATGACAACACGGTATCTCAGAGGGCAGAGGCAAACTCCAAGTATCCCAAGCAAACGTTGATATATTCCTAGCATCTACCACCAATTATGGAATAGTGAATACTTGAGGTGTACCCTGCCATGAGAGTTTTCATTCTCATTTTACCTCTTGAGCTGAGGGGGAGCTGGAAGGTGGGGCCCGTGCTAGGGTTATAGGAGGGGATGAGCAAGGCTTCATCTCCCTGCAACATCCTACATGAATCATAGGCTCTGACACTTCTCTCAGCTCTTGACTCTGCTGAGACTTAAGAATCCTGACGGTCTTTGTTTCAGATCAACTCTCTGCCCCTGGTTCTTTGTTGCAAAACTTGGTCAGCACTGTGAATTCATGGTTTTCTAGGGCAAGCAGCTTGTAGAAGACCAAGGAAAGGACCTGCTCCACCTCAGCCCAGAATGTGAGCACATTAACCTCAGCTTCTCACCTGTCACTGCTGTGACCCTTCTGAGTCACATTCTTTCTCCTGAGCATCCTCCTACGTGGCTCTCAGCCCAACTCCCACCAGGAAGGGAGGACCTGCCTGTCACAAGACCTCTTATGACCTTTGGGGATGCTTTTAGGAAAACTCTGGAAGATGTGTTTCAGCTGGCCTGGGCCTTGTGCCTCCTCACCCTGGGGGCCACAATAGGGTCTGGGCTGCCACCCATTAGACACAGAGTCACCATTCAGAGGAAGGACTCACTCATGCTTCTTTCCATCCTGCCTTTTCTGCATCCAGCTGGCAGTGGACACACTATGCTAAGTACTGGGTCCTATCAGAGGAGACTTCTGCCACCACTGCTGGTTGTGGTATGTGAGCCATCCCGAATTTCCTTCAGAATCAGTGAGGCAGGGCATCCCACAGCCCTCATATCACACCATGAGGAGGCCACAGCCCTTTCTGCCCTTACTCTCCCCTCTGGTAGGTCAGAAGGTGGGAATGCAGAGGTGCCACTTTCTGAGAGAAATGAAGTGTCCAGAACAGAGCCCTCCCATCCGCTCAGGGCAGCCTTTGTCTTTCTGCTTCCTACTTCCTCCTCCAGCCCCCAAAACTCCCTGGTCCCTGGCTGAAAACTAGGATGCCACGCCTGCTCCCACGTGACCACGCACCTCAACTGTGTCTTCCTGCTCACCAGGATTCACATGCTACTACCAACTCCTTAGGCCCTAACAAAAAAAACCCTGCCATGGTAACTTCCAGAATTCCTCTTCATCTCTGGCTTTGGCTCTTGGTATCAACCCCTCCCCCAGCCATGATCTTTCCCAGTTCCTCATTCACCCCTTTAGCTATTTGCCTTGCTCCCTTAATTGTAGAGAAACCATTCTTCGCATGAGACACAGAGTCCCTCCTCACTACTGTTACCTTCTCTCTACTTGCCACCAGTGAAGCATCTGTGCTTTTGGCCAGGCCAACCCCTCAACCGGGGACTCCCTCCTGTCACGCTACACTTCCGCACCATGACGCTGCCTCTCTTGTAGTCCTCCCTTTCTCTCCTGCATCCTGGTTTTCCTCCCCCCTCACTGACTACTTCTCAGGCTCTGCTTATTGGTTCCTACTGTTTCCTCCAAATTCTTAATGTTGGGGTGTACCAGGCCTGGTCCTTAGAGCTTTCCTTCATTAACAATCATTGTCTGGGCGATCTTATCCAGTCTCATGGTTTTACATGCCTTTCTTTCTCCTCCCCTCCTCCCTCTCCCCCTCCTCCTTCATCTTCTTCTTCTTCTTCATCATCATCATCTAACCTTAATCTATCTTTCTATCTAGCTGTCTATAGTCAGGACCTTCCCTGAGGAGTATTAAGCTTCTGTGTTGAGAACAGACTGTTAGAAGTATGGTCTCAGGCAGAAGTTGGCGTTAGTTATGATACTACTGCAGTAATCATAGCAGCAGAGTGAGTGAGAAGTGGTCGTGTTATGAATTCATTTCAGAAGGTAGAGACAAGAGAGTGGACTAGATACGGACAGTTAGGGGAAAAATGTCAAGGAAGACATCAGTGTTTTTGTCCTGAACAACTGCAAAGATGCTGTTGCCATTAACTGATGTTATGAATACTGTGACTGGAGCAGGTTTCATACGTGTAATGAGATAATGGATGGGCACAGGGAATCAAGAATTTACTGTTCTATAGTCTGAGATGAATATTAGACATTCAAGTATATGTGCTGATTAGAGAATCTGGGCATGTAGACTGTCTATCCCATGAAATCACGAGTTCCACTTTTAAATTCTATGTCTTTACCATGTTAGTTATAGCTATTTGCATATAGTAAATAAACATTTTAGTTGAATGTAAAATAGTTCTCAAAGTTATTTTTTAAGTTTATTTTATCTTCCTTCCATTTTTGAGATATAATTGACATATAGCACTATGTGAGTTTAAGGTGCACAGCATAATCAAGGTTATTTTATTGTGACCCTTCTGGGGTCCTTCTGAGCTGAGTACCCCAGTAATCCCATGGCAGGACTCCTTATTCCATAGCACTCAACATACTAATGTAATGATTTGTCTGCCTCCACAGCCCAGACTTTGTATTCAAGTATCATTAAGGTATGATTATGCCAGCTACTATCCTAGGCCCTGGGCATATGAGACACTATTGTATTATTTAGGCAAGAATGAGTGAGTAATTTAACAAACAGAGACAGTGAACACAGAAAAAAAGGGGGCAAAGTTGAGATATATCAAGATTAGAACACAATCAATGACTTCATGTTTGAGCTGAGCAAAAACACAGTTGGTAGTTATACCAGTCCCTAACACTGAACAATTTTGTAGGGTGGAGAGTGAGTGTTCAGAAATTTTACTTTGCATTGCCTTTGGACAAGGTTCAACTCATTGCTCTTCATCACACTATGAACCACCAAAACTCAGTTTATTCATCCCCATCCCGTAAAAGCAGGTGGGCACTGGGTTGGATTCCTGGTTCAAGCAAACCAGTCTTTTCTCTTATTATGCCCTCTTCAGGACCATGTCAGCTTCTATCCCAAGTACTCAGACTTCCATCTACGTGCTCTCCCTTCCTGCTTCTCTCCTGCCTACCCTTGGGAGTTTCCATGTCCTACTATGATCTTCATACCCAGTGTCACTTATTCCATGCAGCTGATAGACAGAGGAGGTGGGATACAGGCAGGAGAACTAGAGCCGCCTCCCAGGTGAGCTCTCCAGAAAGATCTAACATAACCAGCAGGAGCAGAAGGGGAGATTCTATCATTTGTTTTTGGTATTTGTCATATTATCTATATGCTATTGATAATACAAAGCACCACCTCAAGATTGGAACACTGGCACTCTCCTAAATATCTCCCCTCCAGATTGTGAGCATATATATAGAAGTCATCAGTGAATTTTGCCTGGGGCAAAAAATTCCTGGCCACTCATTCTTGACAGTACTATCCTCCACATGGCTTCTCTGGGCCCAGGGACACCATGATATTAATCAAATTCAAGTCTGACCTTTAACTTCAATGTACCTTAAACAAGGGCCTTCCTTCTCTGCTCAAGTCCCTTTTATCCACAGTCCAGGGGTTTTGGGGTGGGAGGCGGGGTGTGGAATGCTGTCCCAGCTTAAGAGTGGGTTAAAGCTCCTTCCCTAGATAGGAAGGACATTTACCTCCATTATGCCTTCCCTGAGCACACCATGGTGGAGAAAAGCAGCAGACATACAACTCTCTGCTTAGAGATATATAGAGTGTATTGGGGTGGTATTCTGCCCACTTGCACATTAATAAAAATTACAGAAGCAGTCCTCCTCAAGGGATGCAGACAGGGGGGAGACTACAAAGTCTTCTGACTGTGTTGGGTCTTCTTGAGCAGACCAGAGTTTCCTTCCGAGGTGAGAGCTGAGAGTTAGGGTGAGTTCTTAGGTTGGGTGGCACAAGCCCCTCGAGGACAGTGCCGAGGGCAGTGGTGGGGGGTGCCCAGGACTGAGGCCAAGTGGAGTTGATGGGAGCGGGAGTGGTGCTGGAGCTTACTATCTGGGGAGTGGGTAACATCCATGAAAGCCAGGCCCATCTGCTTCTCAGGGGGTGGAAACTGGGCCTTGCGGTCCCCTCTTGTCTTCTTTGTCTTAGCTCGTCCCTTGGGAATTTTGGCTGGAACCAAGCTTTTTTCCACATTTTCTTTTCTGGTGCTGGCCACTTTCTCAGATGCGGAGGATATGGATGCCTCATGCCCTTTGCCTTTTGTCTTGGGTGTAATACAGTGCAAAAGAGATTTTATCTTATTTCTCAGGCCATATTCTGGAAGGCTGGGCCTCGTGTGAGTATGGCCTTGCACTACCTGCCTCTGAAAGACCTGACCTTGTAAAGCTTGGCCCTCCAATGGCTTACCCACAGTGAGCTGGCCTAGGAAAGTCTGGCCTTGTGACGCCTGGGGCACCACAAGCTGGGCATTCTCAGGAACCCTTGCTGGTTTGAGGATGACACTGAGCTTGGCTTGACTGTCTTGCTGGTCCTTTTTCTGAGAATTCTTCCCTCTAGGGACTCCTCCAGGTGGTAGCTCTGGGAGTTTAGGCTGAGGGCAATGCTGAGGACTGTGTTGACAGGAAGCATCCAGGTGAAAGCGATGTCTCCGTTGCCAGGGCTTGTGGGGTGTCCTATTCAGAAGTATCCCTTCTGGCCTCTGGCCTTCAACAGAGTGGCTTGTTTCTCTTGTGGAGGAGATTGTGAACCCAGCATCCCCTTCTCCATGGTCCCCAGCCAATATGGGTTTGCCTGGCTCCTCTCTCTTCTCTGCCAGTGTGGGGACTTGGGCAGAGTCCTTGCTCTTGTCAGGCATATGGGGCTCAGGGCTCCGGGGCTCAGGGCTCCAAGGCTCCCCCAGGCCGAGGTTGTTCACACTGGCCTCCAGCTGAACACAAAGCACCTGGGCCTCTGTCATGTCCCCACTGACTGAGATACTGGAAGCCCCGTGGACAGAACCAAGGGGTACTATGCTGCAACTGGGTTGCTTCTGTTTCTGGTGCACTGCCTTTAACTCAGTGGCCAGCTTTTCTTTGAGGTGGAGCCACTCTGGGTCTGGGGCACATGGCACATCTGGTGGGATGGGGAGTTCCTGGAGCAGTGGTTGTCCTTGGTTGTTTAAACTCTCAAGAGACTCCTGTGTACATACTTCCTCTGACGTTCCTACAACTTGTTCCCTAGACTCTCTTGCCTTTATGGGAATTCCAATCTGTGCCTCTAGGATCTTCTTTCTCAGATGGAAATTCATTTTGGCCAAGATGTGCACCCCAGGTGAAGGGGGCCTCTCAGGCTCTGTTTGGCTTTCTATAGGCAGCATCTCAATTACTCCTTCCACCTGCTCATCAGCCTGGAATTCTTCTGCAGTGTTTGAAAGAGCCTCATTGGCCTCTTGAAAGCCTGGCCCAGGACTTGGGCCCTGCTCTTCAGGTGAGGTCACCTGAGTCAGAGGTTCTGTTGAGAATTCGACAGGCTCAGGCACCATCTCTGTGATCACAGCTGGGGACGTGATTGACGTGGTTGCTGGGGCCATGGCCCTGGAGAGAGACACACAATAAAGAGCAGGCAGCCCTGACAAGAAGGCCAGATACTTGTGCCGTAAAGTCATCTCCAGTTTCTCAATGGCTGCCTCTGACAGGACTCCGGGCAGCTTAGGATGTTTAACGACAGCTTTTGGTGAGACCTGTTGCTGCTGATCAAGGGCCACTGGCATCCCGGGCATAACTTCCTGTTGAAGGTCCTGGTCAGCTGCTGCCTGGAGTTCCAGGGGCTTGCTTTCCAGGATGCAGCTAAAGGGAGTCACTTCCAGGCCCCCAGGAATTATGCACTCCCAAGATCTATATACACAGGCAGGGATGTTGCCCTGGTGAATTTGCCCACATCTGGAGGTGATATGGCCCTGCAATATTGCCTTGGCCTTGTCAAACAAGTGTGGCATGGGGACTGACAGTGGGTCCACAATAGGTGATAATGGGTCATCAGCTCCAGTGGCCTCCAGAGATGTAGGCTGGGGGCCATTCACACTGTCTAGGGCTGTGCTGCTCCAGGATATAGTCTGCTGGTTAATGGGGGACCGGAGCAACTGGAGGGACTGCTGGATCTTCTGGGGCAGGCCCCAGCGGTGGTGAATCAGCTGTCTCTGGAGGTGGTATTCCAGCAGCCTCCTGGTGTGCTGCGGGAAGACTGGTTCCCTTGTGAGGACTGAGACAGGCTGCCCCAACCAGGAAGTTTTCAGAGTCTCAGAAGACTGGGCTTTGTCACCGGGCTTACATTGCATGGGGCGCTGGACATGTTGATCTCTCCGAAAAACATCTGGCAAGTCCCACTGAAGCTGGAGCTGTCTCTGCAGCAGGTGCCACTCCAAGGCTTCACACTCGTCCAGAGTCAGAAATGGGACATTGATGTGAGCTTGTTGGTGATCAGATGGAGCAACACAATCTTGAGAAGACAGAGAAGAGAGTGGAGTTGACTGGGTTGGAGTTTTAGGCAGCAAAGGGAGGAAGGAGAGTTCCTTGGGATCCTTCAAGAGAAAGGGATCCTTCAAGTGGGGCTTGGACATGCTCTCATCATTGGAGAGGTCTTGAGAAGCCAAGAAGGTGTCAACCAGCGACTCACTGTGCAGAGAAGGCAGGCCACAGAATAGCTGGCTGTATTTTGGATGCACGGGGCCCACTGAGTCACTAGCCTGTTGCCCAGACATTAGATAGAGGCCACTTAATTCTTTAAGGGCTGAAGAGGGCAAGGCTAAAGCCTTATGGCTGGGGATTTGCTGGTAGAGGTGTCTTTGTTCTGGATCCGTAATGCACCATTCAGAAACCCAGAAGGCCTGGGTAGGCTGGCCGGCCATACCTGAACCCCAGTTCTGGTACGAAATGGTCCCACATTTCTCAACAGAGAAATGAGAAGTATTATTGTGGATGAAAGAAACTGGTTGGTTATATACAGTTTGGTAAACTAGTGGAGGGTGTGGCATCAGCTGCCTCAGGGACTCTTCTACACGCCTGGGGAGCCCCCACCTCTGGAAATGCATCCATTTTTTCACATGGACCTCAAGAAGTCTCAGGACTTCAGGACTCAGGAACGGCAGGCGGGCAGGGAGGACAGTGACCATCGGCAAGGCCACCGGATGTGTCAGGGTAGTAATTTCTTGTTTCAGGGTCAGCAGAGAGACCTGGGGATTTAAGGGCTGCTGCACTTGGTTCCCACAGATGAGGGTGAGGTTGCTCTGCATCATCTCCTGCAGATTCACTGAAATTCTTGGCTCCTCAGTCCCTGAGGGAACCTCTGGCACTTGGAATCCCTGCCTTAGCTTGAGATGTTCAGCCCAGTAATCATGGATGCCGGCTGCACTAGGTGACTGGGCCACTGACTGGGCTAAGGATTTCTGTGACACTGTGAGGGTTGCAGATGGAATTGAAAGGTCTTTGGAGTGTGGGGAACGATGCTCCAGACTCTGCTCAAAAGGCACATTAGACATGGACAAAACCTCTAGGCAAGAGGAGCCCTGGGAGGTATCCCCTGAAGTTGGGGAGATCAGGGTGTTCTCACCCAACAACTGCTGAATCTCCAGAGCCATGGTGTTGCAGGTTTGGCAGCAGGGATCTGCACACAGGATCTGCCGCACAGCCCCCTCCTGAGGTAGCCAGCCCTGGCTGGGAAGGGAAACATAGCAAATGTTTGTTACTGATGGACAGTTTGTTGCTGTTTGTTACTCTTAGCCAGTGTGTGGCCTGGAGATTGGGCCTGCCCTCCCCTAGTACCCTAAACTCTGAGGCCTGCAACAGCTGGGTCTTTAAGTGTCTACTTTTCTCCCTAGGGAAATGCCATTTGGCAAACTGTAGTGGGCTGGGCTGAGAGCCTGGAGCTTGTTGGGCAAGGTCTCAGACAACTGATGGAAATACAGGGCCTTGAGAAACTGGGAGGTGGGTGAGCTCTCTGCTGACCTGTGCTGAGAAGCTGAATTAGAAGGGAACCAGGCAGGTGGGGGAGCCAATGGTTAGCTGATGGGGCAACACCAGAGACATCACCAGGTAGAACCTGGAGTCAGCCTCACTTGGGGCCACGGAAGTCCTGTGGGAGCTCTGCATTCTGGGGATTAGGAGATGCACGCAACATCTCTCAGGAGCCAATTCCTCATTCTGCAGAGCTCTTAAGAAGGGGATAGTCTGACAAGCTCCTGCCTGGGGGTTGTCCCGGCAACTGGCCTCCCTGAAGACAGAACCAGAGGAGGCAATGTCAGCAGGGTCCAGGGGTCTGCCCTTCAAAGGGTGTGGCTGTAAAGAGAATATGAAAGAGAATAGTTGTGTATGCACTTAACTATCCATTCTCCTGACTGGGTAACTTGTCTCATGGTTGGGAGAAAACCCACACAGTTACATTCTGTCAAATCCTGACTTCCAGCACCTTTGTGAGCCTAGCCCAGAGCACAGCTGGAAGACCACTCTCCACTGAGATGTCTGACCCCACCCTCTCCTCCAGCAACTCTCACCCAGGGCTCCAGGCTCCATGTGTCTGGCTCCCTCTCAGCCATTCTCCTTCTGCCCAACCCTGCCCCAGGCCAAACACAGAAATCACCACAGGCCACGCTGGGAGGTGGGAGACTGCAAAGAGCAAGAGATCACCTTCTAATGAGCGAGAGCAGCTCCCGCAGCTTGTCAGCTTCTTTCCGGGAATGTCTCCTAGCTGAGAAACCAGGAGACAGTGTTACACGGAACAGGAAGGAATTCAGGGACATCCTACAGGAAGCTGAAGGCATTGAATGGCAGGAGACTGCAGACCCCTACCCCACCCCCCATAAAAGTCTTCTGGGAGAATCTGTCACCTTGGGGATTGGAGCCTTCAGCAGTTAGAGCACCTGGTACCTGGCACCAAGGGTCACTGGGGAACAGGGTCCATGGGAACCTCACCCCCAGGGGAGGGAAGTCAGAGCAGAGACTAGGACTTTACCTCTTGATGCTGCACCTCTAGCCCTTTGTCTGACTTTTCGGTGACGCTGAAAAGACAAAAAAGTTGGAGTGTGAAGTTGGAACACCATTTTCTTTTTCACGTCCAAACCAAGACCAAGCTAATACAGATTACCGAATCCTATTTAATTTACCTGTATTTTATTTAATTTCCTAACTTTCCATACTCCTAGTTTTTTCATCTCAATACTTGTCTTCTCTTATTTCTGATTCATTTTGAGGCTCTTCTGTCCTCCACATCTCCCATTTATTTCCTAAGAGAAGTTCTGTATCAAGCTTATAATGGAACAAGAGAAAGAGTGGAACAGAATGAAGCTGTGTAGATTTAATAACCAAAGGACTTCAATTTACAAATGCCTTAATGGACCACAAACCAGAAAAATCTCCCATAAAGGGAAGTCTTCTAAGATCCAGTGAGGCACAATCCATTTCATCTAAGTCTCAACCCAAGCCAGATAGAGATGTTCTTGATTTTTCAATTAGAATACATCGCAGAGGTGGTCTGGTAAGAAATGATTTCTAGGTGCTGAGAAGAGAAATACCATATTAGTAACTAATGGATGGTAAAAAAAAAAAAAACCATATGGGTGGGGAGGTAGACAAGTGGAGAGGAGGGATAAAAGGAGAGGGAGCTTAAAGCATCTTATCTAAGGCTTAAATTAGTTCAGTCCTGGTCACAGTGTTTCCCTACCCGGCAGCAGCTCCTTTTAGGTTCCGTTAATCCATGGTAACTCTTTTTCACTTGCCAGATAATTAGAATAATAATGAAGATGGAGCCATAGGTATATAAGGGATACCCCAAATCCCACAGAACAAAAGTCTGGCTCAGCATGGTCTAAATCTCATAATCGCAAGGAGACCAACCATCCCTATGAATGTAGGCATTCAGAGTTCTGGCACCTACTGACTTCCAGTGCTACACATTGTCGTCTCCGCCTCACAGATGACGGAACCAAGCCACCAGACTGCATCACAAAGCCCTTCTGTTTCACAAGGTAGGTATGGTGTCAAAGAGCTTCACCTGTCTAGGAAGTCCCTGTGGGAGTTCCGTCTGCAGATGAGGGGGTCTGGTTGTAAGGAATGAAGGTGCCTCTCACAGGCAGTGTCTGTGTTCCCACTCTGTCTTTACTCTCCATACCCTCCGCCAGCCTGATGGCCAGTCTGGTTATGGTTTGGAAATGGAGAGCTTTGATGTTACAGGCAGTGGGTGATGGGAAATCACAGGTGCATGAGGGACCATGGCTGAAGTGGCAGGGACAGGTAAAAGTGGTAGCATCTTTAAAATGATACTGTGGGAATCAGAAAGGAATGCCTCCCAGACTGTGTGGCCTCAAGCTTGCGGATGAGTGAGAAGAGACTGTAAACACTGCCTTCCGCTGAGACACACTAATGAGATTTCCTTGTACATCTCTTTTAAGAGTTAGTTTTCTAGAGCTGTTTGTAACCATGTTACAGAATTCTGTCTTCTCATAGAGATGCGTGCCTGCAGAGATGTGTCAGTGACCACTTCTGACTTAAAGTCATAAAGTAGTTGCTGATTGTGGTGAGATCTACTCATCTATTCTGGATGTCTGCTGTTTGCCTAAAGGAATTTTGTTTGTTTGCTTGTTTTTTAACTAGAATTTTTGAAAACTTTAAGCAAGCCAGTTGTTTTCTAATTCATCACCAGGGCCCATCACTCCTATATGCTGACCATTTATTTACACATTTATGTTACCTACCTGACCTCTGTCAATACTGTCATATTTCTCTAACACTCTAGTTTTTTAATTTTCTTGAGGAAAAAAAGTCTTTCCCTGGTGACAGTGGTCTCACAGCCAAAAATCCTTGAGCTCAAAATCTCTGAAGATACTCCTTGGTCCTTCCTCCTGTATCTAATCTTTCATCCAAGTGAAGACTGCTGCTGCTGCTGCTAAATCGTTTCAGTCATGTCCAGCTCTATTCGACCCCATAGACAGCAGCCCACCAGGCTCCTCTGTCCCTGGGATTCTCCAGACAAGAATACTGGAGTGGGTTGCCATTTCCTTCTCCAATGCATCATGCAGGCTAAGTCACTTCAGTCATGTCCGACTCTGTGTGACCCTATGGACAGCAGCCCCCCAGGCTCCTCTTTCCCAGGATTCTCCAGGGAAGAATACTGGAGTGGGTTGCCGTTTCCTTCTCCCAACTGAAGACTGGTGAGCCCTCAATCTATGCTCAGCCCTAAGCAAGGCAGTGTTAAGAGTACAAAGACATTTGAGTCACGCTGCCTTTCTGCTATCCAGACAGCCTATTTTCCAACATAAGACATCACACAAAGCAAGAGCCAACCATCCAAAACATATGGGATCATACACTCATTTGTGAGGCCCAGGTCACAAACACCCATTCCAGAGGAGAGAAAGCATAGTGAGAATCAGTGTGGTGAGAGAGGGCTCCTGGATAGAGTAACATTAGAATTAGGTCTAAAAGTGCAGGCCACAGGCAAAAGGAGTGTATTCTAGGTGGGAGAGAAACTTGCTAACAAGTGCAGAACACTGAGGAATGGGCCACTAGCACATCTGGCAGTTAGAAATGTGGTCCATTTCTAGCAGAGGCGTAGGTGGGCAGACTGGGGAGGACTTATGCGATGAAGATTGGAGAAGTTGGGCTTCTTGATAAAGGAACGCATCTAACTGATTTCAATCACCCTTTTGTTTTTTTTTTTTAAGTAGACATACATATACATGGTGGGCTTCCCTTGTGGCTCAGTTGGTAAAGAATCCACCTTTAATGCGGGAGACCTGGGTCGACCCCTGGGTTGGGAAGACCCCTGGAGAAGGGAAAGGCTACCCACTCCAGTATTCCGGCCTGGAGAATTCCACGGACTGTATAGTCCATGGGGTCTCTAAGAGTCAGCACAACTGAGCGACTTTCCCACTTCACATATGCATGGTACAAAATTCAATAGGCAGAATAAGGTATGTAGAAAATATGTTTTCTTCTCAACCTCTTATCTCCCATTTTTCTTCCCTTGAGACAGTCATTTCTATCAGATTCCTGTGTATCTTTCTTAACTAGTCTAATATAGCCAAAACCAAATGGATTTGTATGTATTTCTCCAAGAATGGTAGTATAGACAGTTTTCTCTCTCTTATTTAATTTGATAATTAAATATATCTTGTGCATGTCAGTTTTTTAAATGGCTGTCATGTCTTCCTTGATATGACTATAACACAAGTCACCTTCAGTTCTCTATTCATGGATATTTACTTATGTGCAGTCTTTTGCACTGAATAAAAATCTCATATATATAAATCCTTGTATACACATATGGGTATATATGTAAGAAAAATTCCTACAAGTGAACCGATATCTTAACAATATTGTCTTTCAATTCACAGAAATGGTGCATCTCTCTACTTTTTTAGGGTATTTTTATTTTCTCCTAGAAATTTTTTAGTTTCTTTGTACAAGTCTTGTGCATATTTTGTGAATTTATCCCTATGCCAAATCTATGATGATATTCAAAGTGATATTGTTTTCTATTTCAATTTCTAATGTTTGTTGCTTGTATATAGAAACAGAAACTGAATATTTATCTTCTATGTTGCACTCTTGCTAAATTCACTTATTGGGTGTAGTAGCTATGTTTTGTAAATTCTTTAGTATTTTCCAAATTGGTGATACTATTTGACAGTTCTACATCTTCTTTTCCAACCTGAATGCCTTTTATTTCTCCATTATTGCACTGACTAGAACATTCAGTATAATGCTGACAAGAAGTGATGAGAGCAGACATATTTGCCTTGTTATGGATCTTGTTACGAAGAGAAAACATTCCCTTTTTTTGCTCCTTAAACTTGATAATTTCAAATCTCCTATCTTTAAGTCTGCTGTTCCTTTCTTCTGACTGCATAAATCTGCTGTTAAATCCCTCTAGGGAATCTTTCCATCCACTTACTGTATTTTTTAGCTCTAGAATTTCTAGTTTCTTTTTATTTTTCTTTGTTGATAGTCTCATTTTGTTCATATATTTATTTCCTTTAGCTCTTTACCTGTGTTTTCATTTAGTTTCCTTCAGCATATTTCAGAGAGCTGTTTTAATGTCTTTATTTAGTAAATCTAATTAATGCCTGTGCTTCTTCAGGGATAGTTTGTGACAGTTTATTTTTTCTTCCTTTAAATAGGCTATGATTTCCTGTTTATCGGTATCCTTTGTGACTTTTTTGCTGAAGGTTGGGCATCTGTAAAAATAGCTACCTCTCTCAGTCTTCGCAGACTGGCTCTAGGCTGGAGTAGTCCTCTAAATAGCTGGGCATGCTGTTAGCCTAGTGATCAGCTCAATGGAAAAGTTTAAGTTCTTCTCAGGTCTCTTCTAAACAGGTGTCTTGGCTGGACATATTTATGGCTTTTTCAATTCCCTCATACACATGGCTACTTTTGAGTGTCTCAGTCTCCCAAAGAATCTCACTTTAGCTTCTCCTTTGGGCCTTCAATGGTCTACTTTGTCTCCATCCATAATCTCTTACCCAGGAGGTCTGTAGTCCCCTTATAACTTTCATGAGCAGTATCCACCATTTCTCTGTCTAAGAGCTGAATTAGAAGATATAGAGCCCAGTGCCTTAGGCAGCCCTATGACAGTCAGAACATTCAAATAAGGACCGCTCTGCTCGAGTCAGACATGACTTGGTAAGTGAACAACTGCTCCCTTTGTTTCAAGGGAGGGAACTGTGTACTGGGCTGCCACTGCTACACCAAAACTACACTGCACTGAGAAGGGGAGAGGGGCAGAAAGGACAGACATCATGAAACATTTTACTGCTTTGAATGTGCCTTTTCTTGATTGAATATTTGCTTGGTTATTATAGCCTTTTGACAATCTTCCATAGTTTTTATAAGGATTTTATACCAGTTTCTGGTAGTTTTTTGGTGTTCCCATGGGAGAACAAGGGCTTAGAGATTCCCACTCCACTGCTTTTCTCTATAAATATTCTTGAGCTTTGCTTTGCAATTCAGTTAAGTTACTTGGAAACAGTTAGATTCTTTCAGGTATTCCTCACAAGCCTCGTTAGTCATCAACATTTAGTCCAGGATTTTTACTTACTACTGAAGTAGGGCCTTTCTTGGTACTCTCTACCCTATGCCCTAGTTATTATGAAGTTCTCTATTTTAACTGTTGGAATAGGCTCTCTATCTCCCTCTGCATGTGACCTCTGAGTACTATGCCCTTATATTTTTTCAGGAGTCTTTTTTAACCCTTCCTCTGGTACTTTTCTCAGATGCGTATTCTGACCAATCCTCGGCTGCACGTTTGAGGCAGACCTTCTTCATATCCCAAGAGTTCTCTCTATATCCAGCCCTCTCTTCTCAGATAATCTGCACTGTGAATTCTAGCTGCCTTGGCTTCCTTTGACTCCCAGCTCCACCCTCTCGATCCAGAGACTGAAGTATGGATCACCATTTCTGAGCCATTCTGCAGCTGTACAGAAAAGCAGCATTGGAAATATGTATCAGTTCACTTCAGTTCAGTTGCTCAGTTATGTCCAACTCCATGACCCATAGACTGCACCATATCACGCCACCCTGTCCATCACCAGCTCCTGGAGCTTGCTCAAACTCGTGTCCATTGAGTTGGAGATGCCATCCAACCATCTCATCCTCTGTCGTCTCCTTCTCCTCCTGCCTTCAACCTTTCACAGCATCAGGGTCTTTCCCAGTGAGTTAGTTCTTCACATCAGATGGCCAAAGTATTGGAGTTTCAGCTTCAACATCAGTCTGATTTCCTTTAGGATGGACTGGTTGGATCTCCTTGCAGTCCCAGGGCCTCTCAAGAGTCTTCTCCAACACCACAGTTCAAAAGCATCAATTCTTCCATGCTCAGCTTTCTTTATAGTTCAATTCTCATATCCATACATGACTACTGGAAAAACCATAGCCTTGCCTATATGGACCTTTTTCGACAAAGTAATCTCTCTGTTTTTTAATATGCTCTCTAGGTTGGTCATAGCTTTTCTTCCAAGGAGCAAAAATCTTTTAATTTTATGGCTGCAGTCACCATCTGCAGTGATTTTAGAGCCCAGAAAAATAAAGTTTCTCACTGTTTCCATTGTTTCCCGATGTATTTGCCATGAAGTAACGGGAACAGATGCCACGATCTTCGTTTTCTGAATGTTGAGCTTTAAGCCAACTTTTTCACTCTCCTCTTTGACTTTCATCAAGAGGTTCTTTAGTTCCTCTTCACTTTCCGCCACAAAGGTGGTGTCATCTGCATATCTGAGATTATCAATATTTCTCCCGGCAATCTTGATTCCAGCTTGTGCTTCATCCAGCCTGGCATTTTGCATGATATACTCTGCGTATAAGTTAAATAAGCAGGGTGACAATATACAGCTTTGACGTACTCCTTTCCCAATTTGGAACCAGTCTGTTGTTCCATGTGCAGTTCTAACTGTTGCTTCTTGGCCTGCATACAGATTTCTCAGGAGGCAGGTCAGGTGGTCTGGTATCCCCATCTCTTTCAGAATTTTCCACAGTTTATTGTGATCCACACAGTCAAAGCCTTTGGCGTAATAAAGTAGAAGTAGATGTTTTTCTGGAACTCTCTTGCGTTTTCGATGATCGAGCAGATGTTAGCAATCTGATCTCTGCTTTCTCTGCCTTTTCTAAATCCGGCTTGATATCTGGAAGTTCTCGTTTCATGTACTGTTGAAGCCTGGCTTCAAGAATTTTGAGTGTTACTTAGCATGTGAAATGAGTGCAATTATGTGGTAGTTTGAACATTCTTTGGCATTGCCTTTCTTTGGGATTGGAATGAAAACTGACCTTTTCCAGTACTGGCATATTGAGTGCAGCACTTTAATCGCATCATCTTTTAGGATTTGAAACAGTTCAAATGGAATGCCATCACCTCCACTAGCTTTGTTTGTAATGATACTTCCTAAAGCCCGCTTGACTTTACATTCCAGGATGTCTGGCTCTAGGTGAGTGATCACACCATATCTAGGTCATAATCTTTTTGTATACTTCTTCTGTGTATTCTTGCCACCTCTTCTTAATATCTTCTGCTTTTGTTAGATCTATACCATTTCTGTCCTTTATTGCGCCCATCTTTGCATGAAATGTTCCCTTCAGTTCAGTTCAGTTCAGTCGCTCAGTCGTGTCCGACTCTTTGCGACCCCATGAATTGAAGCACGCCAGGCCTCCCTGTCCATCACCAACTCCCGGAGTTCACTCACACTCACGTCCATCGAGTCAGTGATGCCATCCAGCCATCTCATCCTCGGTCATCCCCTTCTCCTCCCACCCCCAATCCCTCCCAGCATCAGAGTCTTTTCCAGTGAGTCAACTCTTCGCATGAGGTGACCAAAGTACTGGAGTTTCAGCTTTAGCATCATTCCTTCCAAAGAAATCCCAGGGTTGATCTCCTTCAGAATGGACTGGTTGGATCTCCTTGCAGTCCAAGGGACTCTCAAGAGTCTTTTCCAACACCAGAGTTCAACGCATCAATTCTTTGGCGCTTAGCCTTCTTCACAGTCCAACTCTCACATCCATACATGACCACAGGAAATACCATAGCCTTGACTAGATGGACCTTAGTCGGCAAAATAATATCATTGCTTTTGAATATGCTATCTAGGTTGGTCATAACTTTTCTTCCAAGGAGTAAGCGTCTTTTAATTTCATGGCTGCAGTCACCATCTGCAGTGATTTAGGAGCCCAAAAAAACAAAGTCTGACACTGTTTCCACTGTTTCCCCATCTATTTCCCATGAAGTGATGGGACCAGATGCCATGATCTTCATTTTCTGAATGTTGAGCTTTAAGCCAATTTTTTAACTCTCCACTTTCACTTTCATCAAGAGGCTTTTTAGTTCCTCTTCACTTTCTGCCATAAGGGTGGTGTCATCTGCATATCTGAGGTTATTGATATTTCTCCCGGCAATCTTGATTCCAGCTTGTGTTTCTTCCAGTCCAGCGTTTTTCATGATGTACTCTGCATATAAGTTAAATAAGCAGGGTAACAATATACAGCCTTGACGTACTCCTTTTCCTATTTTGAACCAGTCTGTTGTTCCATGTCCAGTTCTAACTGTTGCTTCCTGACCTTGGTAGCTTTAAGTTTCTTGAAGAGATCTCTAGTCTTTCTCATTCTATTGTTTTCCTCTATTTCTTTGCACTGATCACTGAGAAAGGCTTTCTTATCTCTCCTTGCTATTCTTTGGAACTCTGCATTCCTTTTCTCCTTTGCCTTTAGCTTCTTTACCTTTATCAGCTATTTGTAAGGCCTCCTCAGACAACCATTTTGCCTTTTTGCACTTCTTTTTCTTGGGGATGGTCTTGATTGCTGCCTCCTGTACCATGTCATGAACCTCCATCCATAGTTCTTCAGTCACTCTATCAGATCTAATCCCTGGAATTTACTTCTCACTTCCACTGTATAATCACAAGGAATTTGATTTAGATCACTCATTGGAAAAGACTCTGATGCTGGGAGGGTTTGGGGGCAGGAGGAGAAGGGGACGACAGAGGATGAGATGGCTGGATGGCATCACTGACTCGATGGATGTGAGTCTGAGTGAACTCCGGGAATTTGGTGATGGACAGGGAGGCCTGGCATGCTGCGATTCAGGGGGTCGTAAAGAGTCAGACACGACTGAGCGACTGAACTGAACTGAGAATGGTCTAGTGGTTTCCCCTACTTTCTTCAATTTAAATCTGAATTTTGCAATAACGAATTTATGATCTGTGCTAGTCAGCTCTATCACTTTGGTTGCATAACTGTCAAAATTGCATAACTTGAATCTAATCATGAGGAAACACTGAACAAATGGATACTCTATAAAATAACTGGTCTGTATCCTCCCAACAAGAAGAGACAAGACAACTAAATGCAATGCATGAGAGAAAATTAGCTATAAAGGATATTATAAGAGTAATATTGTCAGTTTTTACTCTTCAGAAAGATTACCTTGCTTTATAGGGGACAGACTTCAGGGGAACAAGAATTTTAAAAATGACCATTAGGATCACATTGCCTAGCTCAAGAGTATTGGGATGCTATATCTAGCCCATACTAGACATAGCTGGGGCTTAGACTGGGTTTTTAACTGTAGATTTGTTAAGAAGCTGTGCAATTTAGAACATATTTGGAAACACATCTACTGGTCAATTGAATGTTAGATGTGAAGGTAAAATAAAGAATTAAAATTCTTAGTTTATTGGCCTGAGGAATTGGATGGATGGTCCTGTGAATGATAAGGTGAAAACTTATGGAATATGGATTCTGGGAGCTCAGGAATGAATACTTCTTACTTGACTATATCATAATAGTCTGAGGTACCTATTATATTTTCAAGAAAAAATATATAAGGAATTGGATGTACAGGTCTGGAAGTCAGGGTGTAGATCTCAGCTAGAACTACAAACTTCAGAGTCATTTTGTTGGTGGTGCTGTTTAGTCTCTAAGTTACGTTCGACTCTTTGTGACTCCATGGACTGCAGCACAACAGGCTCCTCTGCCCTCCACTATCCCCCAGAGTTTGTTTAAATTCATGTCCACTGAGTATGTGATGCTATCTAACCATCTCATCCTCTGAGGATGACAGTCATTAGCTAGACATAATTGAGATATGTGGCCAGATAAAAAATAAAATTAGAGAAGAAAAGAAAATTAAGCAGTAATTGAAGTGTTGAAGTAATCCACGGTTACTTCGACACTTGGGGTCTGGTAGAGGAGGAAGAGACAGCAAAGGAAATCAGAAAGGATGAATGGTGAGTTTAAAGAAAAGGAAGAGTGTGGTGTACTTCTAGAAGTATCTCAAGAAAAACGAAATGGTCAACTGTGTCAAATGCCAACAGAAGGTCTACTAAAGTGAAGATATATAATGAACATTGACTTTAGTGAGATATGAGTCATTGTGATGCTGACAAAGGTCCATTTCAGCAGAGCTGTGGGTACAAACGGAGAAGGCAATGACAACCCACTCCAGTACTCTTACGTGGAAAATCCCATGGACAGAGTAGCCTGGAAGGCTGCAGTCCATGGGGTCGCTGAGGGTTGGACACGACTGAGCAACTTCACTTTTGCTTTTCTGCATTGGAGAAGGAAATGGCAACCCACTCCAGTGTTCTTGCCTGGAGTATCCCAGGGACGGAGGAGCCTGGTGGGCTGCCGTCTATGGGGTCGCACAGAGTCGGACACGACTGAAGTGACTTAGCAGTAGCAGTGGGTAAAAAACCTGTTTTTTTATCAAACAATGGAAAGTGAAAAAATAGAGCAAATGAGTATAAATACAGAACAATTTCAAGAAATTTTACTGTGAAGGAGAACAAAAGACTTCTATGGTAAACATAAACAATACAAGATCAAGGTTGTGTGTATATAAGAGCGTGTATGTTAACTTTGGTAGTCTGGCATATATGTGTGTGTTGATAAGAGTGATCTAGATATGAAGAAAATGATGGAAGGAGGGAGAGAATACTTAATGGCAGTTTAGTTCAGAGAAAAGAATACAGAAGAAGAAATATTGGCAGAATTTTATGGGAAAATGTTGTTGTTGTTGAGTCACTCAGTTGTGTCTGACTCTTTGTGACCCCATGGACTGCAGCACACCAGGCTTCCCGTCCTTTACCATCTCCTAGAGTTTGCTCAGACTCATGACCATTGAGTCACTGGGAAAATGAGAACATTTCTTTTCCAACTGTACTTATTTTCTATACAAAATTGTAGTTGTTCCTCATCTGAGTGTTAAGGGGGAGGGTGGCACAACTATAAAAAAAAATGGGGGTGTGAAATGGCTGGCTTAGGAGTGAAAAAAATGTTAGTACAAGTGACCATTTGAGAATTATAGTTAACAAGTGCAATGAATCCAGTCAGCACTGTTAAATGATTTCTCCTGTAAGGTTCAGTAGCTGTGTGAATGAAACAGATAATTTAGGTTAGCCAAGGTGTGAGTTTCACTAAGCAAGGATTATGGACAAAAAAGAGGAGCAATATGGTATATAGGGAAATAATGGAAACAGTGACAGACTTTATTTTTTGGGCTCTAAAATCACTGCAGATAATGACTGCAGCCAAAAAAACTTAAAAATGCTTGCTCCATGGAAGTAAAGCTATGACCAACCTAGACAGCATATTAAAAAGCAGAGATATCACTTTGCCAACAAAGGTCCATCTAGTCAAAGCTTTGGTTTTCCCAGTAGTCATGCGTGGATATGAGAATTGGACTATAAAGAAAGCTGAGCACCAAAGAATTGATGCTTTTGCACTGTGGTGTTGGAGAAAACTCTTGAGAGTACCTTGGACAGCAAGGAGATCCAATCAGTCCATCCAAGAGGAAATCACTCCTGAATATTCACTGGAAGGACTGATGCTATAGCTGAAACTCCAATATTCTGGCCACCTGATGCACAGAACTGACTCATTGGAAAAGACCCTGATGCTGGGAATGATTGAAGGTGGGAGGAGAAGGGGACAACAGAGGATGAGGTGGTTGGATGGCATCACCAACTCAACGCACATGAGTTTGAGTAAGCTCTGGGAGTTGGTGATGAACAGGGAAGCCTGGCGTATTGCAGTCCATGGGGTTGCAAAGAGTCAGACACAACTGAGCAACTAAACTGAACTGAACTGAAAAAGGCCATTTTTCGTACTAGTCCATGGACTCCAGTCTGGCTAGGAAGAGAAGTGAGTATATGATAAAGGTGTAGGATAGTGAAAGAGTTTAGTCACTGAATTGAAAGTCATAATAGGCAAAACTGGAAACAGTCCAACTGTTTATCAGTTGATGAATGGATTAATAAAATGTCATATGCATAAAATGGAATATTATTTGGCAATCAAAAGAAATAAAGTACTGATATAAGCTATAATATGGATAAACCACAAAAACATTATGCTAAGTGAAAGAAGCCAGTCACAAAATATCCCATATTGTATTATTCTATTTATATACCAATAAAATGTCCAGAAACGCAAAAGACATAAATAGTATATTAGTTTCCTAAGCCTAGCAGCAGTGAGGGAAAGCAGATACAGGGTTTCTTACTGGAGTAAAAAAAATTCTGAAATTGATATGGTGATGGTTACACAATTCTGAATATACTAAAAAGCATTTAATTATAAACCTGAAATGGGTGAATTAATGTGGTATGTGAATTATAGCTCAATAAAATTATTTTTTAATAACTTTAAGACTTTAGACATACAAAAATTGAAAGAATCTGTCATTAGGAATCCACAAAGAATTTTAAAGGAAGTCATTTAGACAGAAGGAAAATTATACGAACTGGAAATAAAATCACAGAAAGGAATGAACTATAAATGGTAAGAACATGGGTGAACATATATTTTTCCTATTATTTATATCTCTGAAAATAATTGACTGCCTGAACAGAAATAACAACAACATATTATGTGTTTTGAAATATATGTATAAGCAAAATGTATGACAATACCATAAAGGCAGAGAAGGGAGAAACTGAAATATACTACTGTTAATGTCTCCTACAACATATGTAGTGTTATAGTATCACTTGAAATTAGTTGTTAAAAAGTTGAAGAGTTAAACAGCAAACCCTAACACAACTATACAAAATATATCCTCTGACTATAATGGAATTAGAAATCAATTACAGAGATACATCTGGAAATCATCAAATATTTGGAACCAAATCAGTTCAGTTCAGTTCAGTTGCTCAGTCGTGTCCGACTCTTTGCGACCCCATGGACTGCAGCACGCCAGACCTCCCTGTCTATCGCCAACTCCTGGAGTTTACTCAAACTCATGCCCATTGAGTCAGTGATGCCATCCAACCATCTCATCCTCTGTTGTCCCCTTCTCCTCCTGCCTTCAATCTTTCCCAACATCAGGGTCTTTTCAAATGAGTCAGTTCTTCGCATCAGGTGGCCAAATAACACACTCCTAAATAAATCAGTAAAAGGAAAAAATAGAAAAAAGGAAACTAAAAGTACTTTAAACTTTTAAAATATATTCTGAATGAAATTAGAATAAAATTTGTGGGACATAGGGTGAGAGAAATAGGTAGTACTAATCAGGTATATTTAAAAGAAGAAAGCACTCAAATCAACAATTTCAGCATTCATCTTAAGAAACAAAAAAAGCAAATAAAATTCAAAGTAAGGAGAAAGAAGGAAATAATAAATATGAGAAGGGAAATCTGTAAAATAGAAAACAGAAAAACAATAGAGAAAATTGAGTATTTCAAAGGCTGTCTCTTTGAGATTATCAATAAAATTGATAAATTCTAGCCAGACTGATCAGGAAAAGTGAAGTGAAAGTTGCTCAGTTGTGTCCAACTCTTTTCGACCAGTCCATGGGATTCTCTAGGTAAGAATACTGGAGTGGGTAACCTTTCCCTTCTCCAGGGGACCTTCCCAACCCAGGGATTGAACCCAGGTCTCCTGCATTGCAGGCAGATTCTTTACCAGCTGAGCCACAAGGGAAGCCCAAGAATACTGGAGTGGGTAGCCTATCCCTTCTCCAGGTGATCTTCCCAATCCAGGAATTGAACCAGGATCTCCTGCATTGCAGGGTTCCTTTACCTACTGAGCTATCAGGGAAGTGATCAGGAAAAAAGAGAGGATCAAAATTACCAATACAGGGAATGAGAGAGATGACATCACCAGCAACTCTAGATATAATAAAAGAATAAGAGACTATGATGAGCAATTTTATGCCAATAAAGCAACAACTTAGATGACAATGACAAATTCCTTGCAAAACACAAACTACCAAGGCTCACACAAAAAGAAACAGACAACCTCAGTAGCCTTATATCTATAAATGAAATTGAATTTTTAGTCAAAGATCTTCCCACAAAGAAAAATCCAGGGTCAACTGTCTTTACTGGTTATTTCTACCAAACATTTAAGGAAGAAACAATAACAATTCTCTACAAACTCTTTTGTAAAATTGAAAAGGAGGGAATATTTCCCAACTTGTTCCATAAGGCCAGCAGTACCTTGATGCCAAAACCAGAAAAAGATACTATTAAAAAAAAAAAGGTACAATTAAGTATCACTCATGCACATAGATACAAAACTTTTAAGAAAAAGTTTAGCAAACTGAAACAAAAAATTTATGAAAAGGATAATACATCATGACCAAGTGAGGTTATCACAGAAATACAAGGTTGATTTAACATCTGAAAAGCATCATATTGATGCAATTTATAACATTAACAAACTAAAAAAGAAAAATATCATTTCACAGTATAGAAAAAAACATTTGACAAAATCCAACATGCATTCCTAATTTTTTAAAATCTCAGCAAACTAGGAGAGGAATTCCTTCACCTGATAAAAGGCATCTATGAAAACTCCATTGCTAAGGTCATACTTAATGGTGAGAAATTAGATGCCTCTCCTCTAAGATTAGTAACAATTCAAGGATATCTACTTTTGCATCTTCTATTAAACATTGTACTGAAGGTCCTAGCAAATGCTATGACATTAGAGGAAGAAAGGAAAGGCAACCAGACTGGAAAGGAAAATTGACTTTATTCACAAATAATATGATTGTCTATGCAGAAAATCCTGTGGAATTTGGGGGAAAAAAAGTGCTATTAGAGCCATAAATGAATTTAGCAAGGTTGTAAGATATAAAGCAGATATACAGATTCAGCTGTATTTTGGTATACTGGTAATGAACAAATGGAAATCTAAATTTGAAAAAATCAATACCATTGAAAACAGTATAAAAACATGAAATAGGGATAAACTTAGCAAAAGTATAAAGAAGAATAATACACTGCATCTTTAAAACACTCCTAAGATAACTTTTTAAATTACTCAAGAAATAGATATACTTTGTCCAATATATCAACAAATGGTGCTAGAATAACTGGTTATCAGATATCCAAGAAAATGAATTTCAATCCCTACTTCACAGTATATACAAAAAAAAGTATTAAAAATGGATCACAAATTGAATGCAAAGTCTAAATGTTAAAATTTATAGAAAATCCATAAACATGAGTAAGGCAAAGATTTCTTAGAAAATAACTCCAGAAGTATGACCTATACAAGACAAAACAAGTAAGCTGTACTTCATCAAACATTTAAGTACCTCTGAAAGACACTGTTAAGAAAATGAGAATGTAAGTCACATCGTGGGTAAAAATATTTGTATATCATACATCTCAGAAAGGATTCATATCCAGAATATATAAAGAACTCTCAAGACTCAATAATAAGAAAGCAAACAGTGCAATTTTAAAAAGAGGAAAGAATTTGAACACACACTTTACCACAAAACTGGTGAAGCACAGGAATGCTGTGCCCAAGGCCACTATCATAACTGCAGTGAAGACGTTGAGAGCCCTGGAATTTTCAGAGCTTCCCCACTTCCTCTCTCTATTAATATTGCTTAATAACAACTCACTGCAATACTTAGCGAGCTACAATAGCACATATTTATTGCCTCATGGTATCTGTGGGTCAAGAATCCAGACATACCTGGATCTTCTGCCTCATGGCCAAAATCAAGGTGTCAGCCCACCTTGATTTGGATGCAGTCTCATCCAAAGTTTCAACTGGAGATCTGCTTCCAAGTTCATTCAGTGGCTGTGGCATAATTCAGTCTCTCAGGCTCTTCTGGAATGAGAGCTTCTTTTCCTCATTGCTTATGTATCACGAGCCACCTTCAGTACCTTGCAAGGTGGGCCTCTCCAACATGGCAGCTTATTTCATAAAAGTATACACACACACCAAGAAGGCAGTCAAGAGTTGGCTAACAAGACACAAGTGACTGAATGGAAGGTGATACCCCTCAATGTTGCCATAATGTATTATCAAAAGCAAGGTACTGAAGAGGAGGTGGTCATACAGTGCTATGAGTATCAGGAGGAAGGGCTCAATGGGAGTCATCTCAGAGGCTGCCTACCACACTGGCCTCAGAAAATGCAATTCTCTGGGGCAACTTACTTTTAATTCCTGAAATCCAAGGACATTTCCTTCTAATCACTTTAACCATACTATTTTTAGCCAATTCTTTGAGCTGATAATTCAGTGTGAAACTAGATTTCCTTGCTTATTTCTACCAGCATCCAGTCTGGTTTCATTCCAAGTCACAGTAGGGTCCCTGTTGATCTATGTGCCTGCTTTTGTGTGTGCTTCAACCTCCTTCGGGAATAACTCTTCCTTTATTAGCCTATGCAAAAATACCTTAAAAAATTATCTAAAGTTGTGGTACATATACACAATGGAATATTACTCAGCCATAAAAAGGAATGCATTTAAGTCAGTTCTGATGAGGTGGATGAACCTAGAACCTATTATACGGAGTGAAGTAAGTCAGAAACAGAAAGATAACTATCATATTCTAATGCATATATATAGAACCTAGAAAAATGGTACTGAAGAATTTACAGGACAGCAATGGAGAAACAGACATAGAGAATAGGCTTATGGACATGGGGAGAGGGGAAGAGAGGGTGAGATGTATGGAAAAAGTAACATGGCAACTTACATTTCCATATGTAAAACAGACAACCAACAGGAATTTGCTGTATAACTCAGGAAACTCAGACAGGGGCTCTGTATCAATCTAGAGGGGTGGGATGGGGTGGAAGATGGGAGGGAGGTTCAAAAGGCATGAATCAGCAGACCAATGGCTGATTCATGTTGAGGTTTGACAGAAAAGAACAAAATTCTGTAAAGCAATTAACCGTCAATAAAAAAATTAATTTAAAAAAATCTCCACTAAGGCTCCCTCCATACACATATTCACACTGCATTCTACAGGCTGGGTGAGCTTCCATTTACTCATTTTACCAACATTTATTGAGAGGCTAATCTGTGCCTGTCACATACTAGTCTAGACTCAACAATATCTGCAGAGCCAGCAAACTAATGAATGGTGATAAAGATAAATGGAATGCAGAGTGCATTAAACAGGGCTGAATCTGTGCTTCAGGGAACCAGAGCAGAGAACAAAGAGTGTCTCTCCATCTTGCTGAAATCTCCTGCTTCCTAAGTACAGTCATAGCAGTCAGTCACTGATAGTGTGATGTTCTTAACTGCTGCTCTGCTTCTGTGGGAAGTCAGCACTCTTGCTTCTCATGAAGACTCCTTCCAGGCCTCTAGGGGCTAAAGATCATGCCATAATTTTGACCTCACGTTTATTAGTGCTTTGGGAAATGTCAGTTAGTATTAAACAACATCAGCACCTCCCTTGTACCTCATTCTCTTGAGCTGAGTCCAGGAAGACTCAGCTTCAATCCTTGGAAAACCCCAAAATAATTTAGTTAACTTAGGATGGCCATGTTTTCCTGGGCTGGCTGAAGCCAGTTCACTGCACTATATAAACAGGAGTGAACAGAGAGACATTGCATCTACAGAGGAGGAACCTAAAAGGCTAATGCTAGATGACTTTGGCTAGGAATAGGCTCCAAAAGCACCACAGTGAGGCACTTGATTCCTAAACCAACAGTCAGTCACTAGAAAAAAGGCAGATCACTTAGGGCTTGGATTTCCTCAAAGAGCCGGAGTCTCGAGGAGGAGTTAAAAAGACTTTTTCTTCTGGTTATGCTTAGAGTCTCATCTGGGTCCATAACACCCATTTGTGTAGTGGTGTTGTTATGTGCATTCTGCATTTCTTGTAGACCCTAAGTTCTGCTGGTTTTCCATTTTGTGTTAGGTATGTGGCTTTCCCTGAGGCTCTCACACCGTCTTTCAGGCACATGCTTCCAAAAGCCAATTATCAATCAACTGGAAAATTTTCACCCTAATGTGGAGATGCTGCTCATGCTACATTTCCCTAGCTCAAACCCAGGACAGAGGAGATGCATTTTTCAGCTTCCTGCACATGTCTACAGGGTAGCTACCATCTTGTAAGCCAGGCCACAGTGCCTCAGAATTTACGATAAATGTAGGAAGCTTCTGAATTTGATAATTTTTGTCTTATCATTTAACTTTGTGGAAACAGGCTAAATTCCAAAAGTCTGTAGCTCTCCCCTGTGGTCAGAGAAATCACCTGTAGCAAGTCTATAGGTTGCCCCTTCTCCACTAGCCCTGACTCACCATTCAAGTTCCACCTCTGCAGAAGCCAAGTGGATGTGATGAGTTGGTGACTGTATTTTCTAGAAGTGAGTTTTAAAGACTTGGTCTGATCAGTCTTTCTGGCACATTTTCAAGGAAAGGAAAAGGTACTAATGCCATGATCTCAAACTTCTCTGTTGCGGACTCGTTGACGCAGCATTCATTCAATGAAGACATACAAAACACGTGCTCTGAGGAAGGCAGTGAGGGCCATCTAGTTTCATCTGCTTCGTTCAAACCTCAATGAAAAGTTACAACTTCTTTTGCCCACCTTTGAGACGCTGTTCACTTGTTTCCACCTATCCTCCCTTTCAGAGGTTTCAGTTCAGTTCAGTTGCTCAGTCTGTCCAACTCTGCGAACCCATGAACTGCAGCACGCCAGGCCTCCCTGTCCATCACCAACTTCTGGAGTGCACCCAAACCCATGCCCATTGAGTCAGTGATGCCATCCAACCATCTCATCCTCTGTCGTCCCCTTTTCCTCCTTCCCTCAATCTTAGAGCATCAGGGTCTTTTCGAATGAGTCAGCTCTTCACATCAGGTGGCCAAAGTATTGGAGTTTCAGCTTCAACATCAGTCCTTTCAATAAACACTCAGGACTGATCTCCTTTAGGATGAACTGGTTGGATCTCCTTGCAGTCCAAGGGACTCTCAAGAGTCTTCTCCAACACCACAGTTCAAAAGCATCCATTCTTCTGTGCTCAGCTTTCTTTATAGTCCAACTCTCACATCCATACATGACCACTGGAAAAACCACAGCCTTGACTAGACGGACCTTTGTTGACAAAGTAATGTCTCTGCCTTTTAATATGCTGTGTATGTTGGTCATAACTTTCCTTCCAGGGAGTAAGTGTCTTTTAATTTCATGGCTGAAATCACCATCTGCAGTGATTTTGGAGCCCCAAAAAATAAAGTCTGACACTGCTTCCACTGTTTCCCTATCTATTTGCCATGAAGTGATGGGACCGGATGCCATAATCTTGTTTTCTGAATGTTGAGTTTTAAGCCAACTTTTTCATTCTCGTCTTTCACTTTCATCAAGAGGCGCTTTAGTTCCTCTTCACTTTCTGTCATAAGGGTGGTATCATCTGCACATCTGAGGTTATTGATATTTCTCCCAGCCATCTTGAATCCAGCTTGTGCTTCCTCCAGCCCAACATTTCTCATGATGTACTCTGCATGTGAGTTAAATAAGCATGGTGACAGTACACAGACTTGACGTACTCCTTTTCCTATTTGGAAACAGTCTGTTGTTCCATGTCCAGTTCTAACTGTTGCTTCCTGACCTGCATACAGGTTTCTCTAGAGGCAGGTCAGGTGGTCTGGTATGCCCACCTCTTTCAGAATTTCCCAGTTTATTGTGATCCAGCCAAAGGCTTTTGCATAGTCAATAAAGCAGAAATAGATGTTTTTCTGGAACTCTCTTGCTTTTTCCACGATCCAGCAGATGTTGGCAATTTGATCTCTGGTTCCTCTGCCTTGTCTAAAACCAGCTTGAACATCTGGAAGTTCACGGTTCACGTATTTCTGAAGCCTGGCTTGGAGAATTTTAAGCATTACTTTACTAGCTTGTGAGACGAGTGCAATTGTGTCATAGCTTGAGTATTCTTTGGCATTGCCTTTCTTTGGGATTGGAATGAAAACT
>NW_024070185.1:58197404-58216264 GCF_014754425.2 Oryx dammah
GGAATACTTACCTACCTGTGAAATGGGTTTAAGCTCCTATACTACATGGGGTGTATGATCTAACTCCTCTACTCTCTCCATCATATACCACACTGAAAACAAGGAGGCACAAACAGGGAGTTCTTTGCTTACAGGTATAGAGTTTATTTGGAGAGAGTCCTGCCTCACCAGAATATTAATGGAGATGATGATGACAGCCTTTTCAGGAGGATGCAGAAGTCTGGGAACCTCTGAGCTCCTTCTTCCTGGACTGGGTACTCTCCTGGGGTAGACAAGTGCCTTTTCCTGAGGTGCAAATTGAGACAGGGGATAGATTTTCTGGCTGAGTGGCACGAGTCAGCAGAGGACTGCGCTTGGAGCTGCCACTGGAGAGGGGCAGGAAACAGGACTGACCAGACTGCACGGACTGTCGCTGGAACTCACTGTCCAGGCACTGGACTGCGTCAAAGAAGCCCTCCTCCTTCTCCAACTTAGCACCATTCATGGGGCGTTTGGTGGAAGGTGGACTCTTCTCAGCCTTTTTTGTCTTGGTTTTGGCCGCTTTCTCATCCTTACAGCGGAGAATGCATTCCTTATGCCCTTGACCTTTCGTGTCAGGGTTAATCCCCTGCGGAAAACGCTTCAGCTTATTTCCCAGGTCGGCTTCTACAGCTTCTGGAAGGATAGGGCTCTTGTGAGTATGAGCTGTCTTTACCAGACCCCGTACCTCTTGCCCCTAGAAAGGGTGGCCCTATAAATTTTGGCCCTGCAAAGTTTGGATCTGAAAAATATGTGGGTCCTTTAAATGCAAACTGTGGAACAGCAAATTGGTCCTGTAAGGTCTGGCCCTTTAAGCCCTGAACACTTCCAGACACGGCATTCGCAGGAATGCTTGTTTGGGTGAGGTCACTGACCTTGCTCTAACAGCCTTACAGACCATTCTCATCTAGTCCTTTGCTCCCAAGGAATCTTGGAGGATGCTCTAGGAACTCAAGGTAAAGGAGAAGGTACAGACAAGGGGCACTAAGCTGAGAGTTTGGAGATGGTGGCTCTACAGATCCAGACAGAACCTTGCTAGTCCCTACTCACTCAAGGCAACCATCCTGGCCAAACTAAAATTTTACCTGAGAAAGATCCTGGAGATACATTTGAGAAGTCAGGGGCTCTTGGGAGTTCAACTTAAAAGTGTCCCTACTAGAACCCTGGCAGAGCAAATGGTCTCTCTGGATGGAGAGAGATGTGCCACTGCACCCCTTCTCTGTGGCTCTCTGAAGCTTTGACTTTCCCTGTGTCCCTATTCTCCCTGCTGGTGCAGGGAGTTATCTAAACAAAGTGATTGGTAACAGCATCTGGTGAGGCTTACTGCTGCTGCTTCAGGCCTGACAGTATTCAGGGTATCACTTCCTGATCCGTGTAGGGACTGACTGCTGCCTCTGTGTCTAGAGGCTTATTTTCTGGGGTGCAGGGAACTGAGCTGCTGCCAGGGGCCCTGCAATTCTGTGGACCCAGTGATTGAGGTTCCAACCACTGCAGATGTTCCAACAGATGTGAGTAGGGACAATCCCCTAGCAGATTTTCTCACATCTTTAGTCAAGATGGCTCTACAACATCGCCATGGCCTGGACAAGCAACTGTGGGCTGGCCCTGCTGGCCACAACAGATCAGAAGAGGTCACTATCCCCTCAGGTCTCCAGGTCTGCAGGCCAGGGGACTCTTGTGCTGGTCAGTGTGCTACCCTGGGACAGAGGCTGCTGGTCATCAGGGGAGAGGAGCAACTGGAGGGACTGCTGGATCTTCTGGGGCAGACCCCAGCAATGGTAAATTAAATTGCCAAAGAAACCACTTTTAAAGGTGGCACTCCAGCAGCTCGGGGCATGCTCCATAAAAATACTACCTTGGCTCCTGAGGATTTGTAAAGGGACTTCTCCAAACAGGTAGGCCCCTGGGTCTCAGGAGATAGGCTTCAACACATCTCAGGACTTAGGCTGTAGGTTTTGCTATATCTACAGAGATCTCTGGGCAACAGCTAGCAAGCCCCATGGAAGCCGGAGCTGCCACTCAAGTGAAGTGCCAATGCAAGGCTTCACACTTGACCAGAGTCAAAAATGGGACATTCATAGAGGCTCACTGATAGAAAAATGAAGAAGCCCAAATTCAGGAGAGTGGGAAGAACGTGGGTCTAACTGAGGTAGAGGAAATTTCAGACAGTCTGGAGATTAATAAATCATTGGGGGAAAAAAAAGAGATCAGGATCGCCTTTGGGGGCAAGATGTTTAGGAGTAGACCAGGGACTCAATGTGCAGAAAAGAGGAACCAAGGAAAGACAGCTGTGTTCTGCTCTGGCCAGCACACTGAGGCCTCAGTGCATCCCCCAAGCAGTGGACAGAGACAACTTACAAACTGATATGTGGAAGAGGGTAGAGCCAGGATCACAGGGTTTGGGATTTGTTTGCAGTGATATTTGCACAGGGTCCACAGTGGATCCTTCAAAAACAGAAAGTTTGGGTAGACTGGCTTACCTCCCATGAACCTCAGGTCAGGGGAGATAAAAGCCCATCTTTTCAACAGAGGCCTTAGAGGTAGCATTCATGATGAAAGAAATGGTAGTGTTTCCACCCAGGATTGGAAATTTTGGGGGTGGTATGACATAAGCTGCCACAGGAATCTTCCAAAACCTTGGGAACTCTCAGACGTAGATAGAAATGCATGCATTACATACAAATACTTAAAGATATATCAGCGACTGGGGGAGACGGGAACATTAGACGAAGGGAATCAAGGTAATAGGGTATTTTAGGTTTGTGAGCTTCCTGTTCAGGGAAAGAAAGGGAATCAGATTTTCAAGGGCTCCTGACCTTGTTTCTTCAGAATATCTTCAGATTTGCTCTTCTTCTTGACATGCTGGTTCACAGGAATCCTAGGCTTTTCAAGGCTCAAAAAAGACACAGCTCCTGCGTCCAAGGGCAACTCTGACCCTCGACATTCCTGCCTTAGCTGCTGGTGACCAGTCCAGTATTGGCGGATGCTGATTGCACTGGCAGACTTGGTGGCTGGCTTAGTGGCTGACTTGGCAGCTGACTGGGTTACAGATTTCTGATTTGTTACTTGTGACACTGTACAGGTTGCTGATGGAAGTGAAAGCTGTTTGAAGGGCAGGGACTCCTGACTTTGATCAAAAGAGAGACTGCTGCTGCTGCTGCTAAGTCGCTTCAGTCTAGACGTGGACCAAACCTCTAGGCAAGAGGAGCCCTGTGATGGCCCCGATGAAGTAGCGGTGGTCAGCGTAGTCTCACCCGATATCAACTGCTGAATCTCCAGAGCCACAGAATTGCAGATTTGGCAGCAGGGGTCTGCACACAGGAGCCGCCGCACACTCCCTTCCTGAGGAAGCCAGCCATGGCTGGGAAGGGAAGCATGGCAATCGTTTTTGTCACTGACGCAGTAACATCTGCCTCTTTGCTAGTGTGTGGCCTGAGACAGACCTGTGAGCTCTTGCTTTCTACCCCCATGCTGTTATTGCCACTGCTTTTCTGCAGAAGCATTCAGCAGATCAGGGCTAGCTAAACTGGACGAGGTCTCAGACAACTGGTGGGAACACAGGGCCTTGAGAAACTGGGAGGTGGGTGAGCTCTCTGCTGACCTGTGCTGAGAAGCTGAATTAGAAGGGAACCAGGCAGGTGGGGGAGCCAATGGTTAGCTGATGGGGCAGCACCAGAGACATCACCAGGTAGAACCTGGAGTCAGCCTCGCTTGGGGCCACGGAAGTCCGGTGGGAGCTCTGCATTCTGGGGATTAGGAGATGCACGCAACATCTCTCAGGAGCCAATTCCTCATTCTGCAGAGCTCTTAAGAAGGGGATAGTCTGATAAGCTCCTGCCTGGGGGTTGTCCCGGCAACTGGCCTCCCTGAAGACAGAACCAGAGGAGGTAATGTCAGCAGGGTCCAGGGGTCTGCCCTTCAAAGGGTGTGGCTGTAAAGAGAATATGAAAGAGAATAGTTGTGTATGCACTTAACTATCCATTCTCCTGACTGGGTAACTTGTCTCATGGTTGGGAGAAAACCCACAGAGTTACATTCTGTCAAATCCTGACTTCCAGCACCTTTGTGAGCCTAGCCCAGAGCACAGCTGGAAGACCACTCTCCACTGAGATGTCTGACCCCACCCTCTTCTCCAGCAACTCTCACCCAGGGCTCCAGGCTCCATGTGTCTGGCTCCCTCTCAGCCATTCTCCTTCTGCCCAACCCTGCCCCAGGCCAAACACAGAAATCACCACAGGCCACGCTGGGAGGTGGGAGACTGCAAAGAGCAAGAGATCACCTTCGCATGAGCGAGAGCAGCTCCCACGGCTTGTCAGCTTCTTTCCGGGAATGTCTCCTAGCTGAGAAACCAGGAGACAGTGTTACACGGAACAGGAAGGAATTCAGGGACATCCTACAGGAAGCTGAAGGCATTGAATGGCAGGAGACTGCAGACAACCCCCCTCCCCAGTCAGCACTCTGAGGGCACATCTGGGCACAACTTAACCAGGTATGATGTGCTCTCCTAGCCCTACTCTCATTTATCTTCACAACCACACTATGAGTAAGACAGCATCATCAGATGCCCATTTTATGGATAACAAGACTCAGAGATGAAATGACCTCTACAGGGTCATAAAGCTAGTAAATGACACACTTGAGGATGTCTCCCCTACTTCCTCTTCACTCCCAGGGGAAAGGTGGAGAATTCTGGAACATTCTCAGGTTCTCATTTCCCACCCAAAAAGTCTTCTGGGAGGATCTGTCAACTTGGGGAATTGGAGCAATGGTTAGAGCACCCAGCGCCTTGCACCAGAGGTCACTGAGGGCCAGGGACCATGCAAGTCTCACCCCCAGGGGAGGGAACTCAGAGCAGAGACTGGGACTTTACCTCTTGGTGTTTTCTCTTTAGCCCTTTGTTTGACTTTCTGGTGACGCTTAAAGACAAAAGAGAGTGTGAAGCTGGGGCACCCTCTTCTTTTCATGTCTAAACTGAGACAAAACCTGCAAATAATTCCAAAACTTCTTCTGTTTCAATTCTACACATTCTGCTACCTCTTTCCCTGCTCTACCTTTTTCATCCCATCATTTCCTTTCTCTTCTTATTTCTGATTCATTTCAAAGCTCTTCACACTCCATACCTCCACCAGTTCTGTGGGAAATCAGAATAAGACAAGAGAAAGGAGAAATGGAATCAAGGATGGTTGGTCTAGTAGACAAAGGACTTTAGCCACCGAAGGTTCTAAAAGTCCACCAGCTGAAAGGATCACCCAAATCTGAAGCTGTACTGGGATCCAGTCAGGAATCTTCCTCCATTTAAAACAAAAAAGCAGGGGTAAGGGTAAGGAGAGACAGTGCAGGGATAAAACCTTGTCTGAGGCGTAATTGGTTCAGTCATGGTCATAGCGTTTCCCTACCCGGCAGCACTTCCTCTTAGGTCCCAACTTTACATCTTGGTGGTTCTTTTTCACTTGCCAAATAATCAATGCAATAATAATGATGGAGCCATAAGTGTAAAAGGGATATCCAACATCCCACAAAATAAAAGTAGGGCTCAACATAATCTAAACCTTACTAGTCATTCCTCTTCCTAGGCTTCCTAGGCTTTAAGGGTCTTAGAGCCTAACACCTCCAAATTGTGGACCTATTGTCTCTGCCTCACAGAGCACAGAATCAAACCAGCAGACTGCATCACAAAGCCCTCCTGTTTCCTAAGTCAAGCATGGCATCACAGACCTTTATTTGTCTAGGAGAAGCTCATGTGACACAGTGTTAAGGTGAGGGTGTTTGGTTGACTACATGGGTTGCAGAGCCTGAGCCTAAAGATGCCAAGTCACAGGAAGCAAGTACTCCTTCATGCCTTCTCTATTCTCTCCATCCTCATGGCTCAGACTTCAGCTCTCAGATAACAGTCTGGCATCTATCCCCAGATAACTGAGTCTTTATGTACACTGTGTGCCCTAAAAGAGAGATAGTGGATTGGTCAGATGAACTCCATGAACTATATATATCACTGTTCTGAGAACACAACTAGGAAACACACAAGCCGACAGTGTATACGTTATCCTATTAAGTCTTGCACAGTGAAGTTTGATGTCACAGGCAATAGGTGGTCAGTCATGGAAAGGACTGTGATTACTGTGGCAAGAAAAGGATATAGCTTCTGTTCTTTTAAATAACTTTCTGAGACTTAAAGGAGTCCTCCCAGTCTGTGTGGTCAAGCTTTTGATGGATGAGAAGACACTGTAAACAGCGCCTTCCAAGGAGGAACATGAATGAGGCTCACTTCTGGAGCTTGGTTTTCCAGAATGGCCTTTACAGATCTCAGTAGTATCCTGTGGAGTATCCACTCAAGGAGGTGAGTTACTGGCAAGACTAAGGACCACAAACTTGGGCTCTTAGGTTGAATCCACCATGGCCGAAGTGGTTGGCTGAAATGTTTTTGAAAATCTGAATCTAAACACCTTTAGGCAGGCCAAGCTTCTTTCTGTTCAATCTTAGTACCCATCATCCCCATGTCCACTGATTTGTATATTAATGTTAACCTCATGATCTCTGTCAACACTGTGATATGCCTCCAAGACTCCAGGATTTCTGAAGTTCCAAATTCTTGCCCTGATGAGAATGGTCCCATAGCCCCCAAATTCTCAGGCTCAAAATCTCTGAAGAGGTTATTTGGTCCTTCCTCCAGCATTCAATCTACCAGTGAACAGGTGTGGTGAGCCAACAATCTGTGTTCATCCCTAAGTTGCCCAGTCTCAAAGGTACAAAGACGTTTGAGTTATATTACCTGCCTGCTCTCAAGTCACTTAAAAATCTAGTTTCAAAGACAAAAACTAATTCACAATCAAAAATCCACCTTATTAAGAGTTGAATATGGACTTTCCTGGTGGCCCAGTGGTTGAGAATTTGCCTGCCATTGCAGGGACATGAGTTCAGTCCCTGGTCCGGGAAGATTCCATATGTCAGGGGGCAAATAAGCCCACGTACCACAACTACTGAGCCCATGTCTAGAGCCCAATAGCTGCAACTACTGAGTGCTCTAGAGCCCATGCTCCACAACAAGAGAAGCCACCACAGTGAGAAACCTGCACACCACAACTAGAGAACAGCCCCTGCTCATCACAACTAGACAAAGACTGTGCCCAGCAACGAAGATCCAGCACAACCAAAACTTTAAAAAAGGGTTGAACCAAGAACCAGCATTACTAGGAGCTGGGAAAGAAAGGTGTAAGCTGTTATTTAATGGGTACAAAATTTCTGTATGAGATGATGAAAACAGATAGTGGAGATGGCTGCACAGCACTGTGAATGTACTCAATGTCACTGATGTACACTTAAAAGTGGTTAAAAGAGTACAGTTCATGCTGTATATATTTTACCACAATTTTAAAAAAGCTTAAAAAACAATCATTAGCATGAGGAATTTTTTTTTGCTACCTATAAGGAGAATATTCTGAAAATAATTTGGCAAAGAAACAGATTACTGAATATTTTTCTTCAATGTCATTTTTCACAGAAAAAAATAAAAACAAAATAGATCCTTAAATTTAAGATAATTTAAGAAGCGTCTCACCCTGAAAATGGGATGAATTTGAGCCATTTCAACATTTTTCCTAAACTTGTAAATTCCATAATACAGGAATGAGAAGACATTTCCAATTAAGGAGAACTGAATGACAGGTTGTGTATATGTGTTAGTCGCTCAGTCGTGCCTGACTCTTTGCAGCCCCATGGACTGGAGCCTGCCAGCCTCCTCTGTCCGTGGAATTCTCCAGGCAAGACTACTGGAATTGGTTGCCATTCCCTCCTCCAGGGGGTCCTCCCCCCAGGGATCGAATGCAGGTCTCCTGCATTGCAGGTGGATTCTGTACCATCTGAGCCACCCAGGAAGCACAAATGACAGGTTATCAATAATTAGTTAGAAAGCAGCTTGCATCGGCTTTTCAGCAGCAAGTCAAGATACCTAAAAAGCGACTTGAATTTTTTACAGTTGTCATTATTCCTCCCCAACCAAGCTCATGCTTCCTGCTCTGTGCTGCTGCAAGCGCTCTCCGTCTCCCGTTAACCTGACCCAGTGTAGCACTGTGTGGAGCTCAGGGCCCTCCCCACCCCCGGGCTATGAACGTGAGTAATTAAGAAACTTCTGTCAGGCTTATAGGTGCAGCGTCAGGTGTCGCACTTTCAGACATCCCCAGGACCCAACGGGACAAGGAGGAGGTGCACACGACCCTCCACCTCCTCCCCAACCCACTCCTGCTTCCTGCAGCTGCTGCTGCAGCTTCGCTCGGTCTCCCATTAGCCTCGTTGCCCCAGACAAAATCATCAAGTTTGGCAAACTTGGTACCAGCTCCAACCTGTATACTATTTACCTTAAAGATAATCCACGGCCACCATCACCCCACTAGGCCATTAAAACCATCTGCTACAGACTCCTCTACTGCAACTTACCCAGGCCTTGCTCTTCCATCTCAGAGCTGAGGAGGCAGAGCTGAAGACCACCTTCTGCAGACCAGACCTTTAGTACAGGCTTATTTATTGATCTGGTACCTACTGACAGAGGGTGCTTGTGTGGATGGGACAGAGGGATCAGCGTCTTCCTAAACAAGGGCATATCTGCGTAATGAACACACTGTCATTTTTGATGATGTGGACATGGATCGTCCCATTTGCCCTCCCTGCCACACGGTTTACCGTGAATGGCAAACAAGGAAGATGAAGTACATCAAAGGCCTCTGTGGACTCTACAGAGTCCTGTGGGGAGGGCTACACAACTGCAAAGGATTCAGATTTGTCTGTTTCAAAAAAACTTGCTAAAGCAAGACCCTGCTCTCATAATAAACCTATAGTGCCACAATTATAACAGTAGAATTTCTTCAGGAAACTGGGTTTACTGATTCACATGCAACATGGGTCATATCATAGCCCAATAAAGAAAAATCCTCACAGGACACTAGTGTGATTTTGTCCCTCCACACAAGCCTTATGAAGGAGCTTTGCTGTGTCTCATTCTCAGAAAACACTAGTGAACATCTTTAGATGTCTCTGGTGATGGGGACAGAGAGGCACAGCTGCTGCCATTCAGAAGCAACATTTTTAGACACTAGCATCTTTATTAATGCCCAAGTGTTGGACAGGGAGTTAGACAGGAAGCCTCAGAGAAGTATCAGCAAGACCACCAGCGCTCCACAGCAGTCACTCCGCTACGCAGAAGTGTAGTAAGCAGATAGAGGCACCAGAGGGCAGCACTTGCCTACCCAACGTGTCCCAAGGATTCTGTGACAGAAACTTTAAACTGCCGTCTGTTTCACTGCCTCCCAATCCTGGCCTTACATCAGAATTACTGGAAGGCTTGTCAAAATATAGATTTCCTGGCCTCACCCCAGACAATGAATCAGAATCTCTATGAGCAGGGTCTTGCAACCTATGTATTCAATAAGGGTCAAAAATAATTCTCAAGCAACAGAACACTGGGCTTTGGGTGTGCATTTGGGAGCAACGAGTCTCCAGAGAGCAACAGTTCTTCCTCCTACTCCAGTTTCATTGATAGACAACTGGCACATAACACTGTATGAGTTAAGGTGAGGTCAACAATACAATGGTTTGTTACATGCAGGCACTGTGAAATGGTTACCACAATAAGTTTAGTTAACGTTCATCACCTCACTTAGACATATTTTCCCTGAAATAAGAACTTTAAAGATCTACTCTTTTGGCAACTTTCAAACACATAATATCGTTAACTACAGTCACCACACTATACATACATCAGAACTTATTCTATATTTATCACTATACATCCTCCAGAACTTATTAATCTTATAACGAATTCTGTCCCTCTTGCTCGTCTTCATTCATTTCCCCCACTCCCTCTCCCTGACCACTAATCTATTCTCTGAACCAGTTTGGTCATTTACTTTTAGATTCCATACATAAGTAAGATCACATAGTATTTGTCATTCTCTGCCTAGAGATATAGTTCACTCAGCATAATGCTGTTAAGGGCCACTGTATTGTTGCAAATGGCAGGATTTCCTTCTTTTTTATGGCTGAGAAATATTCCGTGATATCGTATTCTATATCCATTCACCTGCCAACAGATGCTGAAATTGTTCCAAGTCTTGGTTGTTAAAAATAATACTGCAATGGACATGGGTGTTCAGATATCGCTGAGAGATAGTGATTTTGTTTCTTTCAGATATATAACCAAAAGTGGGCTTGCTGTGTCAAATCTAAAGCAACTCTTATTTAAAAATTCCTCCTATAATAGGTGAGTTTGACCATCTCTGGCCATGACCTAACTTAGACAGCGGTCTCTAAACAGAAGTTAAGAATTCAGGAACACAAGGAAGAAAGGAGAATCGATCCTGACAGAGAAAAATTACTATGTGCCAGGCCCTTTACACATCACCTCATTCAGTCCTTATCCTCAACCCAGACCCAGGTATTACTATCCCAAATTATATATGAGGAAACTGAATCACCTATAAGTGAAGTAAAGTTACTGCAGATGGTGACTGCAGCCATGAAATTAAAAGACACTTGCTCCTTGGAAGAAGAGCTATGTCCAATCTAGACAGCATAATACAAAGCAGAGATGTCAATGTATGGCAAAACCAATACAGTATTGTAAAGCAAAATGAAGTAAAAATAAAAAATTTAAAAATAAATAAAAAATAAAAAGCAGAGACATTACTTTGCCAACAAAGGTCCATCTAGTCAAAACTATGGTTTTTCTAGTAGTCATGTATGGATGTGAGAATTGGACTCTAAAGAAAGCTGAGCGCTGAAGAACTGATGCTTTTGAACTGTGGTGTTGGAGAAGACTCTTGAGAGTCCCTTGGACTGCAAGAATATCAAACCATTTCATCCTAAAGGAAATCAGTCCTGAATATTCACTGGAAGGACTGACGCTGAGGCTGAAACTCTAATACTTTGGCCACCTGATGCAAAGAGCTGACTCATTTGAAAAGACCCTCATGCTGGGAAAGATTGAAGGCAAGAGGAGAAGGGGATGACAGAGGATGAGATGGTTGGATGGCATCATCGACTCAATGGACATGACTTTGAGTAAACGCCAGGAGTTGGCGATGGACAGGGAGGCCTGGTGTGCTGCAGTCCATGGGGTCACACAGAGACGGACACGACTGGGCGACTGAACGACTGAACCGAAAGGAAAGTAACGTTTGTCTGAGGTCATATAGCAACTTAGTGGTGGATAGTTAGTTTCTAAACTCCGCTAAGCCTTGCAACCTTCAATCCAGTCAAATTGAGAGAATACAGACATACCATATGATTATCAGATATTTGAAACTGCAGTCTACTCACATGTCCAGTCATTTTTGAAAAGGGCCACCATAAATAAAAGGAACCTAAAACAAGAGCCGAAGAGCAAGTCTGGGTCCAAAGGTGTCAGCGTCATCCAGATCATGCCTCCTTCTCATCGGTTATGCCCCTCAGGCATCAGGCCGTCACAGCCCAGTGACATTGGCATCTGAGTGCCCCATTCACACTCCTGGTTTGATTACAGCCTCATCAAGTATCTTCTGACTAGAATGTAATTTTCTAAGTAAACAAACCTATCAAAGAGAATGACCTGACCAGCAGATGGGAGTATGCCAGGTCCTTTACGATTATATTTCCCAGTGAAAACTAGTACATCAGCATGATGATTCATGCCTTAGACTCATTTCAATTTAATTATAGTGATAATTCAGTTTACATACAGTGGGTTTCCTGAAGAGACCAATTGGCTCAGAGAACCCTGTTAAGATGTAGCCTTTCTACTTTACAGCTGAGGAACACTTGGCTCCTAGATCACCTTCCTTTACAGTTCTCTTGGTTACTCTCCACCCTGCTGACCAACTGCAGAGGTAGGGAGGGCCATTCTAAACATCAGGCTCCTGCAATGACAACAATCCCAAGCCTTCTCAGCTGCACAGGGGAGTGCAGCACCATTGCTTCTCAGCCTAAGCTGCCTTCCTCTTGTGTTTCTCCCACGAGTACAGAGTCAGTTCAGTCAGTTCAGTCGCTCAGTCATGTCCCACTCTTTGCCACCCCATGGACTGCAGCACACCAGGCCTCCCTGTCCATCACCAACTCCTGGAGTTTACTCAAACTCATGCCCATTGAGTCGGTGATGCTACCCAACCATCTCATCCTCTGTCATCCCCTTCTCTCCTGCCTTCAATCTTTCCCAGCATCAGGGTCTTTTCAAATGAGTCAGTTCTTTGCATCAGGTGGCCAAAGTATTGGAGTTTCAGAGTAGTATCTATTACAGACTGTTTATAGACTAAAGCATTGGGTGGGGGCAAGAAAGTTTATCCAGAAGTGAATCCCGATAACTTTAAAGTAGGAAATAACAGAGAAGGAAATGGCAACCCACTTCAGTATTCTTACCTGGTAAATTCCATGGACAGAGGAGCCTGGTAGGCTCCAGTCCTTGGGGTCCCAAAGAGTTGGACATGACTGAGCATGCATGCACACACAGAAATACTCAGAACAACTCAGAATGTGTCTGGTACAGATAAACTGCTATATGAGTCTCCTACAAAGAGGAGAGGGATTATTTTTGGCTGAAGTGATCTGGGAAAGCTTCATGATGTAGAAAACAGCATTTAACTTGCTGCTTGAAGCAGAGAGAGGATTTTAATTTGTGAAACTGGAAAGAGAGAGTGATCCACATGCAGGAGTTAGCATGCATAAAACTGCTGGAACCTCTGTGTAACCATATGTGGAAATAACAGAGGGATTTCTGAAATATTTATTTTACTCTGGGTACATTTTATTCGGTATATATTCAATCTTAATGAAGTGAGGTTTAGATTTCACGTTGTCTTTGTGTAGAAACTAAGGTTGTGGATATCTCTTTGTGGGTGTATTTTCCTGCATCACGTGGATATGAACTGTGGAAATGGGTCTCCTAAATCAGACCATATGTATCTCTAGGTATAAATGTCTGCGTGGGTGCATTTCTCTACAGATTTTCTGATCTTTGTGGGTGTGTGCACATGCAGTCCTGAGGGGATGGGAAGGAAAGAGTAGAGGTGAGGAGGAGAAGGAAGAGGGAAAAAAGAATGAGAGGCTGTGGAGGTGAATTTGTGTCTAAAGCCCAAATGTTAATCCTACCCATCATTAGTATTTTAAATAGTTGATAATTGATGGTCCCATCATCCTTGGAAGTTCTTTTTCTAATAATGAAACATTTATTGGTAAAGGACAGCATCTCAAAATGCTATCTTTTATCCATCACATTCAATGTCTTTTCAAATGTCTTTTAATTTGTCCTTCCTTTTACACATTTTAATCCTCTTTTTGGATTTTTTTCTTTTTGTGTCTTCTTTCCTTATGCTCCCAGTCCTAGTAATTTCTTTATTGGAATTTTGTCTTTCTGTAAGCTTTCCCCCTCTCCTCTAACTTAGAAACCTAATACCATACCCTAGCTCAGCGGTTAAAGCGTCTGCCTGCAATGCAGGAGACCCAGGGAGACCCAACCTGGGTCGGGAAGATCCCCTGGAGAAGGAAATGGCAACCCACTCCAGTATTTTTGCCTGGAGATTCTCATGGACAGAGAAGCCTGGCAGGCTACAGTCCATGGGGTCACAAAGAGTCAGATACGACTGAGCGGACTTTACTTTCACTTCACTTTCACCCACACCCCAGAAAACAAATGTTTTTAATTTGGGAAAGGGGTACTTCATGTTGTACCCCTAAAATATCTTTAAAGATATTTTAGATTTGATCTTAGGTTTTTATCTTCACTGTCACTGCCACAGTTAATTCAACAAATTTTAACTGTGTGCTTTGGTGTAAGTCAACAGCACTGTTCTAGCTACTGAAGAAACAGGGAAAAAATGCCTAGAATAGTCAACCAATTATATTAATGATCATCTTTAAGTAACCAACTCTTCTTTTCTCCAGACATAGGGAGAAAACTAAAAGACAGAAAAGCAAGAATGATTTAGCTAGTTTTTCCAAGGGCATCTACTACATATCATCTTAAGAAAACTAAAGTAGCAAATAATCATCCAGTGAAATTGCATATTTTTTCCTATTTGCTAATATATTGCCATCCCAAGAAATGAGGGTAAATCGAAATTATGTTTAGTGAGCAGTATTTTTGCATCTGTTTCTTAGATATAATTCTGGTATCCAAAGATGGTTTATTAATTAACTTAGTCATTTGCTTAATTATTAGGTTCCTAAGGTTAGTCACTTGCCTGGAGAACCCCAGGGATGGAGGAGCCTGGTAGGCTGCCCTCTATGGAGTCGCACAGAGTCGGACACGACTGAAGCGACTTAGCAGCAGCAGCAGCAACAAGGTTAGTCAAGGATCTGGAAATTTAATTTTAGCTAATATATCCTTATGAATCTAGAATTCTAAGGACTTCATAATAATTTCAGAAACAATGGCTTGCTGCTGCTGCTGCTAAGTCACTTCAGTCGTGTCCGACTCTATGCAACCCCACAGACGGCAGCCCACCAGGCTCCTCCATCCCTGGGATTCTCCAGGCAAGAACACTGGAGTGGGTTGCCATTTCCTTCTCCAATGCATGAAAGTGAAAAGTGATAGTGAAGTCACTCAGTGGCTTGAAAATCACCCAAATTTAACAAGTCACAAATCTCCAGATTGAAAGCATTCAGTGAGCCCCAAACAGCACAAATTAAAAGAAAATAATGTCCAGACACATCATAATCAAGCTTCTTAAAACCAAAGATAAAGAAATCTTGAAAACAATGAGAGAAAAATACTGTAGTTCAAATGACTGAATTTCTCATCAAAAACCACACAGGCCAGAAGACAGTGTACAACATCTTTAAAGTGTTAAAAAATCCACAATGTTATAACCAGTTGAAATATCCTTCAGAAATGAAGACGAACTAATATGCACCCCAATGTTCATAGCAGCAATATTTTGAATTGCCAAGATATGGAAGCAACCAAAATGTCCATCAATAGATGAATGGATAAAGAAGATGTGGTATATATACAATGGAATACTGCTGCTGCTGCTGCTGCTGCTGCTGCTGCTAAGTCGCTTCAGTCGTGTCCGACTCTGTGCGACCCCATAGATGGCAGCCCACCAGACTCCTCCATCCCTGGGATTCTCCAAGCAAGAACACTGGAGTGGGTTGCCATTTCCTTCTCCAATGCATGAAAGTGAAAGTGAAAGTGAAGTCATTCAGTCCTCTTTGAGACCCCTTCGACTACAGCCTACAAGGCTCCTGTGTCCATGGGATTTTCCAGACAAGAGTACTGGAGTGGGTTGCCATTGCCTTCTCCACAATCGAATACTAGTCAGCCATAAAAAAGAATGAAATTTTGCCATTTACAACAACTAACCTTAAGATGACTAACTTGACTAACCTTAAGACGGATTTAGAGGGTATTTATGCTAAGTGAAATAAGACAGAGAAAGGTAAATATTGTGTGGATCTAAAAAAATAAAACAAACTAGTAAATATAACAAAAAGGAAACAGACTCACATATAGAGAACAAACTAGTGATTGCCAGTCAGGACAGGGAAGAGGGGAGGGGCAATATAGGAATAGAGGATTAAGAGGTGTAAACTATTATGTACAAACTAAAGCTACAGGATATATTATACAACACAGGAAATATAGCCAATATTTTACAGTAACTATAAATGGAGACCTAAAACATAAATCACTGTCATACACCTATAATTTACTACATTGTATATCAACTATATCTTAATTTTAAAAGTATTAAAAAATGAAGATGAACTAGAATCATTCTCGTAAGAAAGAAAACTAAGATAATTTTAGTATCTCTTTCAGCTCTGAAAGAAACGCTAAAGGAAGCTCTTTTGGCTGAAGAGACATGATCCCAGAAAGAAATGTGGAACTTAAGAAATCAAGGAAGAACAACAGAAAGGGTAAATGTCAGGAAAAACAGACTATTTTTCTACTCTTAAGTACTTTGAAAGACCTATGAATGTTGAAAGCAACAATTACAATACTGTATTTATAGATGAAATACATAAGATACTGACTGATAAAGGGACATGATAAATGGAAATTTGTGGTTATAAGGCTCCTGTGTTTTACTTTAAGTGATAAAATATTAAAACTAAATAGACTGTAAAAGCTAAGTGTGTAAACTGTAATCACTGGGGCAACCACTAAAAAATGATGGAAAGCTACATGGTCAAAAACCAATAAATAAATTAAAATAAAACATTTATATGCAAAAATTCCAAAAGAAGTCAGGTAAGAGGAAAAGAGGAACAACAGAGAAAACAGGAAAATGACATAATGCACGACTAAATCCAACCATTTTAATTATCATGGTAAATGTCAATGGTCTACACATACCAATTAAAACACAGAAATTCTCACATTTAATTTTTAAAAGACCAAACCATATACAACATGATAGTTTCAAGAAACCTACTTGATAGATAGTACAAACCCTAATCACAAAAAAAAACTGGATTGGCTTTTACAGTGTCAGAATAAGCAGACTTCAGAATAAGGAAAATTACCAGCAGTAAAGAGGAAAATTATATAGTGAAGATTGGGGCAAATACCCAAGAAGACAACAATTTTAAATGCATATGCTCCTAAGAACCCAGAGCTCCAGAGTATATGAAGCAAAAACCGATAGAAAAGAAGCAGAGACAAATCCACAAATATACCTGGACATTTAAACACTCCTCTCTCTATAATAGGTAGGTGGAAAATTAGCAAAGATACAGAAGAACAATAGCAAAGAGCAAAGATACAGAAGACCTGAACAATACTATCAACCAACTTGACCAGATGACATTTATAAAGCACACCACCCGAGAGGAGCAGAATACACATTCAAGTGCACATGGAATATTCATCAAGATAGGCCATATTCTGGGCCATAAAAAAAATTAGCAATTATTTAAAAAACTGAAGTTGTGGACTTCTCTGGAGGCTCAGCAGTAAAGGATTCACCTGCCAATACAGGAGACATGGGTTTGATCCCCAGTCCAGGGGGTCTCGGGGGCTTCCCTGGTGGCTCAGACAGTAAAGAAACTGCCTGCAATGCACGAGACCCTGGTTCAATCCCTGGGCTGGGAAGATCCCCTGGAGAAAGAAATGGCAACCCACACCAGTATTCTTGCCTGGAAAATTCCGTGGACAGAGGGACCTGGCAGGCTACAGTTCACAGGGCCACAAAGAGTTAGACACGACTGAGCGACTAACACCAGGGGATCCCACATGCTGTGGAGAAACTAAGCCCATGCACCAAAACTACTGCGCCGGTGCTCTAGAGCCTGGAGCCACAACTTCTGAAGCCTGCGTGCCCTAGATCCCATGCTCTGAAACAAGAGAGGCCACTGCAATGAGAAGCCCATGCACCGCAACCAGAAAGTACCTCCACCCCAGTCTCTGCAGCTAAAGAGAAGCCCATGCAGCAATGAAGACTCAGCACAGCAAAAAAATAACAGTTTTTTAAAAGCAAATTACACAGAGCTGATCATAAAAGCCTTAAACTGCAGGGCATTATTTAATGACTAGAAAGGTTTCTGGAAAATCCCCAAATATTTGGAAATTACAAAATGCTGATGGAAAAAATTGCTGATGAAAGAAATCAGGGAAGACCCAAATAAAGAGTCTTATTAAGTCAAAGATGGGAAAAATTAATTTAGTTAATGTCTCAATTTTCTCCCAAATTGATACGTATATTCCCAGAAGGATTTCTTACAGATTCCTATGGAAAGGCAAAGAAAGTAGAATACCCCAAACAATTAAAGAAGAGAAGAGTAAAAGACGCATGTTATGTGATTTAAAGACTTACTACAGTAACCAATAGTATGGTCCTGGAGAAAAGAGAGACACAAAAGTCAATGGAACAGGATAGGGCAGGGATTGGCAAACTGAGGCCTGTGGGCCAAATCTGACTGATTGCCTGTTTTTGTAAATTATGTTTTATGGAATATAGTCATGTTCACAGGCATAGTCACTTGTTTACATATTGTCTATAGTCACTTTCATGCTACCATAACTGTGCTGCAACAGAAACCATTTGACCTGCAAAGCCTAAACTATTTAACATTTGGCCCTTCAAGGAAAAATTCATAATCAATTCCTGAAATAGACAGTCTAGAAATAAACCCAAAACATATATAGCCAAATGATTTCTGATCAAAGTGAAAAGCCAACTCAATGGAGAAATGACAGTCTTTTCAACAAATGATGCCAGGATAATTGGACACCCATCTGCACACTCCCCCAATAAAGATCAGCTGAATCTTGACTATACCTCACACTTCAAATTAACTCAAGATTGATCACAGACCCAAAGGTAAAGCAGAATACGAAAACTCTTACAAGAAAACACAAGAGACTTTGAGTGAGGAATAGTCTTAAAACATACTATCCAAGCAAAATTCATATAAGAACACATTGATAAGTTGTACTTCATCAAAATTCTAAACTTCTGCTCTTTTAAACATATTGTTAAGAGAATAAAAAGACAAGACACAAATTGGAAGAAAATATTTGCAACTCAGATATTTGACAAAGGACTTTATCCAAAATATATGAAGAACTCTCAAAATTCCACAGTAATAAAACAGACAACTCAATTTTAAAATGGGCAAGAGAAGATATACAGATGGCAAATAAGTATATGAAAAGATGCCCCACATCATATGTCATCAGGGAAATACAAATTAAACCAATGAGACACCACTACATACCAATTAAAATGGCCAAAATCCAGAACACTGACAACACAAAATGCTGGAAAGGTTACAGAGGAACAGGAAATAATCTGTAATTTTTCTAATGGACAAAAGCCTTGGACAGCCAATCAAAGAGATACACAGATGACAAATCAGCACGTTAAAAGATGTTTAAT
>NW_024070185.1:58216274-58236634 GCF_014754425.2 Oryx dammah
TAAAAACCAAACCAAAACAACAAAAAACTGATGTTATCAAGTGCCAATCAGGATGTAGAACCAGTGCTCTTTCTCAAACACTGCTGTTGGAAATGCAAAATGCTACAGTCACTTTGGAAAACATTTTAGTGATTTCTTATAAATTTAACAAACTTGCCATACAGCCCAGTTCCCAGTCCCAGGTATTTACTTAAGTGAAATGAAAGCCTCTCGTCAGGACTTTCCTGGTGGCTTAGATAGTAAATCGTCTGCCTACAACGTGGGAGACCTGGGTTTGATCCCTGAGTTGGGAAGATCTCCTGGAAAAGGAAATGGCAACCCACTCCAGTATTCTTGCCTGGAAAATCCCGTGGATGGAGGAACCTGGTAGGATACAGTCCGTGGGGTTGCAAGAGTCAGACACGACTGAGCGGCATTTACTTTTACTAGTCACACAAAAACCTGTATCTGCTTTTTGTCTTGTTTCTCTCGTTATCCGCCTTGATCCTGCCACCAGGTGTATCTCAACTGGTTTTGGCTTCTCAGCTTCACTCTCTGTTTTTCTTTCTTTATAATTCTCTCTAATCATCCTGTTCCTTGCTGCCTCAATAAGCTCCACATCTTAGCAGCCCTTGGAACCTAACCCCTAGCACTGGCAAATGCTCCACCCAGGACTATCACTTTCGGTTATTAGCATGATGTCATGCAAGCCCATTGCTCCGTTTTATCCATAAGCATTTTAGAAAGTATAATCATTTACTGAACTCTAGCTTTCCTCATCTATATCATTTTCTGAGCTCTTAATAGTTATCATATCCCTAATATTATCTAAGGTTCCAGAAAATAGAGTCCTCCATGTGACTTAATGACCAACTAGAGTCTCTTATTAAAAAAAAAAAAAAAAAGCAAAGTGCCTTATCAAATAAAGCAAACAGCAAAGTCTGAAATAAAATCTGAACTCTAATTTAGCTTCTTAATTGTATATTATTGCTTTTCTTGTTCTAATCTAAATATTTGATGTCCTCAGGCATCATTTAAACTTTTCTGTGAGGTTGGTCAAACCACCCACTCTCTTCATAGTCTCTACTTTGAGTACACCACCATTTGAGAGAGCTTTTGAACACTGTCTCCAAGAAGTCAGCAATTAGTAGATTTGACAACTATTTATTCTGCACTTAAGACAGCACCAGAAATAAAGCCTCTCTGGGTGACCTCCCTGTATGGATGGCATAAACCTCTTACTCCAAAATATTCTCTAAGAAAGACTATTTACAGATAGACTTGGTTTTGCAGTCAGTAGGGATATCTTGCCTTGTGATTAGATTTTCTGGGCTAGTTGTATGATTTTGTATGTGCATGAATGAAAGCATTTATAACATGGGTGAGTGGGTGTGGGTCCAACCTGTCAATGACAACCTGAGCTAAGGGTTCTCAGGGAGATGGAATGGTCACTTCTTCTACCAACTTGGAACTCATAGAGTTTTCTGGGGAAAAAAACATTTTTAAGACACTAGACCTACATGTTGAAATAATATATCTTTTTTCCCTTAACTTTTTCCTAGCTAAGATTATAGGGATTCTCTCAAATTATAAACGATTACTTAGCCCAAGTCCCTCTTTTGAACATGGTTCAGCCTCTGTGACAACCAGGGATGGTATGGTAGGTGCAGGGAGATATCTCGGATCACACACAATTTAAGCTCTTATGATCTGAAGGTTTCCTTTTTCTGACATTTTATCTTCTTTGTCCACCACAGTGTCATGTAGTGCTAGCTCTTAAAATAAATGTGTCTGATGATGACTTTCACTGTCCTATAGGACTGTGCTCTGAACTCTTAAGTGTGAAAAATGAATGTAGGTATTGAGACCAAATGAACCTCCTTATTTTTCAGTTTGCCTTTAAAATGAGTATGTATCTTCTCAGTAAGTCATAGTATTTTATAACAGCTAATCAAATTATCTTTGATTGTGTGGATCACAACAAACGAAGGAAAATTCTTCAAGAGATGGGAATACCAGACCACCTTACTTGCCTCCCGAGAAATCTGCATGCAGGTCAAGAAGCAGTAGTTAGAACCGGACATGGAACAACAATTTTTCCAAATTGAGAAAAGAGTACATCAAGGCTGTATGTTGTCACCCTGCTTATTATTTAACTTCTATGCAGAGTACATCCTGCAAAATGCCAGGTGGGATGAAGCACAAGCTGAAATCAAGATTGCCGGGAGAAATATTAATAACCTCAGATATGCAGATGACACCACCCTTATGGCAGAAAGTGAAGAAGAACTAAAGAGCCTCTTGATGACAGTGAAAGAGGAGAGTGAAAAAGTTGGCTTCAAACTCAACATTCAGAAAATTAAGATCATGGCATCCGGTCCCATCACTTCATGGCAAATAGATGGGGAAACAATGCAAATAGTGACAGAATTTATTTTGGGGGCTCCAAAATCACTGCAGATGGTGACCGCAGCCACGAAATTAAAAGACGCTTGCTCCTTGGAAGAAAAGCTGTGACCAGCCTAGACAGCATATTAAAAAGCAGAGACATTACTTTGCCAACAAAGGTCCATATAGCCAAAGCTATAGTTTTTACAGTAGTTATAAACAGATGTGAGAGTTTGACCATAAAGAAAGCTGAGTGCTGAAGAATTGATGCTTTTGAACTGTGGTGTTGGAGAAGACTCCTGAGAGTCCCTTGAACTGCAAGATCAAACCAGTCAATCCTAAAGGAAATCAGTCCTGAATGTTCACTGGAAGGACTGATGCTGAAGCTGAAACTCCAATACTTTGGCCACTTGATATGAAGAACTGACTCATTGGAAAAGACCCTGATGCTGGGAAAGATTGAAGGCAGGAGGAGAAGGGGACGATAGAGGACAGGATGTTTGGATGGCATTACCAACTCAATGAACATGAGTTTGAGCAAGCTCCAGGAGTTGGTCATGGACAGGGAAGCCTGGCGTGCTGCAGTCCATGGGGTTGCAAAGAGTCAGACATGACCGAGCGACTGAACTAAACTGACTCAAATTATAAGACACTAAAGGATTAGGACTAATCTTTTAGACATACAGTTATAGAGACAGTCCTCACTTGGCACATTTTCAATATGCACAAATTTCAGTTACCACAGTTTAGTTAAATAATACCAATATGCACACAAATTTCAATTACCCATAATATATTCACTGTGAGTAACTGCATGAAACACAAACCTCACGTTTAAGTTTTTAGTCCACGAATCACTACATAAATAACAGATGAGCACCACAGTGAGTGGTCTCAGCACATGGGTTATTCAGTTCACACACAGACAACAAAGAATATTGCTTTACTGTCTCCATATCTCTGGATATGCAGCACTTTACGAAAGAAGATACTCAAAAGAAGGAATTAGCCAACAAAGGTTGAGGTACAGTAAAGGATCAAAATGTGATAATGCTGAAGATGAAAACGGAATCAAACATAAACGAAGTTACGGAAGAGATAACTGACCATGGGTGACACTGCCACCATTCGAGAGACCCTAGAAATGCAGCAAGAGGAATGAGCAAAGCATAAATGAGGAAAGGGTGATCATGTCCCAGAGCACGTGATGCTGGAAAAATAGTTCACATTAAAGTAACCCTCAGAGATATTTTATATCACTGAAAAAAAAAAAGGATAAAATGTTGGAACCTGATCTAGAATTGGAAGGAATATGAGAATTTGGAAAGGCATAGAAAAGATGCTCACTCCATACCCTAAGTTACATTATAAGAAGGCAAGCACTATTCAAATCATTCTTGATGAGTTTTTTCTTCTTTTGATAGAAACTGTTCTAATGAATCTTAGCAAAACAATTCAGATGGTGTGTGAGAGCATTATTTCCACTGCTACAATATGCAATCTTCTTAAAAAAATAGTGTTTCAAAGAAGAACATAAACTTTCCACGTATATGGACTATAATATTGTAAAATGAAACCTCTTTTTTTTCTTATACAAATTACTCCAAACTTTTGAAACTTGAAAGCATCAATGAGTAGTTTGATTTTAATACTCAGAAGCTTTTGAATAGTAGTGAACAAAAATAATGGGGGATTTTTCATTTAACAAAATCAGTGAAGTACTCGCACCTACATAACTCTTCAGTGTTGAAAGACTTATTGAAAAAGATATAAAACACACCCTCCAAAATATCTCACAAGTAGGAAAGACCACTCTGCATGCCTTAAGACATTAGTTAAGAATTTAGAGACAGAGGAAGGGAAAATCCTTAGCAGTAGTATCTTGGTAAGCGTTCGTTACCAAAAAAACCACAAAACTTTACATCTCAATATTTCTAATTAGAGTGTACTAAATATTAGCTTTACTGCTTTTTTCATTTCCCTATTCATTACCACTGACCATAATGGACTTTTTAATGTTTTGACAAAAATTTTTAAAGTCACTAAACAACTGTAATTTTTCCCGTTGATTTTTAAGATCACAATTTCAGCCTATATAGTTCTTTTTATGGTCCCAGACAACCATGCAAAGAACTGCCTGTGCTAGAAAATGAATTACATTAAGAATCATTTTATATTGATTAGACCAGGAGTTTTCATGCTGTGCTCAGCAAAATCCTGGGTTTCACTAAAGTGTTTTAGGGCTTCCAAACATTTCAGAAGTGTTTGACTTTAACTTCATTTTTTAAATGTAGTTTATTTTTTAATTAATATACTATTTTCTAGAAGCTTTAGATTTATTGAAAAATGGAGACAGTGCTGAAAGTTCCCATTTACTTCCCTTTCCTCTCTCCCCTCAGTTTTCTTTATTATTAATTATTATTATATTAGCATGGCACATTTGTTATCATTAATGAACTTATATTAATACATTATTACTATTAAAGTCCACATTGTATTCAGATTTCCATCGTTTTCATCTAAAATTCCTTTTCTTTTTCTGGATCCCACCCAGGACACCACATACATTTACTTGTCATGCATGTCTGCTGAGGCTCCTCTCAGCTGTGACAGGACTTCCCTTGTTTTTGAGCCTGAGGACAACTGGTCAGGTATACTGTAAGATGCCCCTCTATCGGAATTTGTCTATTGTTTTTTTAATTAGACTGGGATTACAGGGCTTGGGGAGGAAGATTACACAGATAAAGTGCCATTTTCATCTCATGGTAACTATTTTTTTAAAATATAATAGCCAGGACTTGGAAGCAACCTAGATGCCCATCAGCAGACGAATGGATAAGAAAGCTGTGGTACATATACACAATGGAGTATTACTCAGCCATTAAAAAGAATACATTTGAATCAGTTCTAATGAGGTGGATGAAACTGGAACCTATTATACAGAGTGAAGTAAGCCAGAAAGAAAAACACCAATACAGTATACTAACGCATATATATGGAATTTAAAAAGATGGTAACGATAACCCTGTATGCGAGACAGCAAAAGAAACACAGATGTATAGAACAGTCTTTTGGACTCTGTGGGAGAGGGAGAGGGTGGGATGATTTGGGAGAATGGCATTGAAACATGTATAATATCATATATGAAACGAACTGCCAGTCCAGGTTCAATGCATGATACTGGATGCTTGGGGATGGTGCACTGGGACAACCCAGAGTGATGGTACGGGGAGAGGAGGGAGGGGGGCTCAGGATGGGGAACACGTGTATACCTGTGGCGGATTCATGTTGATATATGGCAAAACCAATACAATATTGTAAAGTAATTAACCTCCAATTAAATTAAATATATATTTAAAAAATAAATAAATAAAAACTAACTGCATAGTATTCCAGTCTATGATCCCCATTCAAGGCCATCTGTGTGCTGATAATTTTATGTGATTGCAAACGGTGTTTCATTGGATGACTGCATATTTGTTGTTTTGTTTGTGTACAATATAGAAGATATCCTATAGAGAATAAATTACATAAAATTGAATTTAGATTGATTTATAATTTTGAAAGATCTTGCCAAATTGCTCTCAATAGGTTAAGCTAATATGTGGTCTTAGCAATTTATGAATATCATTAATGCAGTATGTCAAAAATATTTTGGTCTTTAATAGATTAAAAATATTTGGGTTTTTTGGATAAAAAGCATATTGATATAGTTTTAATATGCATTTCTCTTATAATACAGTTAAACATCTCTTAAAATGCTTTAAAAAATTAAAATAAAATAAAAGTAAATACATAATATCACTCTCTAATGGGCCCTCTACAAAATTTTTTATACACTGGAAGCTACCAAACTATGAACTCTTACAAAAATTACTGTAAAATGTCTCCTCTAATGGCTCTGTTTGGGTTTCCCAGGTGGCTCAGATGGTAAAGTGTCTGCCTGCAATGCAGGAGACATGGGTTTGATCCCCCGGTCAGGAAGATCCCCTGGAGAAGGAAATGGCAACCCACTCCAGTGTTCTTACCTGGGAAATCCCATGAACAGAGGAGCCTGACTGGCTACTGTCCATAGGATCGCAAAAGAGCAGGACATAACTTAGTGACTAAACAACAAATCTATATGTATAAAGACTTTTCTAATGCTGTTCAAAACAAGTCAGAGATTCAAGCAAAGGCCATTTCCTTCTCCAGGGAATCCTCCCGACCGAGGGATCGAACCTGCATCTCTTAAGTCTCCTGCACTGGCAAGCAGATTCTTTATCACTAATGCCACCTGGGATGCCCGGCAAACAAAAGGGCAGAGCTCAAAGGTAAGATTAGATCAGCTACTCAATAAATATTTGTAGAAAGAATGAAAAAAATATGAGCCAACCAATAAATAATGAGTGACTTGTGCTACTGGCACTAGGATCCATTCGAGGACTCTGAACAGAGGATTGAAGCAATCACAATGGCAGGTTATCAGATGTCTTTGTATGGACTAAACGTTTATGTCCTCCTACAAATTCACATATTGAAACCCTAACCTCAAAGTGATGGTATTCAGAAGTGGAGCCTTTGAGAGGCAATTTAGATTAGATGAGGTCATGAGGGTGGAACCCTCATGAATGGGATTACTGTATATATACCCTTAAAAGGGTCATTATAGAGCTCACTTCCCCTCTGTTTTCCACGATCTCAGATTACAACACAAAGATGGCCATCTATGAACCAGGAAGCAGGTCCTCACTGGACACTGCAGCTACTGACTGGCACCTTGATCTTGGACTTCAGTCTCTGGGACCATAAGAAATAAATTCTGTTGTTTAAAAGCCACCCAGTCTACGGTATTGTTACAGAAGCCAAAACGTACCAAACAGTCTTCAAGATGTCACATAATCATGAGGAGTATTCTCCCAAGTAACCGTTATTAACTCTCAAATATATATATATATATATTTCAGTGTATTCATTCCTGTAAATATTCAAATGTACGAACAACTTCCCCAGATGAGCTGAGGTGACATCACAAACCTAAGACTGCCTCCTCCTCTTCTATATCCTTTATTTTTACCCTCTCCAATCGCCTCACACAGTAGCCCTCTTAGTCAGATGCACTAGTTAGCCACTGTAACCCTTCAGAGAATTGCAGCTGAGATCTGGATATCCAGCACACTCTGATGCGGTATTTGCATTTCATGCTTAATTTGTCTATAACATTACAAATTCCACACTCCTACATTTCACTGTTAAAATCATAATACTATTTTGGTACTTCTTTTTTGCAATGAAATTAGCATTTCCATGTAAAGTAGAAAAACTGTTGGTTGTCTCCCTAACGTTTCTAGGGGTGTCATCCAAGCCTGAAGTTTAAATTCTGAGCACTTGGGATGAGCCATACATTTGTACAGGTTTCTCAGTGCACTGAAGTGCTGCCGTGGACTCCTGCCTAGGTCTCTTCATGGCAGAGGATGACCTGGCTGACTTCTCCTCTGGTAAAACTGAAGGAACCTGAGATCAGAGATACCATATGGGAGTTTTCTACTGAATGAATTTTCTCCTTACCCTTATAGGATTTTCTGACAGAATGACAGAGCATGTAGGCTGCACTGTTAAAGGAGGTACCAGGAATCCAGTGAGCCTAGTGTCCAGAATAAGAAAGCCTAAGGGTTTGCCAACTAGTACTCACACCAGAGCCTGCACCCAGACACTCAAGGGAGTGTCTCAGAAAGGTTCCTAGAAGAAGGCAGAAGAGCCTCCAAAACATTTTCTTCAAGTTTGGGGACATTTACTCCTCATATTCATGAAGATTTCCAGGACTTGTGTGACTACTGGTCTTGGTTTATGGAATCTTGCCATCAGAGAACTGACAGTTTAAGCACGAAAAACAAACACACACACTTTTCAGACAGGGTCAGGGCCATGGATAGAAACTTCCCAGATGATATTTTTGACATATTTTTCAATTTCATAACTCTAATTCTATCCTTAAAAATCTACAAATTGTTCATACACTCATCTCAGTGTATGAAGAGTGAAGAATAAATTGGGAAACTGCATCCCAATTTAGATGTATCCAGGCAGAACCCAGACTGAGAAGACTTCGGTGGCAGCTGGAAAAGAGGGCAAGGGGCCAAACTCACAGCCTGTAGAACCCAAAATTAACTTGTTTCAGGGTTATCTTGGCAGTACTCTGGCTTGCATTTCAATCCATTGCCCTAAAACCCTAACAGAAAGAAAAGTGTTAAGTCTATGTTGTGGGGTAGAGGCAGCTATTTCCCCAGAAATCACCTGAGTTTGAGAAGACAAGTGAGAACCTGGAGCTCTTCTCTACCTCCAGAACCTTCTCTCTGGTCTTCTGGCACCTGTCATGTCCCAGGGATTTAATCCTGACTCAGTCTACTCACCTTCACCTGTTCTTTTGCAGCATGGCCAATATTCCTCTCCCTTTACTCCATCCTATCAAAGCAGGCCCTAAGGGAGTCACTTGCCATTATGCAATATTCCTCCCTACTACTACCATCCCTCTGAGCTGTCTGCAACTCCAAACCATGCCCAAATGTCAGGAAACTATTTTTCCTATGTTGAAGCAGGCATTTAGAAGGAATAATATTGTAATGAAATTATGGATACTTTTTCTATCTTCAAAAGTTTCATATGGTGTCATTAGCATTGATATTATAATAAATAAGGCTTTCTTTAAATATTTTATAAAATCTTAAGCATATTTGTCTTAAAATAAAATATATGAGTGTGTATTAGGCACTCAGTCATGACTGACTCTTTGTGACCCCATGGACTGCAGCCCACCAGGCTCCTCTGTCTATGGGATTTTCCAGGCAAGAATACTGGAATGGGTTGTCAATTCCTTCTCCAGGGGATCTTCCTGGCTCAAACCTGGGTCTTCCACATTGCAGACAGATTCTTTACTTTCTGAGCCACCAGGAAATTTAAATATGTCTATAAAAAAGAATAGCTTACAAATAAATACTTAACCTACTGCTATAACAAAATACTGCTTTTATGTAAAAATTCAGAAATTTTTTCCATACATATCCCAAATATACCCTAATCATGCTTCTGTCCTCTCCATGCCAGCCTAACTCCTACTAGAACATTTTCTAGTAGAAGTTAGATAATGTGAGTCCTTCCCCTCCTTCCAGAACATAAGCTTCATGCAAGCAGGTACTCCTTTTTTGTTCACCACTGTTTAGAACTGGACATGGAACAACAGACTGGTTCCAAATAGGAAAATGAGTATGTCAAGGCTGTATACTGTCACCCTGCTTATTTAACTTATATGCAGAGTACATCATCAGAAACACTGGGCTGGAAGAAGCACAAGCTGGAATCAAAATTGCCAGGAGAAATATCAAAAACCTCAGATATGAAGATGACATCACCCTTATGGCAGAAAGTGAAGAGGAACTAAAAAGCCTCTTGATGAAAGTGAAAGAGGAGACTGAAAAAGGTGGCTTAAAGCTCAACATTCAGAAAACGAAGATCATGGCATCTGGTCCGATCACTTCATGGCAAATAGATGGGGCAAGAGTGGAAACAGTGTCAGTCTTTATTTTGGGGGGCTCCAAAATCACTGCAGATGGTGATTGCAGGCATGAAATTAAAAAACGCTTACTCCTTGGAAGGAAAGTTATGACCAACCTAGATAACATATTAAAAAGCAGAGACATTACTTTGCCAACAAAGGTCCGTCTAGTCAAGGCTATGGTTTTTACAGTAGTCACGTATGGATGTGAGAGTTGGACTGTGAAGAAGGCTGAGCGCTTAAGAATTGATGCTCTTGAACTGTGGTGTTGGAGAAGACTCTTGAGAGTCCCTTGGACTGCAAGGAGATCCAACCAGTCCATTCTAAAGGAGAGATCAGCCCTAGATGTTTGGAAGGAATGATGCTAAAGCTGAAACTCCAGTACTTTGGCCACCTCATGCGAAGAGTTGACTCACTGGAAAAGACTCTGATGCTGGGAGGGATTGGGGGCAGGAGGAGAAGAGGACGACAGAAGATGAGATGGCTGGATGGCATCACCGACTCAATGGACATGAGTTTGAGTGAACTCTGGGAGTTGGTAATGGACAGGGAGGCCTGGCGTGCTGCGATACATGGGGTCACAAAGAGTCGGACACGACTGAACGACTGAACTGAACTGAACTGAACTGTATCCCTAGCTTTAAGCACGATGTCTGATAAACAGTAGTCACTCAATGAATATTGCCGAATAAGTGAATGTATACCTGCACGCATTTTTATACAAGACAAGAACACTAAAGCAATCAAGTAGAAGCAATAAGAATGTTATGTGTGGACTTCTCAGATGGTGCAGTGGTTAAGAATCCTCCTGCCAATGCAGCGAACACGGGTTGAATCCCTGGCCCAGGAAAATCCCACACGCTTCAGGTCAACTAAGCCTGTGAGCCACAACTACTGAGCCTGACCGCCCTAGAGCCCATGCCCTGCAACAGAAAATGCCCTGCCAACTCAATGAGAAACCCATACACCACAACTAGAGAAGATCCAGCTCGCTACAGCTAGCGAAAAGCCCACATGAGGCAACAAAGATCCAATGAAGCCAAAAATAAATTTAAAAAATTTTTATAGAATGCATATGTTACATGGGTCTTGTTGCAGTATTAATAATGGATAACACTTATTAAGTACTTATTAGGTACATATGTTAGGCACTATGCTAAGCACTTGATATGTAAAAATATGATATAGCCCCTATTATTAATTTTTAAAAACCTGGAGGAAACAATTTTTGAGAAGGTAGTATTGTTACTATATACCTACATTATAATATCGCCTTTACTTAGCAAAGTACTAAATAATCTTCATGATTTATTCTTCATTATAAGATTACAGAATAATTTTAACCGTGTTCACATTTGCACTCTCAAAAGTCACACAGGAAGTTAAAATAGCTGCAATAAGGATTTTGATTCCTTAATTCTAGTATGTCGCCAAAGCCGCTCAAATTTCTTCCCAGAAAACAAATGCAAACATCTGTGGTACTGTTGCCCCTGTCACAAGGTTCTGGTGTGGGAAACTTAATCAGCGATTACAAAATTCTTTGTAAATAGAAAGAGCCATAGAAATGCAAAACATCTACAACAACAGTAATTAGTTCTAATCATCATCTTTTTGTGTGCAGCTGTCTCTCAAAATTCACTTTGGGAGTTTAATCACCCCATCTCCACAAATAAAGTAACCGCCCTTTTTCTCAGACCCTAATAAGAAGCTGTCCCTCATTCCTCCCCCCAGCCACACCCAAGCCACCCTCTATTCCCTACACACATCCTTCTCCCACATGAGAAAACACTGAATGCTGACATTAAGAAGAAAAACAAGTTCAAATTAAGCCTTGAGACTTTTTCAGTTCAGTTTAGTTGCTCAGTAGTGTCTGACTCTTTGCAGCCCCATGAACCGCAGCACGCCAGGCTTCCCTGTCCATCACCAACTCCCAGAGCTTGCTCAAACTCATGTCCATTGACTCAGTAAAGCCATCCAACCATCTCATCCTCCGTCGTCCCCTTCTACTCCTCCCTTCAATCTTTCCCAGCATCAGGGTCTTTTCAAATGAGTCAGTTCTTCACATCAAGCGGCCAAAGTATTGGAGTTTCAGCTTCAGCATCAGTCCTTCCAATGAATGTTCAGAACTGATTTCCTTTAGGATTGACTGGTTTGATCTTCTTGCAGTCCAAGGGACTCTCAAAGAGTCTTCTCCAACACCACAGTTCAAAAGCATCAATTCATCAGTGCTCAGCTTTCTTTATGGTCCAACTCTCACATCCTTACGTGACTAATGGAAAAACCATAGCTTTGACTAGATGGACCTTTATCCGCAGAGTATTTTAAAACCCTTGAATTTTAAACAAAATTGGGCACAAGACCCTGGAGAAATATACACATTTCAAAATATAACTCCTCCCGTCCCCTACACAGGTAGGAACCTTTTCCTCCATCTAAGCTCCAGTAATGCTCAGGTAATTATGCTAAAAACAAAAATCATGGCATCTGGTTCTGTTACTTCAAGGCAAACAGATGGGGAAACAATGGAAACAGTAAACAGACTTTAACAGACTTCTGCTCTAAAATCACTGCAGACGGTGACTGCAGCCATGAATTAGAAGACACTTGCTCCTTGGAAGAAATGCTATGACCAACCTAGACAGCACAATAAAAAGCAGAGACATTACTTTGCCAACAAAGGTCCATATAGTCAAAGCTATGCTTTCTCCAGTGGTCATGTATGGATGTGAGAGTTGGATCATAAAGAAGGCTGAACACCAAAGAATTGATGCTTTTGAGCTGTAGTGTTCGAGAAGACACTTGAGAGTCCCTTCGACTACAAGGAGATCCAACCAGTCAGTCCTAAATGAAATCAATCCTAAATATTCATTAGAAGGACTGATGCTGAAGCTGCAACTCCAATACTTTGGCCACCTAATTAGAAGAATCTACTCATTAGAAAAGACCCTGATGCTGGGAAAGACAGAAGGCAGGAGGAGAAGGGGACAACAGAGGATAAGATGGTTGGGTGGTATCACTGACTCAATGGACATGGGTTTGAGCAAGCTCTGGGAGATAGTGAAGGAGAGGGAATCTGGCGTGCTGCAGTTCATGGGACTGTAAACAGTCGGAATGACTGAGCGACTGAACACCAACTATGCTAAAATACCAAGTTGACAATATTGTTTATTTCGCAGTGTGAGGCTCATAATATGCACTGAATACATATAACAATCATGACAATCATCAACGTCCTTGTTTGTACTGTCTATGGCTTCTTGAGTAGTTGCAAGAGACCATATGGCCCACAAAACCAAAAATATTTACTATCTGGTCCTTTATAGATGTAGTTTGCCTTTTTAGGGTATGAATATAGGTAGAGAAAAGGGACTTCCTTGATGGCTCAGACAGTAAAGCATCTGCCTGCAATGCAGGAAGACCCGGGTTCGATCCCTCAATCAGGAAGATCCCCTGGAGAAGGAAATGGCAACCCACTCCAGTACTCTTGCCTGGAAAATCCCATGGACAGAGGAGCCTGGTAGGCTACAGTCCACTGGGCTGCAAAGATTCAGACGAGACTGATCAACTTCACTTTCACTTTCATAGGTAGAGAAAAGGTCTAAGGCTAGAATCCTCAGTTCAGTTCAGTCGCTCAGTCGTGTCCGACTCTTTGTGACTCCATGAATCGTAGCACGCCAGGCCTCCCTGTCCATCACCAACTCCCGGAGTTCACCCAGACTCATGTCCATCGAGTCCGTGATGCCATCCAGCCATCCGATCCTCAATCGTCCCCTTCTCCTACTGCCCCCAATTCCTCCCAGCATCAGAGTCTTTTCCAATGAGTCAACTCTTCGCATGAGGTGGCCAAAGTACTGGAGTTTCAGCTTCAGCATCATTGCCTCCAAAGAAATCCCAGGGTTGATCTCCTTCAGAATGGACTGGTTGGATCTCCTTGCAGTCCAAGGGACTCTCAAGAGTCTTCTCCAACACCACAGTTTAAAAGCATCAATTCTTCGGCGTTCAGCCTTCTTCACAGTCCAACTCTGACATCCATACATGACCACAGGAAAAACCATAGCCTTGACTAGATGGACCTTAGTCGGCAAAGTAATGACCCTGCTTTTGAATATGCTATCTAGGTTGGTCATAACTTTTCTTCCAAGGAGTGTCTTTTCATTTCATGGCTGCAGTCACCATCTGTGGTGATTTTGGAGCCCAAAAAAAATAAAGTCTGACACTGTTTCCACTGTTTCCCCGTTTATTTCCCATGAAGTGAAAGGACCAGATGCCATGATCTTCGTTTTCTGAATGTTGAGCTTTAAGACAACTTTTTCAGTCTCCTCTTTCACTTTCATCAAGAGGCTTTTTAGCTCCTCCTCACTTTCTGCCATAAAGGTGGTGTCATCTGCATATCTGAGGCTATTGATATTTCTCTCGGCAATCTGGATTCCAGCTTGTGTTTCTTGCAGTCCAGCATTTCTCATGATGTAATCTGCATATAAGTTAAAAAAGTAGGGTGGCAATATGCAGCCTTGACGTACTCCTTTGCCTATTTGGAACCAGTCTCTTGTTCCATGTCCAGTTCTAACTGTTGCTTCCTGGCCTGCATACAGATTTCTCAAGAGGCAGGTCAGGTGGTCTGGTATTCCCATCTCTTTCAGAATTTTCCACAGTTTATTGTGATCCACACAGTCAAAGGCTTTGGCACAGTCAATAAAGCATTAGATGTTTTTTTGGAACTCTCTTGCTTTTTCCATGATCCAGCGGATGTTGGCAATTTGATCTCTGGTTCCTCTGCCTTTTCTAAAACTAGCTTGAATATCAGGGAGTTCATGGTTCACGTATTGCTGAAGTCTGGCTTGGAGAATTTTGAGCATTACTTTACTAGCATGTGAGATTAGTGCAATTGTGGGGTAGTTTCAGCATTCTTTGTCATTGCCTTTCTTTGGGATTGGAATGAAAACTGACCTTTTCCAGTTCTGTGGCCACTGCTGAGTTTTCCAAATTTGTTGGCATATTGAATGCAGCACTTTCACAGCATCATCTTTCAGGATTTTAAACAGCTCAATTGGAATTCCATCACCTACACTATCTTTGTTCGTAGTGATGCTTCCTAAGGCCCACTTGACTTCACATTCCAAGATGTCTGACTCTAGATTAGTGATCACATCATCATGACTATCTGGGTTGTAAAGATCTTTTTTGTACAGTTCTTCCATGTATTCTTGCCACCTCTTCTTAATATCTTCTGCTTCTGTTAGGTCCATACCATTTCTGTCCTTTATTGAGCCCATCTTTGCATGAAATGTTCCCTTGGTAGCTCTAATTTTCTTGACGAGATCTCTAGTCTTTCCCATTCTGTTCTTTTCCTCTATTTCTTTGCATTGATCGCTGAAGAAAGCTTTCTTATCTCTTCTTGCTATTCTTTGGAACTCTGCATTCAGATGCTTATATCTTTCCTTTTCTCCTTTGTGTTTTGCTTCTCTTCTCTTCACAGCTATTTGTAAGGCCTCCCCAGACAGCCATTTTGCTTTTTTGCATTTCTTTTCCATGGGGATGGTCTTGATCCCTGTCTCCTGTACAATGTCACGAACTTCATTCCATAGTTCATCAGGCACTCCATCTATCAGATCTAGGCCCTTAAATCTTATTTCTCACTTCCACTGTATAATCATAAGGGATTTTATTTAGGTCATACCTGAATGGTCTAGCGGTTTTCCCTACTTTCTTCAATTTAAGTCTGAATTTGGTAATAAGGAGTTCATGATCTCAGCCACAGTCAGCTCCTGGTCTTGTTTTTACTGACAGTATAGAGCTTCTCCATCTTTGGCTGCAAAGAACCTAATCAATCTGATTTCAGTGCTGACCATCTGGTGATGTCCATGTGTAGAGTCTTCTCTTGTGTTGTTGGAAGAGGGTGTTTGCTATGACCAGTGCATTTTCTTGGCAAAACTCTATTAGTCTTTGCCCTGCTTCATTCTGCATTCCAAAGCCAATTTGCCTGTTACTCCAGGTGTTTCTTGACTTCCTACTTTTGCATTCCAGTCCCCTATAGTGAAAAGAACATCTTTTTTGGGTGTTAGTTCTAATAGGTCTTGTAGGTCTTCATAAAACCATTCAACTTCAGCTTCTTCAGGATTACTGGTTGGGGCATAGACTTGGATAACTGTGATATTGAATGGTTTGCCTTGGAGACGAACAGAGATCATTCTGTCATTTTTGAGATTGCATCCAAGTACTGCATTTCGGACTCTTTTGTTGACCATGATGGCTACTCCATTTCTTCTGAGAGATTCCTGCTCGCAGTAGTAGATGTAATGGTCATCTGAGTTAAATTCACCCATTCCAGTTCATTTTAGTTCGCTGATTCCTAGAATGTCGACGTTCACCCTTGCCATCTCATTTGACCACTTCCAATTTGCCTTGATTCATGGACCTGACATTCCAGGTTCCTATGCCATATTGCTCTTTACAGCATCGGATCTTGCTTCTATCACCAGTCACATCCACAACTGGGTATTGTTTTTGCTTTGGCTCCATCCCTTCATTCTTTCTGTAGTTATTTCTCCTCTGATCTCCAGTAGCATATTGGGCACCTAATGACCTGGGGAGTTCCTCTTTTGGTATCCTATCATATTGCCTTTTCATACTATTCATGGGGTTCTCAATGCAAGAATACTGAAGTGGCTTGCCATTCCCTTCTCCAGTGGACCACATTCTGTCAGACCTCTCCACCATGACCCGCCCGTCTTGGGTTGCCCCACAGGCATGGCTTGGTTTCACTGAGTTAGACAAGGCTGTGGTCCTAGTATGATTAGATTGACAAGTTTTCTGTGAGTATGGTTTCAGTGTGTCTGCTCTCTGATGCCCTCTTGCAACACCTACCATCTTACTTGGGTTTCTCTGAACTTGGATGTGGGGGTATCTCTTCACGGCTGCTCCAGCAAAGCACAGCTGCTGCTCCTTACCTTGGATGAGGGGTATCTCCTTACCACCACCATTCCTGACCTTCAACATGGGATAGCTCCTCTAGGCCCTCCTGCGCCTTCGCAGCGACCGCTCCTCGGGTTGCTCCACCCGGCTCTGGGCCCTGGCCTCGGGCGTGGGTGGCTCCTTCCAGCTGCTGGCCCTAGCCTCAGGCTCAGGGTGGCTCCTCAGGGTCACCGCCCCTGGCCTCGGACGTGGGGTGTCTCCTCCCGGCCACCCCTGACCTCAGATGCAGGGTGTCTCCTCCCAGCCACCACTGGCCTCGGATGCGGGGTAGCTCCTCCCGGCCACCCCTGACCTCGGACGCTGCTTAATATTCTGCAAACCTAAAACTGCTCTTTAAGTCTATTTATATTTTTATATGAGACTATAGCATGGATATTTTTGTAACATGCTTTTTTCCACTACCATGTCCATACATTATTAATTATCTTTGCAGAGATTGAGCCTGGACACAGTGGCGATGGTAAAGTTAGTCAAGGATAGAAATGAGGCCATGGAAGGAGGATGATTCAGAGGATGTAGGAATTAAGGGGCAGGGGATATTTACTCAAAGACTCAGAGAGGAGAGGGACTAGAAATTGCGTGGATGAACAGACATAACTAAGCCCTTGAGTCTGAGTGTCTCCAACAGACTGGGAATTTGAGCAGGGCAGGGAGTTTCAGCTCCTGTTCCGGGAGTCCTGGTCCCCTGCTGGCAAGAGGCTGGCATGACAGGACTGAGCAAGAACAAGATGAAGCCTCAAACATTCACTCCTGGAGCTCAGCAATAACCTTCCCACTAGGATAAAGCGAGCAGGTACAAGAGACACACAGTCATGATGGTCAGTTTTCTGAAATACCCATAACAGGAATCTGCTGAGGCACTTGGAAGCCTGCAGGGGCACCAAGGGAAGGACCTGCTCCACCTCAGCCAAAATGTGTGCACATTAACCTTGGCTTCCCACCTGACCTTTCCAAGTTACATTCCTTCTCCTCGGCATCTTCCTACGTGGCTCTCAGCCCAACTCCCACCAGGAAGGAAGGATCTGCCTGTCACAAGACCTCTTATGACCTTTGGGGATGCTTTAGGAAAACTCTGGAAGATGTGGTTCAGCTGACCTGGGCCTTGTGCCTCCTGGCCCTGGAGGCCACAATAGGGGCTAGGCTGCCACCCCTTTAGGCACAGAGTCACCATTCAGAGGAGGGACTCACTCATGCTTCTTCCCATCCTGCCTTTTCTGCATCCAGCTGGCAGTGGACACACTGTGCTAAGTACTGGGTCCTATCAGAAGAGGAGACTCCCACTACCACTGCTGGTTGTGGTATGTGAGCCATCCCGAATTTCCTTCAGAATCAGTGAGGCAGGGCATCCCACAGCCCTCATATCACACCATGAGGAGGCCACAGCCCTTTCTGCCCTTACTCTCCCCTCTGGTAGGTCAGAAGGTGGGAATGCAGAGGTGCCACTTTCTGAGAGAAATGAAGTGTCCAGAACAGAGCCCTCCCATCCACTCAGGGCAGCCTTTTTCTGCTTCCTATTTCCCTCCTCCAGCCCCCGAAACTCCCTGGTCTCTGAACACTAGAATACCACACCTGCCCCCTTCCTGTGTCCCTAGGCCCATCCTTTTCCTCATGTTCTGGGCATCTAGAGTTTCTCTGTGATCTTTCCTTAGTGCTCGTGTTCCAAGAATACGTTCAACCACCACCACCTTTCCATATTCACCTGGCCCTCAGTTGACCACCAAATCCTTAGGCCCTAACAGAAACTTGCTGTGGTAACTTCCAGAATCTGCCTCTACTCTACTTCAGCTTTGGCTCTCCATACCACTCCTTCCACCCCCAGCCACGGTACCTTTCCAGCTCCTCACCTACCCTTTTGAGTCGTTGCCCAAACTCCACTACATGTGACAGCAACCTTTCTCCTCTTAATACACAAAGTCCCACCTCAATGCTTCCTTCTCTCTACTAACCACCAGCAAAGTATCTGTTTTCACCAAGATCATCTCTTGGACTTGGACATTCACTGCCATCTCCTCACCGTTACAACCACCTCATGGCTCCGGCAGTATTCCCCACATCATCAGTTTATCTCTCCTTGATTTTATCCTTTCTCTCAACATCCAACATGTTATGTCTCTCATTTTTACAAAATAAAAACACCCTCAGGGGTTTATCTACAGCCTTCTCCCCATTTGTCTGCACCTCTGTGGAACAAACCTCTTTGAAGGAACTGATGACACCTGCTATCACCAATCACTCTTGTTTCATTCGCTCTTGAATCCACTCCAGTCATGCCTTCACCTCCAACACAGGTAAGTGTGTTTTTCTCAAGGCCATTAGTGTTGCTAAGTCTGATGGGAACTCTGCATCCTCATCTTACTTGGCCAGTTCACAACTTTTATTGCAGCTGAAAACTTTCTCCTTGTAATATGCCAGGACGCCACAGTCTTCCAGATTTCCTCCTTCCTCCCTGGCTTCTGCATTTCAGTTTCCTCTGCTTACTTGTTCCTCCTTTTCTTCCCAGTTTCCTAACACTGGCATATCCCAGAGCCCAGTCTTTTATCCCAGCCCTCTCCTACATTTAGACCTCTCCTTTAGTGACCTCATCTGGTCCCGTCGTTATACATCTTTCTCCATTTCTCTCTCTTTCTCCAGCCTGGGCCCTCCATGTGCACTGTGTGGAGAATAGACTGCTGGGGGTATGGTTTCAGGAAGAAGCAGAAGATTATGAAACTACTGGTACTGGTAGCAGCAGAGGAGACAAGAAGGAATTGTTTTTTGAATTTTGAAAGTAGAAACAACAGGATTTATTGATAGACCAAAAGCAGACTTTTTAGAAGCAAAAGTCACGGATGGCACCAATATTTTGGCCTGAACAACTAGCAAGAGAAAGGTGCCATTAACTGATATGGGCGCAGGTCTGGTATGTATGATGGGGTGGTGGTGGTGGTATGAGGAATCAGTTCATTTCTGAAATAAATACTGGATATCTAAGTATATACAATTATATATAATTCTGATTAGACAATTTGGGCATGTGAGACTCCCTACCACACAAGATAATGATCTCCATGGAGGCGAGGCCTGTGTTTAGGTGACTGCTGTGTCTGACATTGTTTCTGGCATGCAGTAAGTACTCAAATATTTTAATTGTTGAATGTAAGATGATTCTCAAAGTCATTTTTATTGTGACTCTTTGGGGACATTATCATCAACTGATTTTCATTCTAGAAGGCATTTATTCCATGCAACTGAAAGGCAATGAGGGTCAAAGAGGCAAGAAAGCTATAGCAAGCTCCCAGACAGGTTACCTCTTAAAAAAAAACAAATCCAACCAATAACAACAAGGCGCAGAGAGGGGAGATTCTATAGTTTGCTTCTGACATCTGTCATATTAGCTATGTGCTTTTGATGAACACAAAGCACCTCCTCAAAGAAGCACTGCAACACTCCTCTAAAATCTTCCCTCCAGATTATGGGAATATATAGTAGTTATCAACAAACTGTGCCAAAAATG